>NC_041397.2:87811565-88167398 GCF_900747795.2 Erpetoichthys calabaricus
ACATATATATATAGACATACATATTATATATTATATATATATATATATATATATATAGACATACATATAGACATACATACATTCACATATATATAATAGCCAAATCCCCGCGCTTCGCAGCGGCGAAGTACTGCTTTTAAATTTTTATTAAGAAGAAAAGAAAACCTTTTTAAATTGAGGGAAAATATACCAATAATAATTTGTTAAGGATCTGCTTTTTTGTGAAGCTGCCTTTACACAGCCTCTCCGCTGTTTTATAAACGAACGCCATATAAGGCCGTCCTTTCTCCTTGCTTAGCGGTTCTGTATTGTTTCATTGTTCGTTTATTACGATTGTTATAGTTATTGTGTAGCTATTTGAGACTCACTTTTCTGTTCAGGTACCCATTTCCTTTATGTGTTCCGCGGATTCTCCGCTATTTTTTGTTCGTTTATTACGATTATAGTTATTTATTGATTCCCTTCTTTAGCTGACTGACTGTTCATATAAGGCGCTCTGCTGTTTTTGTGAAGCAGACAGACTTTACACAGCTTCTCTGCTGTTTTATAAACGAACGCCATATAAGGTCATCCTTTTTCCTTGCGTTGCCAAGGAAGCAGCCTTTTTATTTAATCCACGGGTTCTCCGCTGTTTTATTGTTCGTTTATCACGATTGTTATAGTTCTGTTTGTATACCACGTTGTTAGTTCAGCACTCCGGTTGTAATATGACCAAGCCGTGCAATCTTACTGTTGAGAATGCAAAGTATAGTTGTACAGGAGAAAAGCAATCTTCCCTCAAATCAATGGCAACCTTTTGTAGGTCTATGAACTATTTAATGTTAGCTAAGACCCGGCACTTAAGTTTCTCGCTACGGCAATTTTAACTCCGTTACAAAGTGATCCAAAGTCTCGTTTATACCTCGTGTCTTCTCATTAAACTTGTATGTCGCGAATATGGTATTGCAAACGGCAGCGGGAGCGTTTCTATAAACTTAATTTAAACTTACGGTTTACATGGTGCTTTGTTTCCGCAGTAGCTGCACTTATGAATATGCTTGTATGCGTCACTCGCTCGCTTCTTATTGTTTCGCTACCTTCTGAATTGTGTAATGAATGTTTTCTTCAGCGCTCTGTGGGGCTCTTGTCCAAGGCTTTATTTAATGTTAGCTAAGACCCTGCACTTAAAAGTTTCTCGCTACAGCAATTTTAACTCCGTTACAAAGTGATCCAAAGTCTCGTTTATACCTCGTGTCTTCTCATTAAACTTGTATGTCGCGAATATGGTATTGCAAACGGCAGCGGGAGCGCTTCTATAAACTTAATTTAAACTTACAGTTTACACCGTGCTTTGTTTCCGCAGTAGCTGAACTTATGAATATGCTTGTATGCGTTACTCGCTCGCTCCTTATTGTTTCGCTGCCTTCTCAATTGTGTAATGAATGTTTTCTTCAGCACTCTTTGGGGCTCTTCCTTGTTTTGTACGTACTGCGTTCACAGTCAGTTCACGTGATTACGTGGGAGGCGTGATGACGCGATACGCAACTCCGCCTCCCACGGCCATTGAGCTGCACTCTATTACAGTATATGGACAAAAAAGGAGGTTCCAGTTATGACCATTACGCGTAGAATTTCGAAATGAAACCTGCCTAACTTTTGTAAGTAAGCTGTAAGGAATGAGCCTGCCAAATTTCAACCTTCCACCTACACGGGAAGTTGGAGAATTAGTGATGAGTGAGTCAGTCAGTGAGTGAGTGAGTCAGTGAGGGCTTTGCCTTTTATTAGTATAGATAATATATAATAATGTTATCTTCTCTATATCCTTCCTCCTGATAATGCATGCCTGCTTCTGTATATGAAAAGTGCCTGACTGAAGGTATAATAAATGGATTAAAATATGCTTATGTACTAAGACTGCTAACAATCCAACAACTGAGAGCTTTCGAAACAATCATATGCTGTAATCTAAAACTACAGTCTTTCATGGTTTAAAAGAAAGAACAAAAATGGATGTCCTAAGGTAGAATAAATGTAGCAATTTTTTCCTAGTAAAATTTAAAAATATATATATATATATACTGTATACGTATATCACTAATTTTTATGTGTTAATTGGCCTTACCGGTTTTCACGCTCATACATTTCTTTGGAGGCACTGCGAAGATGGTTAATTTCTTGATTAGTTTTCATTCTGATCTGTTCAAGCTCATCACGAAGTTTGTGCTCATACTCTGTCTTATAATGATCCCTGAAATCAAGAAAAAAAATACCATTTACAACTTAAATAATTTTCTTTTATTCCCTTTCTAATTAAAAATATAAAGCAGAACATGCACTACAATACTTTGACATTTTTAACTGCAGTATTTGCATATTATCAACAGCCGATTAGCCCATGAAATCAAATAAAAGCTGAACATTTTAGATAGATAGATAGATAGATAGATAGATAGATAGATAGATAGATAGATAGATAGATAGATAGATAGATAGATAGATAGATAGATAGATAGATAGATAGATAGATAGATAGATAGATAGATAGATAGATAGATAGATAGATAGATAGAAGTGGCGGCTGCTACCTTTTGAAACAGGGGAAGCTCATATTAAGCTTTCATCATAAAATTCATTATGTTATTTGTACCTTTTGCAGAAAATGGTCTGTGACCCAGTCATACCAATTGGCCGTCTTTTCCAGGGACTTAACCAGTTTCCTCTCAATGGCCAGGAGAGCAAGGTTGCTCAAACGATCTTGGCCCATCGTGTTGCGGGTGTATGACTTGACCCGTTTTAAACAGGAGAAGCTCCTCTCTACACCTGCTGATGTAGCGCCAATTGTTGCCACTAACAACAACAGCTTGTATAGCTGAGGCATTGCACTATTCAACTCCATGTCTTTAAAAAACACCAAGAAATCACACAGCTTACCCCTGCTCCCCTGTAAGTCATGATCTGAATATAGTACTTGAAGTTCAGACCTCAGTCTCCCTCAGTCAAAGAAATGGCCATAACTTTTCAGCACACTTTCAAATGCCTCCTCTGGAAACACTTGTCTCATTTCATCAAATTTCTCTGGATTGACTAATTGTAAGAAGCTCATGCTTTCCTAATTTGAAAAACGCTGAGAAATCTGCTCCATGAGATTGTCTAGGAAGGCCATGTACAAATTTCTGTAGCGGTCCCGGGGATCCTGTAATTGTGACAGACGGCGCTTTCTAATAGGTTCATCTCGAGGGTCTGATGTGAGATTTGCTGCTTTTGCATAAACTGCTTGATAAGCCTCCTCTGACCTCTTCTCCTTGACAAAAGCAAGGAGAGACCCAATTCTTTTTTTGCAGTAAAGAACATCCATAGCCCTTTGCTGGACAATATCAAAGACAACATCTGTCTCAGAGAATATTTGTTCATATGTGTACAACATGAACACAAACTCAAAATCCTCCAGTTTCATTATGAAGCCTTTGGCAGCATCTAATGTGTCATCATCCATGCTCTCATCCTGGGTAATCTTGTCAAAAGTCTGCAGGAGGCCATCATAATTGTTTGCCACAGTGCTCACTATCCGTGATGTGAAATTCCATCGAGTAGGAGCGTTTCTGGGCAATCTTGAAGACCCTGCAGACTCAAGAAAAGACATCCTTTTTGTGGACTTTAAAAAAAATGTGGTGAACCCAGAGAGAGATGCAAAAAATATTCTTGACCCAGGCAAGCATTTAGCACCCTGGGACAACACCAGGTTCAGTCTGTCTGCATAGCAATGCACAAACACTGCACTAGGGACTATTACTTTACCTTTGGCCTATAGGCCATTGAGAGATGAAGCAAAGACAGCAGCCCCATCGTAGGTTTGTGCCACAAGTTTTTCTCTGAAACTGTAGCTCTGCATGTTCTTGTTTAAAACTTCAAACACAGACTGAGCATCTCGACCCCCTTACACATCCAAAAATCAAATGAAGCACTCTTGAATTTTACCTGCACTATCCACATATCTAACAATGACAGACAGTTGGGCATGGCAAGATATGTCAGTTGCTTCATCCACCTGCCATGC
Organism: Erpetoichthys calabaricus; assembly: GCF_900747795.2. Classification (NCBI taxonomy): domain Eukaryota; kingdom Metazoa; phylum Chordata; class Cladistia; order Polypteriformes; family Polypteridae; genus Erpetoichthys; species Erpetoichthys calabaricus. The sequence goes on from NC_041397.2 coordinate 87,815,599, forward strand.
AAAAAAAGGAGCAGTCTGAATTTCACCTTTTATATGATCAGAAACAGTGGCTGCGAGAGCAGAGATCAAGTAATTTTGGATTGAGTGGGACATGCCAGAAAACACAGCTGATGACGGAAATTGTGTGGCCAAGACAGAGTCATATTTAGCTAATGTTTCTGTAAATTCCCTGTAATTCCCCTTATTTGCTGATTCACTACTCTCATCATGCCCCCTGAATGCCAGCTCCTGACGGCCAAGCAAGGAAGTCACATCAATTAGACGGTTTAGGAAGGCCCTGTTTTTTTTTACTGTTTCATTATGTTTTGCCTCCTGAATGCAAAGACCTTCATTGATTGCATGTTCAACCCTGACCCTGCCCAGACAACATAACCTTGCACATGAACTCACATGTTCTTTGCACTTTTCATGCCTTTTGTATGCCCTGTCAAAGTTACCCAGATCCCCAAAACCCATGTTTGACCAAACAAATCCCATTCCCTGAGAAGGTTTCGTCAAGAGGCATGGCCAACAGTACATTTTCTTTGTCACAGCACTTCCTGTCAGCCAGTTCACCTTGTCATACCAGGAGAGCTGAAAAGACCTGTTATTTTTTCCTGATTTTTGCACCAGATCAATCTTGGGCGTTGGTCTGCCCTGCCGTTTAATTCTGAGTCTCTCCTCGTAAGGAAGACCACTAAATGGTTTTGCCAAAAGCAGGTCAACAATATTAGCACCGTTTGCATCTGCCATTATGCACAGCTTGCTAGCTGGCTAGTTTCCCCTTCCACGAGCTACTTTAATTATATGAACAAACTAACTTTATAATGCTGAAACAAGGAGCAAAGTCAAGAACGCTATGTTTTTTTTTTTATTATTTAAAGAATGATTTGTACAAACAAAAATGGTTTATATCACCAGCAAACAATACAGAGTGCAGCAGTTTGTCGTAAGACTTCACCTGCAAATCCACATGGACTGAACTCGAATCTCTGTAGTGCTGATGTATACTTAACACATGCTGTCAATCAAAAAAGGGGTTCCGCCCTTCAAACAGCTCCTCCAATCATCATGCAGCAGCCCAGGGTCCTGGCCCACCCACTGCTCCATTCACTCCCAGAGAAGCTGAGCTTCCCTGGAAGTGATGATTTTGGTGCATTTATCCAATTACCGTCCAGCTTTTCTGCAGTGAAAAAAGCTCCTCTGTGCTTGCCCATAGAGCTGAAGCTGGGCTTCAGGAGGGTTTAACGCGCTGTGCTGTACGGAAATGTATGACAAGAAAATCGCGTCAAACAATCTACAATAAATACCTGATTCTGAACGAGCTAGTCATGAAGTTGAACGCGTTCTAGCGCACTTTTATTAAAACCAATATAAATACGACAGTGCATATATGAGCATTTATTTTCTGACATAGTAGAGGAAGCGGAGCTTCCCTTGTAGTCTTAGAGCAGTCGCCACTGATAGATAGATAGACAGATAGATACTTTATTAATCCCAAGGGGAAATTCACATACTCCAGCAGCAGCATACTGATAAAGAACAATATTAAATTAAAGAGTGATAACAATGCAGGTATACAGACAGACAATAACTTTGTATAATTTTAAAGTTTATCCCCCCCAGGTGGAACTGAACAGTCGCATAGTGTGGGGGAGGAACAATCTCCTCAGTCTGTCAGTGGAGCAGGACATTGACAGCAGTCTGTCGCTGAAGCTGCTCCTCTGTCTGGAGATGATATGTTCAGTGGATGCAGTGGATTCTCCATTATTGACAGGAGCCTGATCAGCACCCGTCGCTCTGCCACAGATGTAGGCATGGAGCTGGACAGTTTGACAATAGAGCCTGCCTTCCTAACCAGTTTGTCCAGGCATGAGGCGTCCCTCTTCTTTATGCTGCTTCCCCAGCATACCACTGCGTAGAAGAGGGCGCTCGCCACAACCATCTGATAGAACATCTGCAGCATCTTATTGCAGATGTTGAAGGACGCCAGCCTTCTAAGGAAGTATAGTCGGCTCTGTCCTTTCTTACACAGAGCATCAGTATTGGCAGTCCAGTCCAATTTATCATCCAGCTGCACTCCCAGGTATTTATAGGTTTGCACCCTCTGCACACAGTCACATCTGATGATCACAGGGTCCAGGAGGGGCCTGGTCCTCCTAATATCCACCACCAGCTCCTTGGTTTTGCTGGTGTTCAGTTGTAGGTGGTTTGAGTCACACCATTTAACAAAGTCCTTGATTAGATTCCTATACTCCTCTTCCTGCCCATTCCTGATGCAGCCCACGATAGCAGTGTCATCAGCGAACTTTTGCATGTGGCAGGACTCCGAGTTGTATTGGAAGTCCAATTTATATAGGCTGAACAGGACCGGAGAAAGTACAGTCCCCTGCGGCGCTCCTGATGTTGCAGTTTCCAAGACGCACATACTGAGGTCTATCTGTAAGATAGTCCACGATCCATGCCACCAGGTATGAACCTACTCCCATCTCTGTCAGCTTGTCCCTAAGGAGCATAGGTTGGATGGTGTTGAAGGCGCTAATGAAGTCTAGAAACATAATTCTTACAGCACCACTGCCTCTGTCCAAGTGGAAGAGGGATCGGTGTAGCGTGTAGATGATGGCATCCTCCGCTCCCACCTTCTCCTGGTATGCGAACTGCAGAGGGTCAAGGGCGTGGCGGACCTATGGTCTTAAGTGGTGAAGCAGCAGCCGCTCCATGGTCTTCATCACATGTGACATCAGAGCGACAGGCCGGAAGTCATTCATCTCACTAGGATGTGGTATCTTTGGAAAACATCTTGCATCACTGCCGTCCCAAAGTCTCGGGACTCTCCCCTGTTCCAGGCTCAGGTTGAAGATGCGCTGTAGAGGACTCCCCAGCTCCAACGCACAGGCCTTCAGCAGTCGTGGCGATACTCCATCTGGACCCACTGCTTTGCTGGCACAAAATCTCCTCAGCTCCTGCGCTGCTGTAATTGTGGGTTGGGGGAAACTCTAACCTATGCTGGTATCAGTAGAAGGATGGTTGGAGGGTGCAGTACTCAGAGGTGAGAGTGGGTTAGGGTGGTCAAACCTGTTAAAAAAAGTTGTTCATCTGGTTTGCTCTCTCCACATCTCTCTCGATGGTGGCACCCCGCTTCGAGCTGCAGCCAGTGATGATCTTCATCCCATCCCACACTTCCTTCATGCTGTTGTTCTGCAACTTCTGCTCCAGCTTTCTCCTGTACTGCTCCTTTGCTGCCCTGAGCTAGACTCAGAGTTCCTTCTGCACGTGCTTGAGCTCATGCTGATCACCGCCTTTAAAAGCCCTTTTCTTCTGGTTCAAAAGGCCCTTGATGTCACTTGTAATCCATGGCTTGTTGTTAGCATAGCAGCGTACTGTTCTTACTGGAGCTACAATGTCCATACAGAAGTTGATGTAGTCAGTAGTGCAGTCAACAACATCCTCAATGTTCTCACTATGTATGTATATGTTTTGCAGAACTGAAGCAATGAAATAAAGTTATGAGCATAAATTTATATTATTTTAAATAAAATTATTATAAGCATAAATATGTATACTTAGGGGCTCCTTTAGACTCCATACTCACATACAGACTTCGTCATTAGGTGCATTACAACTGCTGAATAAAATTATCACTGAACATAATGCACAGACAGCTGGTTATGATGTGACTTTTTAAAATCAAAACCATTTCCAAACAACTGATGAAGCACTCTTCCATTCAATAATTTTGACAATTTTCCCATCTCGCTAACACAACCTTTCCCCACTTTTTGTGTCTTTGTTCACAGGCTTGCACACCAAACACTAAGTTTGTTTTCAGACTTTTATTGGCTACAGTCATCTCAGATGCATCATGAATATGTATTTCAACCAAGAAAATCAATTCTGAATTGGTCAGATTTCAATCAGCAAAATGAACATTTTCAAAATTATACAACTGGAGCTAAAATATGGCAAAATTCTAAACAATGATGAGTAAGCAGCAACATTGCAGGGATGTTGTATCAATGTAAATATAAAAATGAGTTCTCTCCTGGTATAAATAGCATTGTAAAATACAGACTGTGGCACATATTCCTACCGTTACACCATCTATACTGCCTCTCCTACTCATTCTAAGTATTATGATAAATGTGTAACCATGCCAGATATTAACAAGTATCAGAAAACACTCATTAAGAAAAAAAATTTACTATTTCATGTAAACTGTGTTACATAACATACATTAAAAAGTTGATTATTAAATTCTATTTCAACTAGAATATTATATCCATTTTGGAGAAAATTTAAATTTTAATGGATTAATTTCTCTTTTTTCATGATATCCATGAACAGTACTTGCAGTCAATAGAAAAGATAAACTGGCTTCATTTCCACCAGAAAACAACTAAATTATTGCTTGGAAGTGAGGAAAATAAAAATAAAACAGTTCCGATTAATTATTCCTCAGAATCTGTTTCATACTAGCTATAATTAGCCAACAAGCATTTTTAAGGTAGACCCCCATTCCTATGAGTATACTGTATAATCATACAGAGCAAATTAGAAAATAATAAAAACAAGAAAAAAACAAATTAGAAAAACCACAAATCTTAATGAGTTTTTTTTCCCTAAAGTGTAAAAGTCATATTGTTTGATAGTCTGAGACATCTTGTGAACTATACATACTACCAGTCAAAATTATTGGAACACCTCAGTTTTTCTTCAAATTTAACCAGATGAAATGCAACTCTGCTTTAAGACAGACAGAGAGTTCTCTAAGTAATCAAGAGAAGTTGAGACACCTCTGCAAATTGTTTGCTTCAACTTGCAAGGGTAGTTGTAACCTATTAGTTATTCTCTGAAGAAGACATATTTGTAATATTCTGAAACTTTCCATTTATTTTGCTTAACTAAACTTTAAATTTAAACCTCTGGCAGTATACTACTTACCCTTTCACCACTTTAGGTCATTTATTGCATTTCAACTGATTAAATGTGAAGAAAAACTGGACATTCTGAGGTGTTCTAAAACTTGACTGATAGTGTATATTAGGTGGGTTTCACGGGAATTGAATTGTTTGATTACATAGTTTAAAAATCAGTAACCAACAACGTTGTAACAATTATAAAATGCACATCAAAACACTGTAATGTATGTTTTTCCTATTAAACTGCACTGTATTCTTTTTCCACAATACTTTCCTTATTACAATTATATTTCTGTGCACTGCAAATATTAAATCACTATTAGTGTTGATCAGCAAATTTCGCCAAAGTATTATTTGTAGCTAATTTGCTGCCTTTGCTCTTGTTCATTGAATTACTTACTAATAATTTGGCTTGTTTAGGAGAATTTTTTTTTTAATACCAGCGCCCCATAATGCTTTGAAAGGTCAGTGTCCTCCGGAGCTGTAACACCCAACTTTGATGAGACAGTGTATGTAATGCTGATCATTTGCATTATTTTGTGGAATGAGTTATCTGTGTTTGTACCCAAATGTGCAGGTTGAGCTTCGAGTTACATGTCAATATATGAGGAGGTGGCGCGTTCCCTATGCATGCATAATAATTAACCACATGCAGATAAAAAACAAACTTTGAATTAGCCTGACACCCTCACCCCCAAAACAAAGGAGACTCTGACTATGAAATAATAATAATAACAAAATGTTTATTACTATTTACAACATGTTTCTGTCTCTTTGATGGAAGAAAAAGTGTAAAGCATCAGCACAGACAGTTTGGATAGCCTTCAGCGTGAAAAAAAGATATATATAAAAAAAAAAGCCAGTGGCTTTAAACACGAAACATCACTTTGAATTTTCTGTCTTTAAAAAGACCTATATATTTTTTTCTGACTTTTGGCTATGATTTCGCCATTTCCACTTTGTTTTGACAAAATCTATGACTGCTCATCTCTGACTGCGTGCATATGTTCTTTTTTGATATCACAGAGGCACGGTAGTGGGTGGTGCAGTGGTTGGCACTGCTGCCACACAGCTCACATCACCTTTTTGGCCACAATAACCAGTCCAGTATAGTCGGCAGACATTTCCCTAGCCCTCAGGGACACTTTAAAGATGACTGCATCATTACAATCCAATCAAATCTAGTTCAGTTAGTCCTTCCCCAATGACTTTAAAGCAGTTCACCAAGTATGCGGAATATCTCAAACATTTCCAAGATTTAGGGGAACTCACCGCGAAGCAACCTCAGAAATGTTCACTCATCACTAATCCCTATATACAGATTTTTTTCTTTTTTTTATCTCTGCTACTGAAAATTCTGTTAATAACCTGAACTATTAGCTTATGTCATTTAAACATTACAGTAATACTGTGTTATATATGACATATGGATGTGCACATGCTCTCAATTCTCTTTGTATATGTGTGACAATGCCACAATCTCTGTAACCAAGAAGAAAGTCAAACTATTCAACATGTTGATTTGGAGACTTAATGTTATAAAGCATTGTTGATACAATTTTATTCACAAAAGAAGAGTGTTTACATATCACTTGAATTAGCCCTTTCTTAATGCTGTGATAAAATTAATTCACTATTATGAAATTGTCTTTGCATTCTTGTTGCACAAAACTAAGAGCTACTGATATTCCTGTATACAGTGGAACCTCGGTTTGCGAGTAACTTGGTTTACGAGTGTTTTGCAAGACGAGCAAAAATTTTTAATAAATTTTCACTTGATAAACGAGCGAGGTCTTGCAGTACGAGTAGTTTGTCTGCTGAGTGTCATGTGATCACAACTGAGCTGATGGTTCTTCTCTCTCTCACACTGCGGGATTGTGGGCAATTGTCTCCTATTCTCCATCTGAGTCGGCGTGCCTCACTCATATAGTCAACATCCGTATGAGCGTATAGTGTTTACTACAGCATTAGCATTGTGACTGTGTGCGCGCGCTCGTGTGTGTGTGTGCGTGCGTGTGTGGGTGTGTGTGTGTGCGCTCGCACACGCGTCTGTGCTGTGACGTGCGAGTCCCCGTCTTGCACCCTAAAACACGAAGCTGAGTCTCAGTACTTTAGCAACACAAGCTTTATTCAGCTTGAAACAGCAACAGCGCGGTTATTTATACACAGACACAGCAGTCAGGCAGGGCCCGGCGCATTTATAACGTTCCTTATTCCTTGTATCACCCACTGACGACAGGCGCTTATAGCATGTCCGCGATCTTTTCGGATTCGCTTTTACAGAGAACTGCTTCAGCGCTGGGAGACTGCGATTGCTTTGGGACGCTCTTCCGTGTGTCGTCCTGTTGGGTGCAATCCCACAAGAGTTTAGAAACTCACTCACATCAGCCATGATTCTTTTCAAAGGTAAAGTGCAAGTTAATTTGTTTTATGTATTTTTACTTTATATTTTGTATTAATCATTTTTATATGAATAGTTTTGGGTTGTGGAACAAATCATCTGAGTTTCCATTATTTCTTATGGGGAAATTCACTTTGATATACGAGTGCTTTGGACTACGAGCACGTTTCCGGAACGAATTATGCTTGCAAACCGAGGTTCCACTGTACTGTGTTCATTTCAGAAATCACAATTAAAAGAAGTCCTCCCCAGAAGAGTCACAACAATCTGAGAGAAAATGGGGTCAGGCCTGTCGGGAAGCAGAACTGGTGTGGTGCTGAGGGGGCACCTGCTGCACGGCAGTACTCAGATCCCAATTTGAGGCCGTCCATCCAGGTAGGCTAGTGGAACGTCTTGTCTCTCCAGCATGATGATCATCTTCCTCTTCTGTCAGAGGAGTTTTTCAAACTCAGCATTTCAGTGGTGGCACTCCTTGAGGTATGCAGACTTGGGACTGGCCAGATCTCTGTAGGTGAGAACATCTTTTATTGGTCTGGTCGTTCTGATAGCTGTCATACTCGAGGAGTAGGTAACTCTCAGAGTGCCCTGTCTATTAGTGTATGCTCTGACCTCAGTTAGTGTGTCTTGGTGAGGGAGACATTTTATTTGCAGCTTCACTCGGTGGTTGATGGATGCCCACGAGGTGTGACAATCCCTTTGTCATGGGTTATGTCATTGCGACCACTGACACTGACAGACATGGCTATGAGGATTGTGTCAGTCCCCATGGGTCTGAAAGTGGGTGAAAGTGGCTCCATGTTTCTTGACTTTGCAAAAGGTCAGGGGCTGCGGATCACTGGATCCTGGTTCCAGTGCCCTGAGTTGCATTGTTGGACCTGGTACTCCAATGCTGGTGGTACAGTGAAGGAGACTGATCACATCATCATGGGCAGATACTGGAGGCTCCTTTAGAACTGCAGGGTGTACAGAAGTACCCAGTTTGTGAATGCTGATCACAGACTTCTTGTTGCTACTCTGAAGATCTAGCTTAGGTCCAGTAGGCCACCACCTACTAGGAAAACGAGACTAGACCTGGCCAGACTCCAAGATCAGCCTGTTTCTAATGAGTCTGCACACAGTTTCTGTGAGGAACTTGCACACTTAGGTACGACTGCCGATCCTAATGTGATGTGGGAGACCTTCTGTGACAAGAGCCTGAAGGTTGCCGAGGGTTTTGTTGCTGTTGTCGCTGTTCACAGAAAGAGGTATTACATCTCAAAGGACACCCTGGATATCATCGAGAGGAGTTGCAGCGCATGGCTTGATGGCAACTGTGGTCTATACCGGGAACTGAGAAGGATTGCTGTGAGGGCTCTGAGGGCAGATAAGGAGGCGCTTGTTTGAGGAATCTGTGAGCAAGTGACACGCAATCTATGGTCTAGTGACCCACTTCCTGCTTACAGAGAAATCAAAGCATTACACACATCTGAATGTGTTCCTTAGAGAGTTGTAGTCAGGGTGGGTGATGGAATGGTCCTTACAGGTAACGCTGCAGTTAGGACCCAGTGGGCTGGCTACTTTAAGCAGCTGTTTAAAGTTGATCCTCCAACTAGGACGTTGGACATCTCTGGGTCCCAGTTTTTGAGAGTGATGCATCAATTAGCTGTGAATCACCCAAACTCACTGTGATTTGCACAGGCGGTGAACCAGCTGAGGGTAGGGAAGGCTGTAAGGATCTGTTGTATCCAAGTTGAACTTCTCCAGGCTGTTGGTAAGGTTGACCTCCTGGCATTGCAAGCAATCTTTATTTGCATTTGGGAGAAGGGCATCCTCCCAACTGACTGGAAAATGGGACTTGTCGTCCCTATTTGTAAAGAGAAAGACGATCACCTAGATTGTGGCAACTACATTGGGATAACACTGCTCTTGGTGTTGGGTAAGGTTGTTGTTGGGGTCATCCTCAATAGGTTCCATGATCAGACTGGTTTTACGCCCAAGTAATCTACCAGCGACAGCATCCTGGTACAGAGAGTTATCATTGAGCACAAAGGTGAATATCGGCAGAATTTATTTGCAGCTTTTGTCAATTTTCGTAAAGTGTTTGACTCATTTGATCGAGCTGCACTGTGAGACATACTGAGATTTCGCAGGATCCCCCCAAAGTTGCTGTAGACAACATCCCCTCAGTCTGTAGACTGGTAATGTGAGTGCTGTGCGGAGTGGGGGCAGAACCTCTGCGTTTTTCCCAGTTGATCCTTGGGTTCATCAGGGGTGTGTTCTTGATACTACTCAGCTGAATGCTTGCATGGACTGAGTGTTGGGTAGTGTCGTGGGGTCCAGCAGCTTTGGGGCATCTGTTGGTGAAGAGAGAGAGATTCACTGATCTTGGCTTTGTCGACAATGCTGTGATCTTTGCAGAGCCAATGGAAGCTCTAATCGGGGCGGCTGCTGAGTGACTGAGCAAGAAGTCTAAGTGTCTGGGCTTGCGAGTCCAAGATGCAGGTCTTTAATGACCTCTTGGGCACAGCCATCTGCAATACATCTGTCTGCAGAGAGAATGCCGACCTTGTTGAGAGGTTTACTTACCTCGGCACTGACATTCATGTCTCTAGTGACTCTTCCTACGAAATCTGCAGATAGATTCAGAGAGCATGGGGTGTCATGAGGTCGCTGGAAAGGGGTGTGTGGCGCTCCCGATAGATGGAAGGTCCAAGCCTTTAGAATCCTGGTGATTTCTGTTTTGTTAAATGGTTGCAAGACACGGACACAATGCAGTGACCGGAGACAAAGATTGAACTCCTTCAGTGCTATGTCTCTTCAGAGAATCCTTGGATACCGCTAGTTTGACTTTGTGTTGTTGAAGACCAAATTGGCTAGACCAGGCCAATGGGACACCCACATAACACCTGGCAGCGGCAAATAGATGGTCATTTCCAGAGGGTGGGACTGGGCCACTTGTCTGCCTGGCATGCCCCCCTCCCCCCAACCTGACCTGACCTCCTCATGTTAAATAGGATACTAAACTTTGAACATGTTTTTGGAATCAAGCTTTTGAATTTATTTTAGACTAAACTTTTTCCTGTTTACTCCAAAATTTCAATTAAGGCAATGTTAATTTATTTACAGTTTTAAATTGTTTAATTATTTAGAAAAAAGCTTACCTTGATGCTACATATTTTTCATACATCTCTTCTCTGGCTTTTTTTGCCTCTTCAAGTTGTATTTGGAGTCTTTCTACTCTGTCTTCATCATGAGCACAACGCACATTCAACTCTAGACATTGACGATTTAGGAACTCTTTATCCTTTTGCAGAAGAGTAACTGACTGCTGCAGAGCTGCTACCTGGACATTAATAAAATATATTTATTCACCAATAAGTAATTTTAAATATACTGCAGTTATTTTGGTACTTAAAACACAAACATTTTGAGTTACTACATATTAAAAATGACATATACTGTATAAAATGCACTATTCTTTAATCAGTTTAACTTCAAAATAATTTATTTGAAACAAAGTTTTTTTTTTTTTATATACAGCATTTTTCAAAAATCCTACATAAAGAGTCACTGCAGATAGTTTATGAGCAAGGATATACTGTAGAAGCTCAATTTTGAGGCTTGCTGGTCTCATAGCAGATCTGATGATAACTAATGATGAATAAAATCACATTGCACGAAGGTAAAATACAACAATGACTACCTACCTGCCAAATCATTCACAGAAAAGAAATTACTGCAGATCCCAATTCATAAACAGTTGCATGCAAAGGCAGTGAGACACACAAGTCACCATGCACTAAATCATTGTGTAACTGATTATATGATCACAAGCAAAGGGCAGGATCAAATCCACCAAGATGCTTCAAGTTGGAAATAACTGCAGGAATGATGACACAATTGTTAGTGTGTCATTGCATGTACACAAAAACACACCTCGTGCTTATAAACCTCACCTTATCACAAACCCTGCCCACTTCTACATTTTCACCTGTACTGAGGACTTAATTGTTCCATTTTCAACTGCATAGCTCTCTGAATATCTAACAAAACTCACTACACAACAAAAATGGAAAATAAAGTGGCTATTTACAGTACAATATACAGTATCTATTATGGAAATACTAGGAGATAATGTGAAATGTTCATGCTCGGAGACTCAGTTGTTGTGGGATAAAATTACAAACCATGCATCACACAGTCCATTACTTTAGCTTATTATAAAATAAATAAATAAACATAAATTATTACCAAAAAATTATAATATGCACAGTTATTTTGCAAGCAGGCATTTGACAAAATCCCTAGTTTGTTTTTAGTTCTACTTTTTTAGACATTTCTAACTGGCAACAAACTTTATAGTATGATATTATGAAAAATAAAAATAGAAAATGTATTTTCTAAAACATTAGCGGCATAAATTTTTATGAAAATTGTATTAGACACTATATAAAAATATAAAATTTATAATGCAGAAATAATAATTCATGACAATCACCAGGACAGTATCAAAGAAAACATCTTATTAATGGTGTACACAAGAGATCCTTTTAACTAAGATTGAGCCAGTTTTATTGCTGCTATTGCAAAGATATTAAACAAATGTACCGTTTTGCTAAATAGAAAAATAAAAGTTGTCACAAATAATCTGCTATACCTCTTTGCACAGATCATTTCTTTCTTTACTTTGCTCCTTGTGTGTTACTTCAAGTATTTCAAAATGTTTTCTAAGTTCTGAAACATCACGTTCAAAAGCATCCCTCTCACTAAAAGAAAAGCAAAAAATTAGGTAAATGAATAACAAAAAGCTGTGCAAGTTGTAATACCACGATATCGTACCAATCACTAAACTCATCTCACACTCATCTCCATTTTAAGGCATACTATGTTGACAATATTAAATCAATTAAAAATAGTAGTTAATACCAGTGGAAAAATCATATGCAAACAAATGCCAAAGGCTTGTTAATAATTTAACACACTTTTACCACAAGATGGCACCACAGTTCAATAATGTAACAAAACTATATTACACAGTTGTAAACTAAAAGGTTTGATTGCAAGAGGATATATGCAAAATAAATGTCATGCTCCCTTTGTCACACCATAATGCTCACCAGAATATTTGTGAGTTAAGATGAAAAATGTAATATAATCACAGTATTAAAATAAAAACAAAAACACATACATATCACAGAAATGCCCCAATTCAATTCAAACTATGAGTAAAGTACTTTTAAAAATATAGCAGAAAAGTTATTTCTTATGCTTGTAAAGAAAAGATAAAGTGAATTGTTATTGCATTTTTGTGCTAGATACAGAATTTCCAAAATGGACAACATGTTAGAACACAAGGTTGTTCAAAAGTGTACCTGGTACCTATGTACCTATTTAGGCAGAAGGTTAATAAACGACTTTGTTGTGTCAACAGGTACTGAGCTATCTCACCACTTCAATGGTGAGCTGTCTCAGACGGATAGACCATCTGCTGGACATACCTAGAAGACCCAGGGAGATGTGTGAGTGTTCTGGACATGTATCTGTTTGAGACGAGCGTGATATCCCATGTAGTGGGAAAGTTGTCCCAACCTACACTTTGGACATCTGATAGTTCATGAGCCAAACAGGATCAGCAGAGAGAAAAGGCACAGACCAAAAATTGAAGAGTGAAAGGTGCATGTTTATTTATAAGAGTTTACAACAAAAACACAGTAGTGTCAAGAGGGCTTTGTTTCATAGTCCTTCAGCACTGACATTCCTTCAAAAAGTAAATAAAAACAAAAAAAGACAGTGCACTCCTACAAAAACTACACACACGCACACTCCAAAAATGAAGGCAGTCCTCCTTCTTTATCTCTGGCTCAGGATGCTCCTCCAAAAGGAAGAAAATAAAAAAAAATGCACAAGAAAAAAAATAATGTGCGTGTATTTACAAAAAGAAAAAAACAATTGCACAAATCACGAAAGAAATGCTATCCCATCAATATATAAGTATATATACTTCCACCAAAATTATCACTCGGAGGTATGTTTGTACAAAAAAAAAAAATATTTACAAAGCCGTCAAATGACACAACTGCTCCTTCAATAGCTCAGCAGTGTTTAACCCTACCTCGCCTTTAGGTCCACTAACCCCTGTTGGCCGGCAACTCCTTAAATATAATTGGCAAGATTATCCAACCATTCTATCACCTCTCTCTACCCCCACGCACCTATCCAGGTAGACGCTGGCACGTTCACACCACGCGCCGCAACACACCCCTAGCAACTTTCTATTTAAAATTAAACTCTTGTTGGTCACGCACGTGTAAAAGGCACCCCGGATGACTGGGTATGCCGAGTTCAAGCACACCAATTGCCGACTCACCAGTAAGTAAACCTCATTTATTTAGCATACGGCATCCCCATCTCTGACACAACCTTGGTTACTATGGCAAATGCCAGCTTTTTCTTCCAGATGCACCACACATTTAACCTCCTACAATAGGCAGGCTTGCTTGGACATTGGTGTGTGAAACTGAACACCTGCGGAGGAGTCCGTACTGGCCATTATATCGGCTCCATTTCTTTTATCCTTATGAATAATGATATTCGGTTTAATGTTTTTTTTAAACTTAAAATTGGTAATGTATGGAGTCATGCATTACCACAATGAGTTCCACTCCCTACTCAAAAGGAGTTTCTCTTGAATCTATGGATGAGACACACAATCTGAATTAACTCTGTTGAAGACCACAAAAGTGGAGGTGCATGCAAGGAGTTATGACCAGATGTTTCTTGGATCCTGTCAGTCAGCAAACATGGGACTTATAGATGGACTTCAGCAGAAAGAGAGGACGACAATTTGAAGAAAGCAGACATGCCAGGTAACGGAGAGGTACAGAAATTTAAAACAGCAGCAGCAACAGCAGTGGCTGAGGTTTAGTACAACAATGTGGAATAAATTTCAGACAGCCTTAACAAAGTTCTAAAAAGCCATTGGAAAACCTAGGAAGGATCGTTGAAAGGTTGCCAAGGCTGTCCTTAGCAAGGGTGGGAAAATGTTGATCTCAACTTATGGGATTAGAGATGTGGAAATAACACTTTGAAGAAGTCCAAAACCCTGCAAAATACTCTCTTTGAAGAGATCAAAGCCAAAAGCAATGTTTGAGGTCAGGTCTATTTCAGTTACTAAGGCAGCCACAGCAATCAGTAAGTTAGAAAATGGCATAATGTTCAGGTTTGTATGAGAACTTAGTTAACGTATTTGAAAGCTAGAGCATTTTACATTTTTTAGTTATTTAAAACAGGCAGTTATATTTTTCTTTATTAAATACTTCTGTAACAGTAAGTGATATTCAAAATTATTTGTTATAAAAGAATAAAATTTTTTAACACTAATTTACATTAAATAGCTATAAAGCATAGCCCAAATAGGCTTGTTATGGCTCAATAGAATTCATAGGCAGCAAAATCCAATTCAAGTGATATAAAATGATTCTGACGCAGTACCAGGGTGACATTACTCCAGAACTTCGGTGCAACAAACTGTAAAGGACGATCACCACGCAGTTTCACTCTTGTGTATGGTACAGAAAGAAGACCCTATTTCCAGGATCCAACAGCTTGACTAGCAGTGTAATCATGCACAAGCTCACTAATGTACTGGGGACACCACCCATGGAGGGTTCTAGCAATGAGAACCAGAATTTTAAGTTGAGTTCTAAATTCTACTGGCAGCTAATGGAGGGATAATAAAAACTGGTGTAATATGAGACCTCAGGTTTGAAATAGTTAAAAGCCTGGCAGATGCATGTCCTGTTATTAGTAGTTGTTTGTGGACTAACTGCAGATACAACTTCTTAAACATAACATTTTTGAAAGATCTGTTTAAAGTCTCACAGTGAAATTATTGGCTGGTTTGGATCATGATGAGGAGAAGACCTGGACAGTTTCCAATTAAGAACTCTATACTGTAAAATAAATAATGAATCAATATAATATGCAGATAACTTAATCTGTTGTAGGTTAGACAAGTTCTAAAAGCACTTTGAGCTACTTTTTGCATGAAAATGTGCTATATAAATAAATGTTGTTGTTGTTGTTGTAAAATTCACCATGTCTTTTCAATGAACGATTTTGAAATAAAGAAAAATGCACAGCATGCTCAATTTAAGGTATCTTAATGTAAATTTAACTTTCCTCACAAAATTTCCTTGAAGAATAAGTGTTATTGCTGTCAGATTTAATGGTACTAATCAAATATAATTCAGATACATTTTAATAAGGCCTTATCCAAAGATAAGAGTTAATGTACGATTGTAAAAGAACGGTTATTCGTTTTACCTCACACTAATTTTTGCATCATTACTTTCAGACACTATACATCCTGAGGTATTTTGTAGATCTGTTTTAGAAGGGTAATGAACACAGTCACTACTTCATAATTTTGAATAGTTAGCTTCTAGTAAAAAAATTAGTTAAGGAGCTATACCCCTTAACAACGTAGTTTGGGACAGTATTTTTTCTACCACACTATATGGTTGTTTGATATACAGGTGTGCTCAGAGCAGATTTTTAAAACATTTCTCCAGTTTGAGGTTACAGTTATCCAGTTAAACATCTGATCCTGTTTTGATTCACTCTTAAATCTAATCCCCAACTGTTGTTTCATGCTAAGGTATTCTCACTAACTGAATTGGAAAATAACTAATACTTCTTGTTCGCTTCATTGTAACACTTTATAATCTCCATTTTATAAGGCCTTTTTGGTGTCATTAATGTAAGCTGAAATATATTCAAATATGCATTTATTTTTCTTTTGAATATTCAAATCATTTTCTGGCTTATTTGACAGCCCTAATAAGTGTGCCAAATTTCAATAAAACCAATCCACTGAGAGCTTAACTAATACATGCAAACAGTCAGACACACATGGCAATTGCAGTAGGTGCTTTTTGCATTATCAAATGTATGTAAAAAGTTCCATTGTGGCAAAAGAATGGGGAAGGATGAGATCTAATTAGACATGTTTAAAGTACCAGATATTGTGGGACTACTTTGGCTAATACATCTCTTTAATGTTGCATTGAAGGTAGGGACATTGCCTTAGGTCAAGAAGACTACAGCAGTGATCAACATTTTTAAAATGGGGGACAAGATAGTGTGATCTAATTACTGAGTACAATTACACTCCTCATCTTCCCTGAATGTAGTTGGGTTGAGACAGAGCACCTACAAATTTAAAGCCAAGATCCTCTCCAGAAAAAATTTAGCTTATTCCATGACAGTAAATAATAATAATAATAATAATGCATTTTATTTATAGGACACTTTATATTAGCAGTAAATCTCAAAGTGCTAAAGTAAAGAATGAACAGCTTCCACAAGAAGAATTTTACAAGTACATTGAGGATTTCATCTGAAATTAGGGTCAAGGTGATCAAGAGACCGACTGTGGATGTATAAATCAGCAACTGATTTTGCCTATGTTTTACCAGATCACAATGTTGATGCAGAAACTAAGTCCTTGTTCAATTTATTTGGTTAGTCTGCATTACCACACTCACCTAGGGTCATGAGCTGTGAGTAGCAACTGAAAGAACAAGATCACAAGTACAAGATGTTTACATGAAATTTCTAGGCAGAGTTGCGGAGCCAACTCTCTGAGATAGTGTAAGGAGTTCAGCAATATGGAAAATGCTTGAAGCAGAACCACTGCTTTTCTGGATCTGTGGTTTGGTCATGAAGCTGACTGAAGGGCAGAACAACCAGACTAATCTGGGAGTAGCAGTGAATTCCCCTGGAGAAAGTTGTTAAAGGCAGTTAAAATATTCTGTCTACTTTTGTTTAGAATTGCATTTTTTTTCCCCCCAAGTGACTTTATTGAAAAGTATTAGTGCATTGACATATTCCAGCAAAATAAACCCCATATTGTATATGTACGTAAAACATGATTCAGAATCATAATGAGGCAGGGAGCCAGTTATGTGTGCAGTGCAAGGAAAACCCTTTTCTCTTAACATGCATTTTAAAAGAGGTTTAAATATTTCATAAAGTAAAACATGACAAAAAAAAAAAAAATTTATCAGAAATATGAATGAAGCGGTTGATTACTTTGTGACACCAAACTTTAGGTGCAGCACCAAAGATGCACACACATGTGCAACCAGCTGATGGAATGCAGATGAATTACATTGCATTTATGTTATTACTGGCACTCTTCTAATTTCCTAAATGATTTAGAGCAAGCTTTTGTAAAATTGTTACCTACAGTGACCTGGACACACAGGTTAGATTAACTGGTGATTCTAAGTTTGCCCTTTATGTATGTGTCTATAAATATGTATATAAAAGTGTGTGTGTTAGGCCGGGTTTATACTTCATGTGACACGACGCATGCTGCAGCGGACGCTCCTGCTACGCAAACGTTTTACTGTTCATACTTGCGCGCGTACTTTACATAAATCTGGAGGAATCCAGCAGGTGGCAGTGGGAGATATTATCACGGTAAGAACAGATTCGGTTTCTCTGCGTTTTGAATTGCCTGGAACACCCATTAAATTCCGATGACACCTTACCACAATATCTCTGAAAAGGATGTTTAATGATTAAATTCATCAATCCAGGGATGTGTCCATTCCAGCAAGCATTAGGCACGAGGTAGAAACAATCCCTGGACGGGGTCTCAGCTCATCGCAAGGTGAATACAAGAACACACATACACTAGTGTCATTTAAGTAGCACCAAATCCACATATCTTTGGAAGGAAACCGGAGCACAGGTTGGAAATCCAGCACAAAACCATGTAAACTCCAAGCAGGGAATACCAGCGACGGGACTCCCTGCAAGACAGCAGCGCTACCGCTCCACCACCGTGTCACCCCCATGTGTAATTATTAACAGTATTCATTATTTAAACGAAATTAATGATTTATCTGTAAAATGTAACATACATACTTTAATGCATTTCAATGCAATGTAACATACATACTTTAATGCATTTCATCATGAAAGTGATATCAAGTATAAATGTAAAAGATTCTAAATTTTACATTTAATGTGTTCTGTGTGGTGATCTGTTGCTGTTTGTCGCTACTGTCAGGTCAGGAGGAAGTCCAAGAAGCTCGTAGTGATTAAAAACTGGGATGACGTTTACGACAGTCTGCTTTAATGATAAAGTAAGCTACGAGGGTAAAGTGAACATTTCAAGATTAAAGCCGAAATTTCCACTTTAATCACAAAATACACGTTTTCACCATGTCCTTAATTTTTTTTCTCTGTGGCTCAAATACAGCGCTGTACATTATGTTGCTGTTGTGAAGTTGAAAGAAAAAAAAAAAAGACGGCACAAAAGATGGTATGCGATACTTTTAAAATGTATCATGTCATTACGATCGGGAATATGCAACGCTTAAATATAAAAGCTGCAGTGGGTTGGCTCCCTGCCTTGCACCCTGTGTTGGCTGGGATTGGCTCCAGCGGACCCTGTGTTTGGATTCAGCGGGTTGGAAAATGGATGGATGGATGGATGAATATAAAAGCACCACAAATGCATCTGTATGTCGGCATTTTGCTTCACCACATCGAACCATTTATCAAACATCGAAGCACACACATCGATCCCGTAGGATCCGCATAGAGGCTTTCTGTCACATGTAGATAATAAACAGAGATTCTGACGTCACATTCCAACTTTTATCACACTGCGCTTCCCGACTTTTTGCTGGTACAGCAATTCGCACACGCGTCACGTTAATTTCTGAGGACCTGCTCAGAGGACGCGTCAAATGAATGCTGGGAACGCGTGGCAGCCATGATGCATGCGCGTACACGTTCTGAGCGTGAAGTATAAACAAGCCATTAGTGTGTGCATTACAGGAGCCCTTTCTAGAGATATTTTGCAGCACATAGTGCTGCCAAGATACAATATGAACAGCC
Organism: Erpetoichthys calabaricus; assembly: GCF_900747795.2. Classification (NCBI taxonomy): domain Eukaryota; kingdom Metazoa; phylum Chordata; class Cladistia; order Polypteriformes; family Polypteridae; genus Erpetoichthys; species Erpetoichthys calabaricus. The sequence continues at coordinate 87,834,796 of NC_041397.2, forward strand.
ATTTTCAGGTCCGAATTGGATTAAGTGGGTGTGATGATATTATATTACATATAAAACTGCCAAATTGAGTTACATTAATAAAATGTAAGTTTCACTAGGATAATTTTTATCTATCAAAACTATAGAGGGTAAACTATTTCAGTAAGAGTTTAGGTGCACGGTTTTGCATTTTAATGTACACTATCCTGATACGCTCTGTAGAAGTAACAACATAAAAAGACTGTAGTGTGCTGACAGTACAGTACCATTACATGGCCAATTTTGGGCAGTCACAACTAAGAAACCCACTGTAGCCATAATAATATATTCAGCATGTAATACAAAAGGAAACATCTACTCCAAAGTTGCTGCTGCTCCAAGATAGAATTAACATGGTACCATACAAATCATAAAAATAAACAAGGTATGGCATGGTATTAGAGATGTATGTTTTAATATCCAACACTTGTATGAAATGTGTAAAAGTGATTAGTTAATACAAAGAATATTAGCTTAGCTTACCATTTTTTGTTTTTGAAATATATTAGATACTAAGTAAATTTTTCACAATAAGTAGTCAGTTAAAACAACATTTTATGTTCTTTTAAATGAGTAACATGTTTCAATCATGTTGTAAAAGAGCAGCGTTTATTTCATTTTTGCTACACTAAAAAAATCAACTATAAAAAAAGTATATTCATAGTATAACTAAATGTTTTATAGAGGTGGACAAAATTTTTGTAGCAAAAGATCAAATAAGCCTGTAATTCCAAATAATAAACATTAAAACAAGTAAATTCAACTAATTCTGCAAGTATTAAAAAAATAAACATGCTCCTAATAACCACTTTGTTTGCTTCAAGTGAAATATATTCATGTATATTTTCACAAATTTCTCACTTTAATTACTGTACCTTTTCAACTTATCATAGTTTTCTCTCTTGTAGTCCCCTTGTTGTATCTGTTGTTTTGTGTCTGCTAGCTCCAAGGTCAGCCTCTGTGCTCTAATTTCTAAATCAGATCGTATTCTTCTTTCTTCTTCATAGCTCTATAAATTAAACATATTATTGGCCATAAGGGCATTTCTTTACAGTTATATTTGTAAACTGAATGTAGAAGTTTTAAGAGATTCGCTAATAAGTTGGAAGTTATAGATAGTCCCAAAATCTAGATATAAAATGTCACTCAAACTCAAACTTTTGTTCATCTAAATAATTATAAATAAATGAGAAACTCAACAAATATGAGTGTTCTTTAGGTAGTCTGTCTAAACCTAATGGTTACTGATTTACTTGAATATATTATACAAGTACAGTATTAAATCTAAGCAGGAGACTTAAAATATTAGATAAAAAGATAAATAAAGGTATATGGAAAGCACCTGTATGTCAGGCTATATGCATGACAAAAACGTTTTTTCTTTTAAGTCAAACGTTGGGACTGCTCCAACATTGAATTATGGAGTTACAGAAATGAATAGAGTTCCCACATATAGTGTCAGACTTTTAAAATTATGAAATTCCTCAAATCTTGCTCAAGTTGAAGTTTCTCCTCAAATTAGACACCAAATATTATCCAAGTAATGTTTTTTATTATCCTTTTTAAAGCATTAAGTACTGGAGCATGGGGAAAACCTACAGTGTCCTCCATAATGTTTGGGACAAAGATAGATTTCTCCTTGATTTACCCCTCTGTTCAAAGCTTACAATTAGAAATTAAACAATTCAGACTCGATTAAAGTGAACATTGCACACTTTCATTTAAGTGTATTTGTATACATTTTGGTCAACCAATGTAGAGGTAAAACCCAAACCAATTTCTGAGAACCAAAATGTTTTGGACATAGAAATGGCAGGTAAATTAAAGCTATCATATTTAGTACTTTGTTGCAGATCCCTTTAATGCAAGGACTGCTCAAAGTTGCGTTTTTCACAGACATCACCTGGGGGCTGAGTGTTTGCTCTGGTGATGCTTTGCCAAGCCTGTAATGCAGCCATCTTCAGCTTCTACTTGTTTAAGGTAAATCAAGAAAAAAATATGTCTTGTCACACACATTACGCAGGGCACTGCATAAACACTTCTGTATACATTCGTCAACTAAAGTTTGTCAAGTACTAACCTCCATTAATAACTTTAGCTGATTTCTGTAGGTCCCCAGTTCATCTGATAAGTTATTTTTTTTTTCTTGCAGCTCAGACACTTCTTCTTTTAAAGGATGAACCACCTCATAAAACCGAACCTATAATGATTATACATTTTGTCTTTGTTACATACATGCATACACATAAACACACATTATTACATATCTAAAATGACACCTTGTATTATGGTTATTTCTATATCTATTCAATACATTTCTGCATTCACTTTTTCAAAACAGTGTCAAAGAGTTTAGTAATCTATTTTTAAGTTCTGAAATGAATAGTGACACAAAACCTTCTATTGACACATTAATTTTATGTATCGCAAACATTAAATGTTGAATCTTAGTAATTCATGTAAAATGCAATCATAATTCTAAACAAATGAAAAACAAAGTACTGTATTTTAAGTAAGTAGGCAGAAACCACACACCACATATAATGTTTTTTCCCTATAAATATTTATTACTGAGTTGTATAGCTTGCAAAGTGTTGGTTGGTGTGGTTGTGGTAATAAATAATTAGATAATAGTAGCAATAAAAAATTATAAATTTGAATAAAAAAATGATAGTTTCCTAACCTGTTTATCTAGGGCAGGGTTGTGGGAAAGCTGGAGCCTACCCCAGCAAGCATTGGGTACTAGGCAGGAAACAATTCCTGGACAAGCCTTGGATGCAAGGCAGGAACTAGTCCATCGCAGGACAAACACACACTACAGCCAATTTAGCATTTCCAGTCCACCTAACCTACATGTCTTTGGACTGTGGGAGGAAACCGGAGAACCCAGGGGAAGCCCACAGTAACGAACATGCAAACTCCATGCAGGGAGCACCTCGGATGTGAACCACAGTCTATTTATTTTAAGGCAGCAGGACTACCACTGTGCCACAGTGCTGTCCAAAACTGATATTATAAAATAAGAATACCATTTTACAACAAGAAAGGAATGCACACTTTTTTTTTTTTTTTTACTTAATTACAATAAAAACACAAAAAATGAATATCTACAAATTTTAAATTACCTATACATATGACATGTCCACAAAATGGCATAGAATATGCTAGTTTGCTTTGCATTACAAGTTAAATTATTGAAAGGGGGTTATAATTATATTTGTTTTTGTGATGAACGTATACAAGTTTTAGATTGAAGGCATGTCATATTTAAGGACTGTAGATAGAATCAGTGTGAACACACAAAAGCAAAGTCACATACAACAAGGTGCATAAGATGATGTTCATTCAGTACATGGGTCAATATCTACCCAATCGTATTTTGGCACTCAATTACTGTAAAGACACTTAAATAATAACAGGACATAAGAGGAATACTACTCCAATGTAAACAAACACCATAAACAATTCAGCTGCAGTGTCTCCCCTTCAAAAATTCACAGGAATTTAATAAATTAATTTAAACTGTATCATCAAGAATAGATGTCACAATGCCTTTACTCCTGTCTAGAATGAGTGCCTATATTTTACTGGGCAGCCTGCCCATACATTTTAATTGTGGGAAAACAATGACTCCCAGAAAATCACTAAGGAAAATGACTCAGGCTCTTCTATCTATTTAATACACTGGCTTCTGACAAAATGCTTCACAAGTGAGATGGAAAAGGCTGAACAATGCATTGTGGCACTAAGATTTGTCAATTAAATATACGGAAGTAACTTTCTTGACCAAAAACTCTCTTCAGTAGACTAATTCTATTATTCAATATCTCTATGTATTAGTTTTACCCAAATGATATATGCTAATTATTTATTAATCTATGCATACATTCAGACATTAAATCACTTTAATATCTTCTAGTTATGTTTAGAGCTAATTTTATAATCCTCATTCTTATAAAGCTGAAAATGGTTAAGCCACCCAGTTACCTTACAGAACTTATTTATTTTTATGCTACATAGAGTATACTGTAATCTCAGTATTCAAGGATACATAACATTGCAAGCATAAACAAGACTAGTATTGAAGGAGCAAAGATTCTGGAATTAATTACCAACCAGTATTAGAAAAGCCCTATCGATCACAAAATATAAATTAGTGTTACTTCCATAGCCGTTTACACAGGATTGGCTTTAATAAGTTTTTCCTAACATGTCTGAGTAGTCTTTCCTAGATACAGTATTCTGTAGGGAGCAAAGATAAACTTTAGGTAATTTAAGAATAAATGGTGAGTTCAAACCTCCTATGATGAATGAAAAGTTTGGACGGCGTTTTCCCTTGCCTGGACGCGGGTCACCAGGGCCCCCCTCTGGAGCCAGGCCTGGAGGTGGGGCTCGATGGCGAGCGCCTGGTGGCCGGGCCTGCACCCATGGGGCTCGGCCGGGCACAGCCCGAAGAGGCAACGTGGGTCCCCCTTCCCATGGGCTCACCACCTATGAGAGGGGCCAAGGAGGTCGGGTGCACTGTGAGTTGGGTGGTGGCCGAAGGCGGGGACCTTGGCGGTCCAATTCTCGGCTACAGAAGCTGGCTCTTGGGACGTGGAATGTCACCTCTCTGAAGGGGAAGGAGCCTGAGCTTGTGCGCGAGGTTGAGAGGTTCCGGCTAGATATAGTCGGACTCACCTCGACGCACAGCTTGGACTCTGGAACCAATCTCCTTGAGAGGGGCTGGACTCTCTACCACTCTGGAGTTGCCCCCGGTGAGAGGCGCCGAGCGGGTGTGGGTATACTTATTGCCGCCCGACTTGGAGCCTGTTCATTGGGGTTTACCCCGGTAGACGAGAGGGTAGCCTCCCTCCGCCTTCGGGTGGGGGGACGGGTCCTAACTGTTGTTTGTGCGTATGCACCGAACAGCAGTTCGGAGTACCCACCCTTTTTGGAGTCCCTGGAGGGGGTGCTAGAGGGCATACTTTCTGGGGACTCCCTCGTTCTGCTGGGAGACTTCAATGCTCACGTGGGCAATGACAGTGAGACCTGGAAGGGCGTGATTGGGAGGAATGGCCCCCCCCCCGATCTGAACCCGAGCGGTGTTTTGTTACTGGACTTCTGTGCTCGTCACAGATTGTCCATAACGAACACCATGTTCAAGCATAGGGGTGTTCATATGTGCACTTGGCACCAGGACACCCTAGGCCTCAGTTCAATGATCGACTTTGTGGTCGTGTCATCGGACTTGCGGCCACATGTCTTGGACACTTGGGTGAAGAGTGGGGCGGAGCTGTCAACTGATCACCACCTGGTGGTGAGTTGGCTTCGATGGTGGGGGAGGATGCCGGTCAGGCCTGGTAGGCCCAAACGTGTTGTAAGGGTCTGCTGGGAACATCTGGCAGAGCCCCCTGTCAGAAGTAGCTTCAACTCCCACCTCCGACAGAACTTCGACCACATCCCAAGGGAGGTGGGGGACATTGAGTCCGAATGGGCCATGTTCCGTGCCTCTATTGTTGAGGCAGCTGACCGGAGCTGTGGCCGTAAGGTGGTCGGTGCCTGTCGTGGCGGCAATCCCTGAACCCGCTGGTGGACACCGGCGGTGAGGGCTGCCGTCAAGCGGAAGAAGGAGTCCTACAGGACCCTTTTGTCCTGTGGGACTCTGGAGGCAGCTGATAGGTACCGGCAGGCCAAGCGGAATGTGGCTTTGGTGGTTGCTGAGGCAAAAACTCGGGCGTGAGAGGAGTTTGGGGAGGCCATGGAGAACGACTTTCGGACGGCTTCGAGGAGATTCTGGTCCACCGTCTGGCGTCTCAGGAGGGGGAAGCAGTGCAGTGTCAACACTGTATATGGTGGTGATAGTGCGCTGCTGACCTCGACTCAGGACGTTGTGGGTCGGTGGGGGGAGTACTTCGAAGACCTCCTCAATCCCACTAACATGCCTTCCAATGAGGAGGCAGAGCCTGGGGATTCAGAGGTGGGCTCCCCCATCTCTGGGACTGTGGTCACCGAGGTGGTCAAAAAACTCCTTGGTGGCAGGGCCCCGGGGGTGGATGAGATATGCCCGGAGTTCCTCAAGGCTCTGGATGTTGTAGGACTGTCTTGGTTGACACGCCTCTGCAACATCGCATGGACATCAGGGACAGTGCCTCTGGATTGGCAGACCGGGGTGGTGGTCCCCCTCCTTAAGAAAGGGGACCGGAGGGTGTGTTCCAACTACAGAGGGATCACACTTCTCAGCCTCCCTGGAAAAGTCTACTCAGGGGTCCTGGAGAGGACGGTTCGTCGGATAGTCGAGCCTCGGATTCAGGAGGAACAGTGTGGTTTTCACTCTGGTTGCGGAACACTGGACCAGCTCTACACCCTTAGCAGGGTCCTGGAGAGTGCATGGGAGTTTGCCCAACCAGTCTATATGTGTTTTGTGGACTTGGAAAAGGCATTCGACCGTGTCCCTCGGGGAATCCTGTGGGGGGTACTCCGAGAGTATGGGGTACTGGACCCCCTGATAAGGGCTGTTCAGTCCATGTACGATCAGTGCCAGAGCTTGGTCCGCATTGCCGGCAGTAAGTCGAACCCGTTTCCAGTGAGAGTTGGACTCCGCCAGGGTTGCCCTTTGTCACCAATTCTGTTCATAACTTTTATGGACAGAATTTCTAGGCGCAGCCAGGGTGTTGAGGGGGTTCGGTTTGGTGGACTCAGGATTGGGTCACTGCTTTTTGCAGATGCTGTTGTCCTGTTTGCTTCATCAGGCCGTGATCTTCAGCTCTCTCTGGATCGGTTCGCAGCTGAGTGGGAAGCGGCTGGGATGGGAATCAGCACCTCCAAATCCGAGACCATGGTCCTCAGCCGGAAAAGGGTAGAGTGCCCCCTCAGGGTTGGTAGCGAGATCCTGCCCCAAGTGGAGGAGTTCAAGTATCTCGGAGTCTTGTTCACGAGTGAGGGAAGAAAGAAGCGTGAGATCGACAGGCAGATCGGTGCGGCATCCGCAGTGATGCGGGCTCTGCATCGGTCTGTTGTGGTGAAAAAGGAGCTGAGCCGCAAGGCGAAGCTCTCAATTTACCAGTTGATCTATGTTCCTACCCTCACCTATGGTCATGAGCTATGGGTAGTGACCGAAAGAACGAGATCGCGAATACAAGCGGCTGAAATGAGTTTCCTCCGCAGGGTGTCTGGGCTTTCCCTTAAAGACAGGGTGAGAAGCTCAGTCATCCAGGAGGGGCTCAGAGTAAAGCTGCTGCTCCTCCGCATCGAGAGGAGTCAGATGAGGTGGCTCGGGCATCTGATCAGGATGCCTCCTGGACGCCTCCCTGGTGAGGTGTTCTGGGCACGTCTAACCGGGAGGAGGCCCCGGGGAAGACCCAGGACACGCTGGAGGGACTATGTCTCTCGGCTGGCCTGGGAACGCCTTGGGATTCTCCCGGAAGAGCTAGAAGAAGTGGCCGGGGAGAGGGAAGTCTGGGCATCTCTGCTCTAGCTGCTGCCCCCGCGACCCGACCTCGGATAAGTGGAAGAGGATGGATGGATGGATGGATGGATGGATGGTGAGTTTACAATAAAAAAAAAAACAGAAACTACAAAACAAAGCATCACCAAGGATATTACTTCTACTTATGAACTCAAATAAGTACCCTGAAAGAGAAAGGAGAGGGGAGAGCTAACATGCTGCTACATTGATATATCTTGGTAATTTTAATTCTTTTATCAGAAAAAGCTTTGTATGCCATTGAAAGCATGGCAAAAGGTGCAGTGTTCAATTCGTCCTACACTAGGTGCCTCTGATATGTATCATGTGCAGCCAACTGGGAGAGGATCTAGAGGCCAAACCAGGACACACTAGAGGCTTCTCCTATCTTGGCTAACTTGGGATCGCCATGGAATCCCTAACAAGTATGTGAAGATTTTTCCTAAAGATAGGGTAGCTTGATCCGTCCAATCCAACACTTTGATACTCTTACTAGGATAATAATCCTACCAGTCTATTCATGAGCAAAGGAAAAAAAACTGAAACTGCAAGTAATTTTTAAAATTTGTGCTCCAGAGATACATCTCAGAGAACTTTAAAGAAAAAACTAATACAAAAATGCAGCCTAAAGCAATTAAACTAAACAAGACTACAGCATACTGTATTTTGTTTATTCCTAAAAGATCTGAAGCTGTAGTATAATTAGCAATAACGCAAGGCAGTGGAGTCTGTTCTCATTAGGCCACTGCACTCCTACAGGAACAAACTAAAACATTTAAATGAGGGAGAAAACAGATAAAATTTGTAAAAGCTTATCAACACAGAATCAGCTTTAACTGAATTCAGACCTGCAGCTGACATTATTGTATTCAGCTTTAAATCTCTGACATTTAATACACTTATTTGGCATTAATTATGTAACAGATGGGAAACACACAACATATAGTGCACAAACCCACACATAAATGTTTACCTACAGACACATATTCATGTATAGACAAGTGCTCCTCTGGAAGATCTTTCAACTCAAAGTACTTTTCTTCTGTAAGGTCCAGATCTCGAAGACTACGACGAATATCTCCTGTCCTTTCTCTCAGCTGTAAATTAGTCTCCTCCAATTGCTTCTGTCGAAGTAAAATACTGTCCATTTCTTGTTTTCTTAAAGCTTGTTGCTTTCTGTCAAAAAAAAAAAAAAGGATTTATTAATGTGGATTGTTTTGAGGAGGTTTCTTTTTGTTTTCCCCTGGGAAGATATTTTTGTTTTTCACCACTGTTATACTCTTCTGGGATTTCAGAATAAACTTTTTAATTCTAAAAGGTTTTTAGTTGGAATGATTTTCTCAAAAATAAATATCTTTTTCCATTTTACATCCACATTTCATATCCTTATATTTCCAATATACTGTATAATGCCAATAAAGTAAATGAATAACGAACTGAACTAAGCTGATTTATAAAACTAAAAATCACAAGTACCATTCGTCACAAGAAGCATGAACAGAAACACTACATACTTAATGAACACTTACAAAGATTTAAATTTTACCAATACTAATTATAGTTAAATGGCAACCTAGTCTATGTTAATAAAGTATTACTAATAATATACTATAGATAATATAGTATATATAATACATATAATAATATAATAATTAATTAATTAATTAAAAGATTAATAAAGTATCTATCTAGTCACTGGGTTCACACAAGCCAGTGTGGTCTTAGTGCCAGTCCCAAGCCCATGTAAACTGGGGAGGGTTGCATTAGGAAGGGCATCCAACAGAGTGAGGAGCATAAAGTTGGAAACTGAAGATGTAATGTTAAATATCATCAGCGCATATGCTCTGCAAGTGGCATGTGAGATGGAGGAGAAAGAAGATTTCTGGCATGAGTTAGATGAATTGGAGAGTATACACAAAAAAGAAAGAGTGGAGATTGGAGCGGATCTTAATGGGCACATTGGTGAAGGGAACAGTGGTGATAAGGAGGTGATGGGCAGGTATGGTGTTAAGGAGAGAAATGTTGAAGGGCAGATGATGGCAAAAGGGATGGAAATGGCTATGGTGAATACAATACTTTAAGAAGAAGGACGGATACAGGGTGACATATAAGAGTGGAAGATGTGCTCTCTGTAGGAGATGAACTATGAAAAAAGATTAGTACTGTAAGGTAGTGGCAGGGGATAGTTTAGCTAGACAGCATGGACTGGTGGTATGCAAGGTGAATTTCGAGGTGAAAAAGAGGAAGAGAGTGATAATGGATCAGAGGATCAGGTGGTGGAAACTGAAAGAGGAAGACTACTGTGTGAAATTCTGAGAGGAAGTGAGACAGGCGCTGGGTGGTGGTGAAGAAATGATAGATTACTGAAACACAACAGCTGAAGTGATACGGGAAAGAGCTAGAAGGGTGCTTGGTGTGACATCTAGAAAGAGGAAGGAAGACAAGGAGACCTTGTGTTGGAATGAGGAAGCACAGGAAGGCATAAAAAGAAAGAGGTTAGCAAAAACTAATTGGGATAACCAGAGAGATGACAAAAGCAAACAGGTATACAAAGAGATAAGGTAAAAGGTGAAGAGATAGGGGGTGAAGGCTAAGGAAAAGGTATATGCTGAGCTATATGAGAAGACAGACACAAAGTATGGAGAAAAGCACTTGTACCAACTGGCCAGACAGAGGGAGTGAGGGGGAATGACATGCTACACGTCAGAAAGGAGAACGGATGCAGATGTAAATTTGTTGACAAGAGAAGAGAGTGTGCTGAAAAGGTAGAAGCAGCAATTTGAAGGACTTATGAATATAGAAAATGAGAGAGTGTAAGTTAAATGAAGTGGAGACAGTAAATCACAAAGTACTGGGGATCAGCAAGACTGATGCGAGTGAAGCTATGAAAAGAATGAAACTTGGAAAAGCAGTTGACTCAGGCAATATACCAGTGGAAGCATGGAGATGTTAAGTTGAGATGGTAATAGCTTCAAATTAAGATTGTTTAATAAAATCGTGAAAAGTGAGATGATGCCTGAGGAGTGGAGAAGTATAATATTAGTACTAATTTTCAACAATAAGAGAGATGTGCAGAGCTTCAGTTACTACAGGGGTATAAAGTTGATCAGCCACACCATGAAGATATGGGAACAAGTGATGACAGATGCTAGGCTGAGAGGAGAGGTAATGATCTGTGAGCAGCAATATGGTTTCATAGCAGGAAAGAGTACTGTAGATGCAATATTTGCTTTAAGAGTGTTGATGGAGATGTAGAGAGAAGTTCAAAAGGAATTGCATTGCGTGTTTGTGAACTTAGAGAAACCGTATGATAGGATGCCAAGAGAGTAGTTATGGCACTGTATGAGGAAGTCAGGATTAAGAGAAAAGTATGTGAATTTGTGCAAGAACAGAACATTATATTCACACAAGAAACTGATAATTTCATGTTTGCCAATTAAAAAAAAAAAAAATGAAATTCAAAAATTATGTTTTATAGTTAGACCAGTGAATAGAACTTTTTAGACTACCAGTCTCTTTACAGCTGTGAAAATTCAAACATATAGTAAACCATAACTATACTGGTGTTAGTCTCACAGTTTGGATCACTAAAAGAAAAATTAATTCTTCTTCTTTTTTTTTTTTTTTTTATTAAATTTTATTTTCCAAAACCCAGAACATTACAGTGGCATTGAAAAGATCAAACATACTATAACATCATAAATGATACATACCTGTTTACTCCAAATTAATCACAATCAAAGCAAAAAAAAATACAAAGAAAAAGTAGAAAAAAGGGCCTGTTGGAGCCTATCCCAGCAACCAAAGGGTGTAAAGTAGGGAACAAACCCTGGACAGGGTGCCAGGCCATCGCAGGGTGCACGCACACACACGCACACACACACACACAAGGGCCGATTCAGGATCGACATTTCACCTAACCTTCATATCTTTGGATTGTGGGAGGAAAGTGTTTAATATTACTACTTAATATATTTAACTATACCATCTTGGGTTGAAATGTCTTTGTCACTTGAGGATAGTACAACACACTAAAATTGAAAAATGTTACATTTTCTTCATAAAATAAAGAATTAAAATATTATGGTGTATAAGCACTTAGGATCTCTTTATAAATAATTAGTAAAACATGTAGACTTCCAGTAACATCCATTTCTCTGTCTTTGTCTTTCTTGCACTTAGTAGCTCACACCTGATGCTTATAAGTCTAGCCCCGGTAGTTACACATGGACCACAGTCATATACATTTCCCAAACTTTTTCATTCCTGCACTCTGCATCCTGGACTTGTCGCTGCACCTCTTCCTCTTTCTATTATGGTGCTCATCGTCAAATCAGTCTATGCAGTACACTGGGTGCTCAGCAGATGTCAGTGGTCTTCTGTTTCTTTAAACCATGTTATTTCATTTGCTTATCACTTCCACAATAGAAACCCATGAGCACAAGTCAGTTTGCCACTACCTCAATTTTTTTGAATTTCCACAACACATCAAGTCATAAGCTTTCAATGAAAACCAAGATTAAGGTTCAAGCCCTAGTAGTTTGTGCGTAATTATGTGACAGGCGAGAAGACCTTAGCAAGTAATACATAGATGATTTGTCGAACATCGACAATTTAAATCGAAAAAAAAAACAATCCCATTTTCATTGATTTATTTTTATCATTTTTTTTTTTGCAATTGACTTAACTATCATTGATGCTTCACTGCACAGTGGTTCAACTCGGGTTCACCTATGCCTTCATGTTTTTTTACAACCAATTTCACAATCAGGAGCCACTGCTCTACCACAAATTTGACATGAATAAACAGGGTAAAAGTTGAAGGGTTGGTTAGACTTTACATGGCAATTAAAGGTCAAATATGTGAGCATTATAGAAGTTGGAAAGAAAAAATCATTGTACCACTGAATTTTTAAAGCCTCATAACAATTTCAAGAAACCCATTGACAAAGGCATCAAAAATAATGTGGTACTTGAGTTATTTAAGCATATATTACATTTTTGGCTGCCTCAGTGTTAAAAAGTCAGCTTACAGTATAATTTAAAAATACTAACCTATTTTCTTCTTGTTGAATTTTTAGTTGGCTGTCTAGTCGTACTGCCAAAAGCTGTTTCTGATGAAGAGCATCATTCAGTTTCTCTTCTAACTCTTCCATCTGTAAACAAATATGAAAATAAAAATACAGCAAAACACAGAAAAGATCTTAAGTAAAAACAAACAGTAGTCACATTTAAAACAGTACACTCAGAATTCAAATAAATTGACCGAATAAGAAGAAAAACATAATTTACTAACCAAGTACCCAGATCAACTGAAAATCTATAGGGTGACCTGAACACAGCTGTGCATAGGAGATGCCCTTGTAATCTGACAGATCTAGAATTTTTTAGCAGGTAGGAGTGGGCAAAATTGTCCAGATTTGCCAAACTGATAGACTCTGACCCAAAAAGTATTAGTTTAGGGGCTGTGCACACTAATGCAACCAGGCTTTTAAAGGACTTTTTTTCCTTCAATAAACAATTGTTTTGTTTTCACCTTCTTTGCATAGACTGCAATTCTGCAATAAAGGTGGAATATGTTCAGACAGAACTGAACTTGGTTTCATTTATTTATTACACAAAATCTGTGATTTTGACAGGGTGTTTGTAGATTTTTTTACATCCATTGTACAAGTGATTTAACTAATGTATGTTGATTGTTTTATTAGTTTAGTAACAATCTTAAACATGTAGTATACATTTAATTGTAGGCTGAATCAATTTCATATCGTGCTTACAGAGGTTTTCACCAAGAAAAAACAATCTGATAAATGTCATTCACAAATTGTATGCCCAGGTTTCTATTCATGACTGTTTCACAGCAGTTCAACTATCATGCCAATGAACACGACGTTAACATCACATTCAAGTAGCCTAGGAGCAGTAGAAGAGCCAACAAAACCCACTACGGAAAAACCCAAATATCTACAGTATATAAAGTAACTAATAATAATAGCAGCTAGTCATTAAGTTGTTTTAGATATAATAAAATATAATTGCCAAAGTATACAAGTTAAAGCTGTGATATTATGTGATGGGCTGGATTATCTATTGTAATCAATCCAGAGCTGTTAGTGTTTGGAACACACTACCTACAGACAAAGCACTATCAGTGATGATACATACAGACAGATAGACAGGAAAGTCATCCATAGCTGACTACTGAGATTTATAGAACTAATAAGGAGTATGCTGAATCACCGAATCTGGCACTCTATAGAAAAACGTCTGCAGAATTTCTACATTTTTTTTTCATTTCAAAACTAAACAGAACAACTTAATTCATGCCCCCATTAATAATAAAAAAGGAGCAATAAGACTTTAGCACAACTAAAACATAACTTGGAATTTAATAATACAGATTAACAACACAACTGGATATAAATCACAAAGAAATAATATATTTAAGAAATACTATAACTACTTATATTCTTCAAAGCGTAAAAAATGTGAGGCTCAGTCCTGGGAGTTTTTTGATTAAGCACAAATATCTCAGCTTGCTTTTCTTTGTACAAAAGAGCTTGTTAAACTGCTGAAGCTGTTTGAAACTCAAGATGCCATTAACTCATTGTAGATCAGAAAAGCTACAGGTCCACATGGCAAAAAAGTTAACATAGTGCCATTATTGTTATTAATATTTGAAACTATACAAAATAAACTACTACTAAAAGCATTACAGAAATTGTCCATTAATGTCTTTCTAAAGGAAAAAAAAAAAGACTTGCTTCAATCTGAATTATCTAGACCAGACTCTAATAATGAATAATGATACTAAGACGCTGGAGAAAAATTCAGCTAAAAGAATAAAGTGCTTCACTCATTAATATCACAAGATAATTGAAGCCAGATATTTAGTATCCATTCTTCAGCACTTGTTTAATGCAACATATTCACCTACAGATTCTGAATCTCCACAGTTCTCTCTTTGGATGCAGAAAGTGCCTTTCATAAAGTTAAAAGGTATATCTAATGTATTGCAAATTTAAATATGACTCCAAGATGTCTGCAAAGATTCAATTATTTCATACTAGCTCAGAAGCCTCATTGCATATTAATTATATGATCTTGGTTTGCCTCAAATTACAATGCAATCTCAGACAAGGGCATCCATTATGACTAATGCTGTTTTAAACTGGTATTGAACCACTACCCATTTGTATCCAGATACAGTCAGAGATAAAGGGGATCGAGGGTAAGAGATGCACAGAAAACATCTCTTTATGCTGATGATATGGCACTTTATATGTCAGACCAAAATTCATCTATGCCATTAGTATTAAAACTGCTAGGGGACCTTTACTAAATTCAAAATTAATATGAAAAAAATGTGGTCTTTTCATTGAATTCTCTCATACTTCAGAACAGGTTAGATAACTTTTCACTGATTTTATCAGGACATTTTAAATATCTTTAAATATTATTACAATAGATGTAAAGATCACTTTAGACACAACTATGGTTGTATTATGGAAGCACTGTTAATAGATGGTCCTCCATCCAAACTATTTATCTGGAAGAATCAATTTTGTCAAAAGCTCCTGTATTGCTTACCAAGCATCTAAATATATATCAACAAATCCTTCTTGAAGAAGTTGTGAAAATGACTTGTCAGTGCATTAAAGAAAAAGTTGAGTTAAATTAACACACTTGAACATAATTGGAGTCTGAGCACAAATGGATCAGAATATTTTTATCCAGGTATATGTTTATTGTGGCATTCCAAAGTCTAGCAGTATTACATTATGAAGATGCTGAGTCTTCTAAATTGTTTATCATAAGGATTTCATTTGCAGTTGGTGCAATGAGTGAGCAGCAATAAAATTCCACTATCAATTCTGATTTGCATAAGTAATTAGTCTGTTGCACTGTTCTTCAAATTTTCAGTGATTATGGATTTCTGATGTCATCAAGCTTCACAAAATATAAGGACATGTTTCAGACCTTGAGAAAGCAGCAGGTTTTATTTTTTTGTAGAATAATTATGTTTTTGAAATAAATTGGAAATTATTTGCCACTTTAAAACTACAGAACCTTTCTAGAAATGAAATAGATGCAAAGTATATGAAAATATAAAAAATGATTAAGTGACACGATTTTATTCAAAAATGCACTATAAAGTAAACAATTTTTTTTCTTGTACTAAGATTTTGCTGATCGTATGTGACTAAAAATAAAATCAATTAATTAATTTTTTAATGTATAGATTCATTAAAGTGAAATTTCTAACCAGCTTAACTATGGAAATGGGATATCATATAAAAGGTGATTAAATTATGTAGGACTAGTTGAAAAGCCTGCTGAAGCAGGCGCATGTATATTTTATGGTCTTTTATTATATTATATGGTCCTGGTTTCTATCATGAATGATCGCCAATGACACTATTGGTGCTTGCAGATTCCGTGATGCTGTTTCCGCGAGACATTGGTGCTCCACCTCATAAAACATTTTACATGCTTCTGCAAAAGGATAATTGTCGCTAATGAATGAACTCAGCAGGGTCATGAGGTTGGGGTTGCATTTAGAGTTCTCTTTGATTTGCATTCTTTGTGCTGACACCTCATCAAGATCAAGGATATAAAGTTGAGCAAATCAACAATGATCATCATTTTCAGGATGTAGAGCCCCAGATCTGTGATAAATCTGTCCATGAACACGAAAGCAGTAGGGCCCATATCCGGGAGGAGGAGCAATTTTAGCACCCATTGAAGCAAAGGCTAATGCGCTGTTAAATGACCTTATGTTGTCCATGAAGTTTTTTGAGTGTTCGTGTTGTCCCGTCATGAGGCTCTTCAGTAAAGCAGATACCTGTATCAGAGGTAAACTCACTTTTCCTTTGTAGCAACAGATGTTAAACAGTTTATCTACTGGTTGTCCATCCATCCATCCATTTTCTAACCCACTGAATCCGAACACAGGGTCACGGGGGTCTGCTGGTGCCAATCCCTGCCAACACAGGGCACAAGGCAGGGAACCAATCCTGGGCAGGGTGCCAACCCACCGCAGTCTGCTGGTTGTTCAGCAGGGTAATGTTTCGCACCACAGAATGTGCACCGTAATTGTAAATTTCCACAAAAATGTTGGTCGATGTTGTCCTCAATAACATGTGTTCCGGTGGCTGCATGAAGATGCTGAGGTGTAGGTAATTGTGTGAGTGTTGCTCTAGGATTGCGGTCTTGTTGGTTTCTTCTTTCTCGTCGACAGGATACTTCCTCCTGTGTTGCATTTGCTCTGTGATTGCGGTCTTGTTGGTTTCTTCTTTCGCACTGACAGGATGGTTCCTCCTGTGTTGCATTTACTCTGTGATTGCGGTCTTGTTGGTTTCGTCTTTCACGCCGACAGGATGCTTCCTCCTGTGTTACATTTGGTTGTTGAGTGCGGTCTTTTTCATTTCGTTGATGTTTCTGTTCGGAAAAGGTTTAGGATAGCTCGTTCACTATTGTGAGGAAATGGTGTACTTTACCTGGAATGTGTGGCACTAAACTCTTGACATGTGTACCGGTATTCCGGAGGGCCATTAGAATACGATACGATTCCGTAGTCCAATGTTAACCAAAATTAACCAAACGTTCTCAACAATGTTGACATTATTTTCTAAACAAATATTAATCACCTGGCAACGCAAAACAGTCCCACGTTTAAACAAATTATCATCATCACCTAGCCATGAAAGGTTTAAACAAATTGTTATCATCACCTAGCAACGAAAGGGAGACGTACGTACGTACGCACTGTAAAAGATTAAGGTCTCCGTGACCCCTTGAACCCTCGGATCAGACGTCTTACACCATATAAAAGTCCAAATATTGCTTTTATTTAGACAAATATGTGCACCAAGCACCCTATACTCCACTACACTCATATAAATAAATCAATAATTAATAAATCAATACACAATAATCAATCCTCCACACTCCCAGACGCGTTGCCACCCTTCCACCCAGCTCAGCTCAGCGTACTGGGCTTTCCCATGGTCCTTTATACTCCCTGACCCGGAAGTTCCACAACCCACAAATCCTTATTCCTCCCGGGTCAGGGTAAACAGTCCTTTTCTTCAACCCGGAAGCACACCGTTTCCTCCTGTCCTGGGATTATGACATACTTCCGGGTTATAGGGCATGTAAGAGTCTATGGGCTTCCCTACAGCGACTCCTGGTGGTCCCCAAGGCATCCAGCAGGGCTGTGCATAAAAACTACATAGTCCATGAGTCCCTGCTGGAACTCGGGGCACGTCCATGCTGCAGGGAAAGCTCCACCTGGCGGCCTGGGGGTATTGGCCGGAATGAAAAGCCGGCCACATATCACAGCACGCATAGGCATTTTATATATACGATAATGGTAATAATTGGAGAAATATTCAAATTATAAGAGTAATTTTTTTTATCATTTAAGGAATCTATCCATTTTAATCAAATTAATTCTTTTATGGGTGCCCATATTAGTCAAAAATGACCAACAAAACCTGGTATAAGAAAAAATAGATATACTTTTACTTTTTAGTGCATTTTTTAATAAAATTGTGTCACTTAAACTTTTATATTTTTTATATATTTGACAGAAATTACATTAGCAACAGAGTGGAATCGAACCTATGACCTTAAATTGAAATGTAACATTCCTTCATGTTCATTTCTCATTTCGGAAAATCCTAACCACACTGATGCCTTACACATGTGAAGTACTGGAAGTGTGCGTTTGTCTATTAGAGAATTAAACCTTCAATCTTTCTTAGAAAAGCCCAACACTTCATCCACTGAGCAAGTATTGGCAAATCATTGAAAAGAGTATTTCACCAAATTTGTATATAAATGATGAAAACATTTAACCCAGACAAACAGACTGGGCAAGGTGAATAAAACTGTAATAATAAAAAATGGCACTGGAAATAGTAGGTACCACTTCATGTTTAGACTACGACAGACCAGGGGTCTTGCGTATAAACAGTACGTACGCACAAAAATGTTGCATACGCCTGTGTCCATGCTCACTTTGAGATGTAGAAAAACAAAGCTTGGTGTAAAGCCACACACATTTTCACAGCAGCCTCCCCACTTGCGTATGTAAGTTTCTATTTGGTTTTGCAAATTGGCAGCACCCAGCGTCAAAGGAATGCTACTGTTTCTATGGACTGCTTTTGTTTATTAGATTTACATTTATGATGGAGGTTTTATCAAATGCACCGAAATTAACTGTATATTGTTTACAAATTTAATTCACTTGATCGTAATCATTCTGTAAAAATATAATGGTGCATGGAATAGCCAAACTATTCCAACTAACATGGCTGCTTTAGTGTTGTTAGAAGACAGCACATATTTATAGATGATGATGACTGGCTTCCAATCGGATTTTGATTTCCAAGAGCTATCCTCTTGGAGATGTGCGCTGAAATTCCGCCGGCTTTACAAAGGCAGACTTTAGGGAACTGTGCTGTACCTGCTCCTTTGCAAGTCCTGTCCACTCTCAAGTTTTTAGCCACCGGTGCTTTTCAACGTGAACTTGCTGAATGATCAGGTATTTCTCAGTCTTCACCGAGTCACGCCATTCCAGCTGTACAGGATGGTATTTTCCGCTTGTCTTTCAGATATACAAGATTTGTTTACACTGTGGTTGAACTGGGAAACATCAAAGAGCAATTTACAGCAACTTCCAGTGTATCAAATGTAATTGGAGTTGTCAACTGCACACACATTGTAACTTGTCCAGTGCTGTTGCAATAGCATCAGCCAGAGATGAATCACCAAAAGAATGAACTGGCATCATATACAGCAGGACAGCCTATAAAAACTGCAACTTCGTGCAGTCGCAGGTGCTTTTTCCAACTAGTGCAGCAAAAGGCAAGCAGTCCTTTTAGGAATAAAGAGTAGAGAATCGATGTGTTGTGGCACTCTGCACCAAAACCCAACTATAATGGCTCCTTCAGAGAATGAATTTGCTTATGTCAATAGAAAACATTTCCACTCTATTAATGTGCTGCTCTATAGTGCACAGAACATGTGTCACATTCTGCAAGCAAGTAGCATGCTGTATATATATAATGTGGCACACAATCATGGCTTGCCCGTACCTGAAGAGACGCTGTATGATGAACCTGACCCTGACCCACCAAATGATGTAATTAGCAGAATGTAAAAACAGGTAATCAGATACAGCATTTATTTTTTAAGCAATTCACTTAATTTGTGGTCAGTATCACATAATACAGCCCTTATATTCCTTAGTTCATTGGCCACATTTCTTACAGCACCCAGTATTGTATTTTGTGACTCAGAACAGCATCCATCTGCACACAGCCAGATGGTTGCCAAGCGGTTTCCAAGGCAGAGGTGTATGTGCAGCCAGTGTCTGAAGACGTGCTTGGCACAGCAGCACAATCATTGCCTGACCATCACATGTGGGTCAGCTTTTGTAATACTGTCTGAAACAGAATAAACAAATGGTGGGCTGTGACTCGCATTTACACATTGACGGTGATATCTGACCACTTCTTTTTTATTTCTAGCACTGAGAGACTTTCTGAACCTGAACTTTCGAGTGTCTCTGCCATGCCTTTGTTGCTTATTCCAATGCTTAAGCCAACAAATAGTACGTTTTTCCTTGCCTCCACTTTGCATTTGCAGAAATTTTTTTTCACGTTTTTGCCATTGACTTTTTACCAAACACAGAACAGAAGGTGATATGTTTATTCATTTGCATATTACGCAAAATTCTCGGGGGAGTCAGTGTGGGGTGGTAGGCACATACACGTGGGTCACATTTCACCCTGACCAGGATTTATGGCGCGGAAGTGCGTGGAAGTTGGCTTACACACGGTTTTGTGCATCTGAATTTTTTTTGTGTGTACACACATTTCCACTTTTGTTCGTAAGTCATGTTTTAGTGTGAATTCTACACACAGCGTTATACATGAGGCCCCAAGACATCAAGTTAAATTGCATTTTGATCCTAAAGATAATGGTGGTAAGGTCAAATTTGAGCTACCCTGGTGAAACTGCAGACTTCCATGAGGTTTCAGTCACATTCGTTGAAAATTTACAAGGCAAAAAAACAATTGATGGATAAATGAATAAAATTCTATTTGTCCCCAAAGTGAAATTATGAAGCTCAAGAAAAATATGACTATTAAAACAACAATACAAATCACACACAAACACAAACTTCTGGCTTGGGTAATATGGCATATGTGAAAGTTTGCATACTTACAATCTCCTCTCTTTTCTCGTAGCCAGCTATGAGTCTTACTATTTTTGCAGTAACAAAGTAAATTTTATTTTTGGAATGATGTTTAAATATATTTGTGAGAGTTTGGTGCCCCGTTCAAGGCTGGATACTGTCTTTGAGCCTAGTGCAATTGGGATAGGCATCAACTCCCAACAACTCTAAAATGAATACAACTTTAAGAAAATAAAATGGTAGGACAGACAACTGTAGCTATCCTCATAACAGTGTGAAAACAAATGCAAAGCCTTTGTTCTTTTATTGTGTAACATGTATGGCGCTGTATTAAAAATGAATGATTTCCCCACTCAAGACAGTTGACAGCAGATTAGTCACATCTGTCAATGCATGCACAAAACAGGCATTCTTATTTCTCATCTAATTCTATATTTCCACAAAACTTGCAATAATGAAAGCCTTCCTTTGACTTAATAAAGCAGTAAAGTCCTACTATGTTTTCAAGTCAAACCACGAGAAATTTTTCAAAAATAGGACACTTGCAATGCTGCAATGAAATTAAAAAGACTACTGATAAAAAGATTATGTTGGAACACAAAATGGAACAAAGCCACAAACAATTAGCAATACATCTTTAAGGCAAGCAGCTTTTACTGTAAGTATTAAAAAATAAAATTTTGGAGACAACGTGGCTCAAGCACATCACTTCCCTAGGGTGGGTGCACAAGTGGTATTATGCGGAGTTGATTGAGTGTATATTCTTGGTGATCATTATAGAAGGGCAAAAGTGACTACAAACATTTTTTTCTCCAAGTCACAAAGTCAGATTTTCAAGAGATAATGATGATCTTGTTTTATGAGGCATCTACAGGAAAGTATCAAGAAAAAAAAAAATAGCCAAAACAGCGGTGCAGGCAAAACTATGACAGCACACCTGCACAAACTGCTTTATCAAAGACATTTTGACCAAAAACAATGTGTTGTTGTTTCATATCCCATATTTTTGTCACCTCACTTCCTGTGACTTTGTTCCTAAAATTTAAAAATTGAGATTGAACTAGCTACTATGGATTACAGGAAACAGCACCAGAGACTCTAGACACAATAACAAAAGATGAGTATCGAAAATGGAAACAAGAATGTGAGAAGCAGTGGGACAAACGTATTGCATATCAAGGAGGGAATTTTCTAGGTGAATAAATATAAACCGGCTGTGTTTTTTTGTTTTTTGAGTTTTCTGAGAATTTTAGGGTCCCTCTTTATACAATCCTTAATCTGGTATTATTATATATAGTACTGCAGTATTATGACAATAAAAACATGTGTTTGATTATTACCTTTGTAAGATGTTCCATTTTTAAATTGTCAATTATCAGACTTTTCTGAGATAGCTCAATTTTCAATAGTTGAATATTATGAAGCAGCTCTTTCTTCTCAATCTGTTGTCTGGTAACTTTCTTGCTACCATCTCTTTCTTCAGATGAAGACATTTCCTCAGTTGGTACAGTGGTCTCTAAAGTGAAATCTTCAGACTCCAAAGAGCTAGAAGTATTGACCTTTGAACCTTTTGTTCTCTTAGGTGGCATCTTAAATGAACTTGGATGTACCTTATTTAACAGAATGTTTCTTTGAACATATACCTGTAGAAAAGATACATTGCATTAAAATACTTTGCAAACATTTGCACCATTTATAGAAAAAGCAACTGAAGACTGATGATGCACTCGTCTTGGATGCAATGACGTAGAATAATAACTTTAGTGTAAAAGATCAACCAAGTCTATAGTTTCACCAAGTTGTGAAATAATTATTGCTAAGAACCACTACTTTCTCTCAACAAGAAAAAAAAAAATTCATTTTTAGGAGCATGGGTCCACAGACAATCTGATTACCATGGAGGAAGAGACAAAGAAAAATAAGTGTTATCCAAAAGGTAAACTCTGGTTTACAAAACAAATAGCCTATTTAGGCAAAATGTAATTAATTTTGTTTCAGACAGAAAAGCAAATGTAAAAAAATTCAAATAACACTTAAAGCCAAGCAAAATGACACCTTTTATTGGCTAACTAAAAAGATTACAATATGCAAGCTTTCGAGGCAACTCAGGTTTACATCTTGCCTGAGGAAGGGGCCCGAGTTGCCTCAAAAGCTTGCATATTGTAATCTTTTTAGTTAGCCAATAAAAGGTGTCATTTTGCTTGGCTTTTCTCTACATTCATAATGGCTAACACAGTACAACGCCCTAGTACTTAAAATAACACTTAAGAAATAGCAGAAGCTAAAAATCACTATATGTGCAAAGTGGAAAGATTGTTTTGCAATGGAACAATTTCTGACTCCTGTTTTAACAGGAAACAATAAAATTCAGCTAAACACAATAAATGGAATTAAATTTGTAAATGAACAGAATAAATTCTACTGACACTTTGATGATAAAAGTCCAACAACCGATTATGATTTAATTGGGGATTTGCAATCAGAACTCTCTGGAAGCATTTGCCCAGTGTCTTTCACTGTAGGGGAGCTAAGAGAAGTTCTGAGGAAGGCGAAACCTTATAGCTTCAGGAAGCAATCCAATTAAGGAAAGAGTTCTTAAGCAATGATGTGGAAGGCACTCAGGAATCCTGTGTCAGCTTTTCAATCACTCCCTTAAAGAGTACAGAATGCCGAAGCTTTGGAAGTGCTCTGAAATTGGGCCAATTCCAAAAAACAACTGCCAAAGTGAATTAAACGATTTTTGCCCAGTGGCACTTACATCACTTTTGGCAAAATGTGAAGCAACTGATTCTTGTTTACCCTACTTTACAAGTTGGCTCCTCATTGGATCCATTGCAGTTCACATAAAGAGAGAAGTGTTCAATGGAGGACAGAGTCATGACTGTTCTTCATAACAGTTATACACATTTGGAGAAACCAAACTCTTTGCTGAAAATACTGTTCATTGACTTTACTTCAGCAGACAGACACTTTATTAATCCCAAGGGGAAATTCACATACTCCAGCAGCAGCATACTCATAAAAAACAATATTAAATTAAAGAGTGATAAAAATGCCGTTATAACAGACAGTAACTTTGTATAATGTTAACGTTTATCCCCCCGGGGAGGAGTTGAAGAGTTGCATAGTGTGGGGGAGGAACGATCTCCTCAGTCTGTCAGTGGAGCAGGAAAGTGACAGCAGTCTGTCGCTGAAGCTGCTCCTCTGTCTGGAGATGATACTATTTAGTGGATTCTCCATAATTGATAGGAGCCTGCTCAGTGCCGGTCGCTCTGCCACGGATGTCAAACTGTCCAGCTCCATGCCTACAATAGAGCCTGCATTCCTCACCAGTTTGTCCAGGCGTGAGGCATCCTTTTTCTTTATGCTGCCTCCCCAGCACACCACTGCATAGAAGAGGGCACTCGCCACAACCGTCTGATAGAACATCTGCAGCATCTTATTGCAGATGTTATTGCATCTTATTGCAATCTTATTTAACTGCATAAAGCCTGATATTCCCTGCAATAAATTACAAGAGGTACAGGTGGATCCCAAAGTCACCCTATGGATTATGGGCTTTCTCCTTAATAGGGAGCAATTTGTTAAGCGTGATAATTATATTTCTGCACTCCATCATACATTAATAGGAGCTAAACAAGGCACAGTGAATTGCCCCTATACACTGCTTGATGTACACGAACAGCTTGAGAGGATCTGACAGCAATTATTTAGCTGTTAAGTTCACAGATGATGCAGCATTGATTGAAACCTCTATCAATGTGAACATGTTGTGGAAGAGGCTAAGAGGATGCAGAGCTGGTGCCAGAAGAAGAATCTCTATTTAAATATGAAGAAAACAAAAGAAGTGCTCATTGATTTTAGGAAGAATGTTGAACCAATATAAACGCTGGTAGTCAATGATAAGCAGGTTGAGAGTGTTAATAGCTTTAAGTACCTGGAAACCATATTGGACAATAGCTTGAACTTTCATAAAATCAAAGAATATATTAACAAAAACTGACAATTGTGCAGCTAACTATTAACAAGGCTGAGGAAAATTAACATTTCAACTAGCACCCTAATGAACTATTATAAATGCCATTATAAAAGCGAAATGACTTTTTCATTTCTTGTCTGGTGCAGGGTTCTGTCAGTGACTCACAAAAATAATCTCAGGAAAATAATCCAATTGTGGGCTGTTCTCTGTAGACAATCACTATTAGGACTTCAAGAATTGTACAACAGAAAAACAAAAAGAAAAGCAGATAAGATTATAAAGGAGCAATCACACTGTCTCAACACTTGCTTCAAAATGTTACCTTCTGGGAAGCAACACTTGCTGCCAAAATTTTAAATAAACAGAAGTAGAAATGTTTTATACTAAATGTAAAAAAAACAAAAACTTTTAAATAGGTCAAATTCAATTTTGTTGAAATAAGAAACTTTTAAAATCCTGCTTAATGTATATAAATAGGTCATTAATAATTTTATTTTGTGTACGCAGGAATGTGCTTTTGTATGTTGCTGACTGGATCAAGGCAAATTTCCACTTGGACAATAAAGGTAAACTAAACTATAAAGCAGCAGTGATAACCCCTGTATCATCTTGTTGCTTTTTAAAGAAACCGGTGCTTCAGTATCAGCAGAGAATTTTAGATAGATAGATAGATAGATAGATAGATAGATAGATAGATAGATAGATAGATAGATAGATAGATAGATAGATAGATA
This sequence comes from Erpetoichthys calabaricus, assembly GCF_900747795.2. NCBI lineage: Eukaryota > Metazoa > Chordata > Cladistia > Polypteriformes > Polypteridae > Erpetoichthys > Erpetoichthys calabaricus. Next base: position 87,860,181 of record NC_041397.2, read on the forward strand.
GATAGATAGATAGATAGATAGACAGACAGACAGACAGACAGACAGACTTAATCCCAAGGGGAAATTCACATACTCCAGCAGCAGCATACTGATAAAAACAATATTAAATTACAGAGTGATAAAAATGCAGGTATAACAGACAGTAACACTGTATAATGTTAATGTTTACCCCTCCCCCTCCGGGTGGACAGTCGCATAGTGGGGTTGGGGTTGGGGTGGGGGGGGGCGGTTGGGTGATAGTTGGACAATCTCATTATGGATTTTAAAATTTTACTAATCACCCACATACGTTTTCTTCATTCTGCTCCAATGTAAATTGAAAAAATGAGAATCCGAAACATTTAACTGAACTGAAATTTCAACTGGAACTTTTTAAGTAAAATTAAATAAATTAAAATATATGTGCACAGTATCATTCCTCAGGAGAACTGTGACCACAGCAGGTGTGTGCCTTATGCTGCTAGCCTGCAGTACAGTAAGGTCACGCTCCCTCACATAGTGAGTGATTTCCTACACAATGTCAATTTCATAAAGCACCCACCCATCATGTTGCCTCTGCCTTCAAAGAAGCAGAGGTGTACCTAGCCTGTATTGTATGGTAAATGCAAACCCACACCTCTACAGAGGTTCCACTCCAAGGGTCAGTTTCCTGAACATAAGCATACCTTCCTCCTCCACACTCTGACCATCACACCTGCATGAAAACAGGTTGAAGCAGACTCATCTTCTGAAGAGAACTAGATGCCTGACACTACTGACAAGTTCTTCGCTGACACCTCCCAGCCCAAGCTAGACAAATGTGGTGCTAACAGAGAACAAGTTGCCTAGTCGAAGATCAGCCACATGTAGTCTGTGCCTAAGCATTCTCTCACTGGTACAGTATTCAATTGGGGGTTTTCACATCAGTACAGGATGGCAAATATGAAATAACCTGTCATTGGGTTGGTCCTTCTCTGGTGTGATATGACTCAAGGACCACCAGATCTTGGACAGTAATAGGTTATGCCACTCTGCTATAACCTTGATTACAATTGGGACACATTAGAGTGGCTTGGCTAGAGTGCCACATGACATGCCTGCCTGCAGCATGCCAAAGGCCATCTTGCTTTATACTAGTGATTTACAAGGCACTATGGAATGCACATAAAACTAAGTGGAATCTTTGTCTTGTTGTAACCTAAAATGTGAATACAAGCTTTCTGAAAGGTGACTTTATCAGGCTTAGTTCCAAATTAACCTTTTTGGGTAGCAGTGAACCTAACACACTTTGTGCATTTGGCATTTTGCAGTACCTCACAACACAAGTTGCACCTGCTGGTCAAAGGGTCAAAACAAATTTTGTGAATTTTCATAGTTATAGTTTTCAAAAAAAAAAAGCTTCGTTAATTTATCCATTTGTAATTTAAAAAACGATTCAAGTGGTCTGAAGCTTTAAAAATGTTCCTGTCCTGAAGAGACAAACCACTGCCTCTCCTGTTTTGGATAAAGTCTGCCCAAATTATAACCTTCATTTTCATATGAAAACCTCATACTTACTGTTTATGCTTGGTACCTCAATGACAAAGAAGGCCTCTGAAAATAGTGTACTACATTTTACTACTACAGACAATGAAATTCCCACTGCCTTCCTCGTCATTGTCATTACTGGCTTTAAAACTGTTGACTATAACATTCTACCACAGTTCCTTAGGAACTATAGTGGACTTAATGAAACATACTTCTTATAAATATGTTCCCACCTTTCTACGTGCATGCAGACATTTACATGTGCATCTGGTAATAAAACAACCTCTGTGAAGCCTCTCTCTTAAAATGTACATCAAATCTCAATGCAGAGTCAACTTGTTTTCAGCATCAACATACTGCTTTTGTCCAACAGTTATAGATAAAGTTCCCTCTCATGTGTATAATAGTATCAAACAGATTCACTGCCTGCATAAGCAACATACATGCATGCCTGTCCACTAACTTTATACTCCTGAACACAAGCAGATCAACTACTTCATGTAGAAACCACAGCTCAACTCAAAACGTCTGATTCCTTCTCCCTTTAACTTTATCTACTATAACCTATCTAAGGGTTGCTGTTGACAGCACAAAGAGATTTGAAATTCACATCTCTGTAATCAGCAGGTCATCTTTTTACCACTTACAAAACAATGTCCTCCTCCAAGAAGCATTAATACTCTGCAGCACCTTTACAAGCTCTTAACTGGATTATACAGTCCTGATCAAAAGTTTAAGACCACTTGAAAAATGGCAAAAAATCATATTTTGCATGGTTGGATCTTAACAAGGTTCCAAGTAGAGCTTCAACATGCAACAAGAAGAAATGGGAGTGAGACAAAACATTTGTTGAGCATGCAATTTAATGAAAACAACGATTAAACTGAAACAGGCTGTTTTACAGCTGATCAAAAGTATACGACCACATGCCTTTAAAAGGCCAAATCTGTGCAAAGATGTGGATTCATTGTCATTTTCTGTCAGGTAGTCACACGTTCTGATGGCAAAGGCAAAAAAACTCTCCCTTTTTGAACGTGGTCGGGTTGTTGAACTGCATAAGCAGGGTCTCTCACAGCGCGCCATCGCTGCTGAGGTGGGACGCAGTAAGACAGTCATTTGGAATTTCTTAAATGATCCTGAGGGTTATGGAATAAAAAAGTCAAGTGGAAGACCCAAAAAAATTTCACCAGCACTGAGCCGGAGGATCCAATTGGCTGTCCGTCAAGACACTGGACGATCCTCGACCCAAATTAAGGCCGTTACTGGTGCTGACTGCAGCCCCATAACCATCAGACGGCATCTGAGACTGAAGGGCTTCAAAAACAAAAAACGTCTTCAAAGACCTCGTCTCTTTGAACGCCACAGAACTGCTCGTTTGGACTTTGCAAGAGAGCACCAAACATGGGACATTCAAAGTTGGAGAAATTTTTATTCTCTGATGAGAAAAAATTTAACCTTGATGGTCCTGATGGTTTCCAACATTACTGGCATGACAAGCAGATCCCACCTGAGATGTTTTCTACGCGCCACAGTGGAGGGGGCGCCATAATGGTCTGGGGTGCTTTTTCCTTCAGTGGAACAATGGAGCTTCAAGAAGTGCAAGGGCGTCAAACGGCCGCTGGCTATGTCCAGATGTTGCAGAGAGCATTCCTCATGACTGAGGGCCCTCGTCTGTGTGGTAATGACTGGGTTTTTCAACAGGACAACGCTACAGTACACAATGCCCGCAGGACAAGGGACTTCTTCCAGGAGAATAACATCACTCTTTTGGCCCATCCTGCTTGTTCCCCTGATCTAAACCTTTGGGGATGGATGGCAAGGGAAGTTTACAAAAATGGACAACAGTTCCAGACAGTTGATGCCCTTCATGCGGCCGTCTTCACCACTTGGAGAAATGTTCCCACTCACCTCATGGAAACGCTTGCATCAAGCATGCCGCAACGAATTTTTGAAGTGATCAACAATAACGGTGGAGCTACTCAGTACTGAGTTCATGTTTGGAAGTTTGATTTCTGTTTTGGGGGGGTTTACGGGTTTTTTTGGAGGTGTGGTCCTATACATTTGATCAGCTGTAAAACAGCCTGTTTCAGTTTAATCGTTGTTTTCATTAAATTGCATGCTCAACAAATGTTTTGTCTCACTCCCATTTCTTCTTGTTGCATGTTGAAGCTCTACTTGGAACCTTGTTAAGATCCAACCATGCAAAATATGATTTTTTGCCATTTTTCAAGTGGTCTTAAACTTTTGATCAGGACTGTATTTCACTTTTTAGTGGTCTTCCTGTGCAAAATTGTCTATTGACTGGAACAAGTTCATTTTCTGTCACTCGAGTTCTGGCAAAAAAAAACAATTCTCTCTCTCTCTCTATCTAGCTCAAGCACACCATTTAAGGTATCTAATTATGTCCAAAATTCTCTTTCTGATTAAGAAAACATTAGATTACTCATTATAACTTCCTGCACTTTACCAGTGTCTAAGACAATTTACCTGTGTCTCATACCTTAAATCTCTTCCTTGGTATGTAACTGTACTCTGTCAGGCTGTTCATCTACTTTACTAATACAGCAGAGTTTTCTCTGAACTTGATCCCATAGGAGCCGGTGGTGGATTTTAGGAGGCCCAGACCCCTCATGGATCCTGTGATCATCAAAGGTGACTGTGTGCAGATGGTGCAGACCTATAAATATCTGGGAGTGCAGCTGGATGATAAATTAGACTGGACTGCCAATACTGATGCTCTGTGCAAGAAAGGACAGAGCCGGTTATACTTCCTTAGAAGGCTGGCGTCCTTCAACATCTGCAATAAGATGCTGCAGATGTTCTATCAGACAGTTGTGGCGAGCGCCCTCTTCTACGCGGTGGTGTGCTGGGGAGGCAGCATTAAGAAGAAAGACGCCTCACGCCTGGACAAACTGGTGAGGAAGGCAGGCTCTATTGGTGGCATGGAGCTGGACAGTTTAACATCTGTGGCAGAGCGAAGGGTGCTCACCAGGCTCCTATCAATTATGGAGAATCCACTGCATCCACTAAATAGTATCATCTCCAGACAGAAGAGCAGCTTCAGCGACAGACTGCTGTCACTGTCCTGCTCCACTGACAGATTGAGGAGATCGTTCCTCCTCCAAACTATGCGACTCTTCAATTCCACCCGGGGGGGGTAAACGTTAACATTATACATAGTTATTGTCCGTTTTTCACCTGCATTATTATTATTATCAATCTTTAATTTAATATTATTTATTGTATCAGTATACTGCTGCTGGATAATGTGAATTTCCCATTGGGATTAATAAAGTATCTATCTATCATAACTCTGCCAAGTTTTTGAAAGCTCTTATATTTACTATTTATTCTAAAATGTATTTTTACTCGTCATGTAAAGAATCTTGTTGATGCTTTGTAAATGCTTTATAATCAACATTAACAAGAGCAAGCATAAATTAATAAAAAAAACACCTTAACTTTGATAAGTAAGCAATATAGTATTTAAATTCAGATGTATTATCAATAAAGGAGCATTTTAACAAGTAGTTCATTATGAGGTGCTGAATTCTAAACATAAGCTCGACTGAAATGAAAATCAACCGCCACCTCCCACTACAAGTTTAAGGTTAGGTCTCTAAATGAGAAAGCACAAGCTTTGTATAGAACATTCTGATGTATAGCCACATACAGTACAAGACAAGTCACACCGGATTAATTTGGTTTCCAAACCGTCATTTCCCTCTGACAATCGCGTAACATGCAGAACAATAAAGTTGTCCAAATAAACGCAAAGAAATGGAAATGGAAATTATTAGCATATTCCGTCAACTAATAACATCAACGGAAATAACCAGCCACATTTAACTGACGTCCAACCAGCGGCGGATTTCATGGTAAATATTCGGCAGAAAACTAAAAACACCCAAACTGCTGTCGCTGTCCGTGCAATCTAGCGCTTACTAAAATTGAAAAGTAAAGTGTTCAGTCCTCACCGACATCAGCCCGGCATTTTGCTATTTCTTTAACAAAATTAAGCTTCAATTCCTGCTTAATACTCACTATTAAAGTTCTGTTTCTCTTTTGGAAGCAAACACTTGTACGTAAACAAATATATGCAGTTATACAGCACTAACCTATATAGCACGCTTTACTTTTTTTTCTGCTGCTAAAGGTGCCGCAAACTTCAACTGTTAACCTGCCTTTTGCAGGTAAAATTGAACACTCCCGCCGCTCTATCGCCAAATACCGCCGGAAAAATAACAAACGCCGCCGTAGCACCAAGACAACTGACAGCGAGCGACCAGACTCCCTTGCCTGAATTTACTGCGCCCCCATCAGGTTGGCGGACGCACACTCGCTTCTGAGTTGGTATATTTATTTTACATCGGTCGAGTATTTCCGTGTTCACTTCCATCCTCATATGAGTAGAACAAAGCATATTCATCAGCGTATCAAGCAATTAATTAGTAGATTTTTGTCTTAATTTTGTAAATATCACCTTAACTGAATTTCCTTGGGTGCATACACTGTGCACACAAACAGTTTCTGTTATTTTGATTTCTGGACGGGATTTGATTCCGAATTAGGCAGTATAAACCTCTGTTCCAACACCATTACGATAATTTAATTGTCAGCAAATTGTGAATAGTGTAAAATGTATTGCAGATGAAGATGAAAAAAGGTGAGGTTGAAAAGAAGAAAAAAGTTCAAAAGAGGAAGAAAAAGAGAAGAAAACTTTACTCTGTCATTTTTCATATTGTTGGTTGATTTGTTGTTAAATGAAGTTTAATTGATCATCCTGACGTGTTTGTATGGAATGTTACTTGCTTTTAGTAAATTCAATAAAAAAAAGTTTAATTGATTTATTGATCGTTTATTGATTGTTAATCTTTGATTGGAAATGTATTAGTTGTTACATCTTTTCACTTGTGTCAATCAACGTTTTGTTACCTTTCCAACTATACTTCCTGAACCAAAAGGCCCTAGCCTAATATTACTCGATATTTAACTTGTTTGTAAGTCGCTTTGGATAAAAGTGTCTGCCAAACAAATAAATGTAAATGTAATAAAATGCTGTAGTTGTCAGTGTGCTAGCTTGAAGTGAACGTGAGCAATACTCAAAAGCCATCAAACCTCCAGAAATTTGCACTGGATTTAACTTAATATATGCAGATACTGTGAAAAAAAACAGCATAATAAGACGAATATGTCAGATTTAATACTGAAAGAAACAACAGAACCAAATTTAGAAAAGGAAGAGATGACTAAAGTGAACTTCTTGGCTTTTATTACATCAGTCATAAACAGATCAGCTCAAAGAACAAGTAAAATGAAAAAATAAAAAAGTTCAAAAATAAATGAAGATTTGTGACTGAAGGCTTATGTAATACTTTAGTAACAGTTAATCAACAAGTTTAAATTAGCCAAAATGGCCAAAGAATGAAATGGAAAAGTATTATTTGGAATAATCAAAAACAGAAGCATTTTAATGATTTACATAATGATAGACCATGTTAAATTGATAGGTTTGTACTTATTTATAAAAATAAGAAAAATGGCATAGGTGGTTACTGAATAATTTTACCAAAAGATAATTTAAATAGTTGTGCAATCAATTTCACATGCTGTTCGCTTAAGATTAATTATTTTTGAGGTATAAATGCAGTATATGAGCATTCATCTAATAAACCTCTGAAATGACTTCGTGACTATGCCCTTTACCCTGAAAAGCAGGTTAATTTCCTGTCCTGCCTATTGCCATCCAAAGAACACCCTCAAATACCTTAAAATACATGGTGGAAAACAAAATGTGTGAATATTACAGACAAGTACCACTTAGCATGACTTTTAGTGTGTATTTACATTCTTGAAACAGACAGATGTGAAGACACCTTCTCAATACCACATAACTTAGTCTCATAAGTCAAGAACAAGGGTTAATTTCTTACTTGAATCTTAGGTTTTGTCACTCCAGTTATGCTGAGGTGGATGGATATGAACAAAAGGTCAAACACTGTACTAAATGGACTGATGACTTACAAGAAGACAACACTGAGATAAAACCAATGTGACAAATAGACATCAGATTTATTTATATAGCACATTTTCATACAAACAATGTAGCAAAAGTGCTTTACAAAATGTCAAAGAGAAAGTTACAAGAAAAGAAAATCAAATAAGATTAAAGAATACATAACAAAGAAAAAACAAATATATCTATACAATCTTAAAAAACAGATACATATCAAGTAGAAAAGCATTCTTATATACAATAACATGATGTAAGTCTCTAAAGATGAGTCTGGTAATAAGGTCAGATGGCCGGGAGGACAGAAAAAAACAAAATAAATGCTCCAGTTAAGCTGGAGAAAACAAAACATAATCTGGTTCAATAAACCATCCAGCCCCCAATTGGGCATGCTACCAAACATAAATGTTCTTAATTCATTCCACATTGTTATCAGGCTTCATATGAGAGGATTCAAAGAAGTCGGTCTCGTGGACAGCTGAGGCATCCACCTTCATTCCAGCATCACAGGTTGCCTTGCCACCACAGAAGAACCAGAAAAGACAGCAGAGAAAAGTAAAGACTACTAAAGATTGCAAATTCATGATGAATATGATAAATATATGCCTATATAATCTATTAGGAGTACAACTAAAATGCAAGTATGAAAAAGCCAAATTAAAATAATGGGTTTTTAGCCATTTTTTTAAATGTTCCACAGTATTAGCCTGCCAAATATTTTTTGGTAAAGAAACACTATAGCTGCAGGGCATGAAAACAGCTCTGTCCAGAACTAGAAGGGCATAAAAGATGTCCTCTTTCTCATCTCATCTCATTCATATATATATATATATATATATATATATATATATATATATATATACTGTATATACTGTATATATATATATATACTGTATATACTGTATATATATATATATACTGTATATACTGCATATATATATATATATATATATATATATATATATATATATATATATATATATATGTGTGTATATATAGTGAGGTTTCTGAACTCTTTTGGGGACCCACCAACCCCTCAATGGGATAATGTGCCGAAATACATCCCGAACAGGAAATGCCACATCTGTAAGAAGATTGCTTGTCCGTGGCCGGGGCAACCACAGGCTCACAGCGCTGCAGTGGAGCACTGTGGAAGCAACTCTGAGCCTATCGCGGTCGCGCTATACATGCCTGTCATCAGTGGGTGATGCAAGGAACATTATAAATGCAGGGAACAGTATTACTTGGCCACTAACTTGACTATGACCCTGCCTGACTACTGTGTCTGTGTATAGGAGAGTGGTAGCCTCATGTTTTGGGGTGCAAAATTAACTTTCTGCTCTAACAGCAGGTCATGGCACATACAGGTACTATGGCATTTTATGTATTATGGAGGGCTGGCAGAAACTACATATACCTGACAGTAGTTTAATGTTAGACAAATATCGTCTTCTTCAAACAGAGACCCAGTGCGAGAATTGTGGAAAAATTGTAGGAGAGTGTCTGGTCATCTATCTAAATGAGGAATGGTGTAAAAGGGACATTATTACATTTAAAACTAATATTTGTAAATCGAGACATTGAAATACTCTTTGTTGGAATTTGTCAATGTTACCTGCTGATGAAGATAAGTTACATGATCTTTGTTAAGGTTTGTATTCCTCACTCTGTAAAGTGAGGAGCCTGGAGGCTAAAATGGTTCTAAATGATTGTTTCCAAAGACAGACTGTGAAATGATGTGCAAGTCACACAGAGATGATATTGAGTGACTCAGTCACTGTACCTCAGGCAATATATTAACTATATTAACCATTAAAAAACAGAGGGCATCTTTCCACACAACAAGCCCTGGATTACTAAGGAGCTAAAAAGTTTCCTGAATCTGGTGACAAAAAGGCCCTAAAGGCTGAACAGCGAGGGCTAACAAAAATTTGAGTGAAAGGAAGAAAGCTTACAGAGCTACAACAGAAAACAAACACCAAGAATAACATTAAAGGTGTTTGGAATGGACTGAGCAAAATTGCTGGGCTCAAGAAATCCATGACTCGGATTCTAGAGTGGAAAGTGGACAAAGCTAATGCCCTGAACCAATTTTTTCATAGACATTCTCTTTTTCCATCACCACCTCATTCCAATGGCCTGTATCCCCACACTACCTCTACTGCATCAACAACTCCTACCACTTCAACTAGTATGGCCAGTGGGCTGTACATAACTGATGACCAAGTGATTTAACAAATAATGAAGCTACATAGATGAAAAGCTGTGTTCTTAAGGTCATGCTGACCAGCTTTGTTCCAACTTTGTTACTTGTTCAATGTGTCACTTAGGCTTTAGAAACTCTAGAAGAGTTTACTGTGGAAAACATCCTGCACTGTCCTTGTTCCAAAGAAGGCAGGCACTCCTTCACCTAATGACTTCAGACCAGTGGCCATTATGTCTCATATCATGAAGACCTTTGAGGGGCTGGCCCTGGACTATATGAGTCCTCTTGTGAAAGACCCCTTGGACTGACTCATCAGTTAAAGACTGCAGCAGAAAATTTAATTATCTATCTGCTTCACAAGGCTTATTCCCATCTGGATATAGGTAGCAGATTTTTCAATTTCTCCAGTATGGTCCACCATAATATTTGTCACATCATTCAGAAATTGGGCAGGCACAGGCTCAGACCCATACTTTAAGATTATAATTAGTTGCTTTACCAACATCTCCAATTTTGCAAATATAATTGAAGAAATGCATTTTGGTCTTGAAAAATTACTTGTGGGCTCATTTAATTAGCAGAAACATGTATTTTTACCTCCAGCTTATTGAGCAAGACATAGTAATTGCCGTAGCTATGGAATTCCAGAAACTGTTGAACAGGTTTACCTCAATGTTCAAGGTACAGTATGCATTTAACAGTTGATTGAAAAGATAAAAATCTTGTGACTGACCAAAAATGGGGGAAATAATTTTCAAGAAATATTATTCAATGGAAAGAAAGTGAGCCTTTTGCAGATAGAATCTGAAAGCTTCAGAAGAATGAATCTAACTCCCTCCGGCAAATATTGTAACAGTAATATGATTAGTAGTGTAAATCAAAAATCTATAAAAAAAATAGTATTTTTTATTTGTGGTGAGGAACTTATATTTCTGGTAACAATAGTCCAGAGAACTCTGAAAAGAACAATATCCCAAACATTTAGATTTCATTAACACTAAATCAGCCTGCCATGTGGTTTAACATATCAAAGTTGCATATTAAACAATTTATAAAAATATACTTTAGCTATGAGAACCATGAAAACAGGAAACATATTTATTTGATTTATAAATAGTGGTGGAGCAGTAGTTGAAAGTGCATCCAGTGTAAAAGAAAATGTACCAAAAACAATTAATTATGCATGCAATTTAAATAATAAGCTAAATAAATTACATCCTTTGTTTATCATTTAGATGTTTTTGGTGAATGAATAATATCAATTTTTAGCATTTAAGGTGAAATACACTATTGGAAAAAAAATTCTGGTATGTTCTTTCTTGGCAAGGAACACATGAAAAGAAATTAAAGGTTAATTGACTGCATAAATGTAGCTGACATAGTTCTGCAAGTGTTTTCTGTTTTACTGACTATAAGATGTATGGCAAAAGCAAGTACAATAGAACAAAAGGCACATGCTCATCAAAAAATGCATTTCAGATTTATCTTTAAGTGCCAAACATCTGAGAAAACGATCTACCTTCATTTCCAAAAATGTAACCTATAAGAGACTAATCATCAAGTTGTAAGCAGTAGGGATGCAGGATACTTTATGTAGACGATATAGGATTTACCTAAACAGATAAAACACACTGGGTTATGGTGCAAGGTTTTTTTTTGTTTGTATAATTTGGGAAATGCTGTTAGCAAGGATCATTGTTGGGAAGCTGCTTGAATTGAATTGTCTTGAATTATTTCAACTATTTAAATAAAAAAACATTTTTTAAATTTGCAGGTGCCACTAAATTGGATATAAACAGAAACTTAGCTAAATCTCAACGTAAGAAATCAGGCAAAATTCACACATGGTCACATATGTAGTAAATTATGCTTAATACCAATACAAGAAAAGACGTACATATTGGAAGAGAAAAAATGCACATATTAGCAGAGAGTGATGGCAACTTTGAAAGGAGGCCATACGTCCTAAGATAATAATTAGGTATATGAAAACAAAGCTTTGTTTGTATGTCTGCTGTCAGTCTGTTGGTAACATTATTCACAGGGAGTGCTCATTTCCTGTTTTGGAGGCTGCACATTTTTGCCATCCAAATTTTTAATTAGAAAGCAATTGTTTCTTTATGAAGCATGTCTTTTAATTGCATTGCTCCTCCATGCATCTGTTATTAATATATAATTTGCTGACACCTTTATCCCAGGCAGTTTGCAACAACACAATAAAAGACATATGTTTGGATACATTTCATTACAGTTAGAGTAAAGGCAGGGAAAGTGACTTTCTCAGTCACACAGTGACTCAGAAGAGGGAGCAGAACTGGCAGCCTTACAGTTACAGGCCAATGCCTTAACCCACTATGCCACATGACATGCAGTATCATTCTGCAGAGTTAGGAATTTCATCAAATCTAATTTTAAGTTCTTTATTAACAGGAACCTATCATGAACACACATTTTGATGGAAAGTGTTATAGTTTAGCTAATAAGCTGTTGACTCCTTAATTTAATGTTTGTTTCAGTTAACCAGAAGATGAAAAAAATGTAAAAATTTGTGACAAGCAAGTGAATAACAATGAAATGAAATTCATATAATGAAGAGATTCACAAGCAATAAAACTTACAGCAGCAGTAAGCAAGATTCAATATTTAAAAGAATACTAAATGTCAGATTATGGGTAATTACCAAACTCAGACATAGAGCTGGAGTGAACCGTGATCATGCATTGATGAAATCTTCTACATACCCAATTGCAACTGCCAGTGGGCCTACTTTGGATAATACCAACTTTTAATAAAAGCGTGTACTTTTTCTGGCATTCCAAGATGAGGTGCAGATTATCTTATGTCGCTCATTCTTTTTCTCACTATTGATTGTGCCAATTTTTAAAGGTGCTGAAGGCGAATCATTTCCAGCATCATAAGACAATACAGTACATATATATGTTTAGTATCATTATCTTCCCAATAGATTCAAGGGGCTCACTGCAAGTTTAGCAATCACATTTCCGATTTGACAGATAAGCTGGGAAAATAGATTAAATGATATGGAGGTTGTTTGTGCCAAAAAAAGAAAGAAAGATTGTTTTATATGTAACCACACTCTTAGGACACAGAAGCCTGATATAGATGTGGCTTTGGGACAGATAGGGTTTTGTTTTTAATTTTATCATGCTATATTGTAATGTGCTACCTTTGTTTTGCTACCATGCCAAACAACATTTTGCTGGTATGAGCTAGTGTGGTTGTGTGTATGTGTAAACCCTGACGTAGGCTGGTCCATCCAATTCATCAGATGCTTCTAGAAATTAAAATAAACAGGTCTGAAAATGAATGGATCGATAGTTATCACATTGAACAGGAGGCATGGGAGACATGAAAACATTGATATTTAAAAGATAAATCACAACTGATATGAAAGATGTACTATACTCTAGAGGCAATGCTATAAAAGTCCATTTATCCATATTCCAAACTTGCTTAGTCAAATATAAGCATGTAAAGCATTGTAGGTTACTCCTGCAATAATGTATATAAGGCATGAATGAATCATAGACAGGAGTCCAGTGCTACAAAAGTGATTATATTCTTTAAATCTCACTTTTTTGAAATTTGCAAGCTTCTCTTGTCTGTACTGATCAAGACTTAATTACATCACCAATCTTTCTAGATCTCAGAGGCCTGTAGGTTTATCATACTGAATCCAATTATGGATGTATTTTTAAAACTTCTTCCCTCACAAACATTTAACATCTGTGAACTTATAAAATTTGAAGTTCTACAAAACAACTGAAACACTTCACTTTAATTATTCTTATATTCTCTTCAGGAAGAACACTCCAAGTGCATTTAGAAGTTTACAAAAAAGTGCACACAATACACCATACATCAAGTATTGCATATACTCTAATATACACCCAACTTACAGTACTATTGACTGTGCCAGTTGGTAGTTGGGTGTTCAAAAGAAATTCCGCTAACATAGATCATTATGAAAATAACCTTGGGCAGGGTTTCCATGGTTCTTTCATAAAGAAAGTGAGATTTAAATTTATAAGGAATGGCACACACTATTAATTTGCATATGGCACTCTTAATAAGAACACATGCATAGATTTACAAATATACAACAGTGCTAGAGAATAAACCTTCCCCTTTTGATTAAAAAAAGAAAATCTTCATGTGCGGCAAAATGACCACAAATGACCAAGGGCCTCCACTAACTGGCCCCAAACAAAAATTTGACTAAACCTACTCAGGGGAGAACCTTTGCATACCTGTGCCAAGTTCTAAAAATACCTCCTAGGGGCCCCACGTTCCCCAAGGGGAAACATTTTGGAACAAACTGTAGCCTATGATCTTCTCTTGTACAAATGGCAAAGAGGAAAGTTGAACAATACAATACAATACTATACAATTTATTTTTATATAGCCCAGATCATACAAGGAGTGCCACAATGACCTTTAACAGGCCCTGCCTTTTGACAGACCCCCAGCCTTGACTCTCTATTAAGACAAGGAAAAACTCCCAAAAAAACCCTTGTAGGGGAAAAAATGGAAGAAACATTGGGAAAGGCAATTCAAAGAGAGACCCCTTTCCAGGTAGGTTGGGCATGCAGTGTGTGTCATACAATAAAATACACAGAACAGAACACAAGTAATCCTCAATACAAGATAATAGTGCAATTGAAATATTACAAGTACAGAGCAGAATTCAACAGTAGATGATATTACATAATACGATTTGGATTTGTTCAGAGTCTTGGAGACTTTGGCCATCAAGCTGCTTCCCCCTATTGACCATTCCACAGCTGAGTCAGCGCTGGGCCAGCCAATCTGATGAAAAGACCCCTCTACCAGAAGATTCCTGCAATCCTCCATCAGAGATGACTTTACCTTAGGCTGGCAAAACAACTTGGCAGTAGGGCAGTGGCACCAAGTGGCACATTTGAGTACCGAGAAGAGAAAGAGAAAAGAGACAGAATAGGCAAGTGTCAGTAACAAATTTTGACTTTCTTATTACTTATGTTTTAGTGCTGATGACTAATAACAGACATGCAGTCTGTACAGTTAATCAACAGCTTTAGTCAGGATAATGTAAACTGAAGTAGTCTAACTGAAAGCTTAGACTGAAGGGGCATCTCTGATGGTAGCTAAAAGCACGAAATACCACTGTTATTTTATTAATCCTTGGAATCAAGCAGAACGGCATCTTGAGATCTTAATTTATGTTTTGGATAGTAAGCCATGATTAGTTCAGATAAGTAAACTAGACCTTGGCCATTTAAGGCTTTATATGTTAAAAGGAGGATTTTGAAATCTGCTCTAAAATGTTTAAGGATTTAAGAACTGGAGTTATGTGTTTGTAGTTTCTTGTTCTTGTAATAATTCTTGCAGCAGCATTTTGGATTAACTGGAAGCTGTATAAAGGACAGTTTGAACATCCAGGTAACACCGATTCACAGTAGTCAATCTTACTAGAAATAAACGAATGAATTAATTTCTAAGAATCCCGCTTATTTAGAAAATGCCTTAATTTCCCAACATTTTTAAGATGGAAGAAACACGATTTAGACGATTGTAATCTGCGCTTTAAATGACATGCTATAGTCAAAGATAACTCCTAGATTATGGGCTCGTTCAGTAAAATTAATGGTGATTCCAACTGAGTTAAATGATGACAAATTATTGTTGCGATCAGCATCATTCCCTCCAGTAATGAACATCTCTGTTTTATCGGTGTTTAAAGACAAGTAGTTATCATCCATCCACTCATTAAATTCACTAACACAACTAATTAAAGACATCATTGGAAAAACTTAATTTGTTCTAAAAGAAATGTATAGCTGGGCGTCATCTGCGTATGAATGAAAATTAACATTATGTTTTTTAATGATATATCCCAGTGGAAGCATGTAAAGTGAAAAGAGTAAAGGTCCCAGGATATAAGAATGTCATTTATAACACGTTAGTGCCATTTCTGTACTATGACCTGTGCGGAAGCCAGACTGGAATTTCTCAAATAAATTGTGATGTGTAAGGTGTGACTAAAGCTGATTAGCAACTACTTTTTCAAGTATTTTAGAGAGAAAGGGTAAATTTGAAATGGGTCTATAGTTATTAAATATGTGTGGGTCGAGGTCTGACTTTTTAAGTAATGGTTTGATGACTGACACTTTTAGTGCATCAGGTACTGTGCCATGCAATAATAAACTATTAATAATGTTAAGAATAGGCTCTGCAAGAACATCCATTGTGCTTTTTACTAAATTTGTTAGCACTGGATCTAGGGAACAAGTAGTAGGCTTCATTTTAGAAATTAAAATCAAGACTTCCTGCTCTGTTACAGGATTAAAATTTCTAAAGTGTTGAATACAATGTGAGACAGGGTCTACCAAGCTAGTATTTGGTTTGTACTGTGATGCTGCGATCTCGGATATTATATTTTTATTTTTTTCATTAAAGGAGTTCATAAAGCCTGTAGTGCTAATGTGTGTTTATATTTTGCATTGTAGATCTGAATTCCCATGTGTTAAATTAGCCACTGTTGTAAGCAGTACCCAAGGATTTTTATTATTGTTATCTATTATTTTAGAATAGTAGTCTGAGCGAGCTTTAAAGAGAGCTTTTTTATATTTTTTACACTCTCTGTCCATGCAATTTGAAAGTTTGACATTCTAATTTAAGAGCTCGATTGTTCTCATTAAACCGGGGACAGTTTTTATGTGCTTTTTAAGGGGTGCCACTGCATCCAGAGCATCTCTCAAGGTCAGTGCCGGATTAACCAATAGGCACATGTAACATAAGCTACGGGCCCTGCAATTTCGGGGGCCCCCAAATGGTGGACCCAATATTTAATGAAAAAGTGAAGCATTGAAAAACTGGTCTTTAAAAATATTATCTTTACGTTTTTAAACTGTAAATTTCTTACACAACAAAACTTTAGGGGCCCAACTCATAAAATTCACATAAATATTATAAGATTCTTATTATAATCGAGAGAAAAATAATTATTTTGTCCGGTTTGAACTGTTCAGAATCTAAACTTCAGATGATGCAGACCAAAAGGGCCCCCAAATTTGAAATGTGCTACGGGCCCCCAAAGCTCTTAATCCGGCCCTGCTCAAGGTTGTATTATAATGTGATGTTAGCTGATCTAAATTGTTTTCCATGTTTACATTTGATATTAACTGATCCAAATGGTCTTCCAAAATTACACTTGACTTACTCAAAGTATCTATAAATTTTGAAGCAGAATTACAATTTAGATGTTGCGCTGTCTTTGTTTTAATCTGAGTGTATTGGTATATGCAGAACCAAGTCCAATGTAATTAAGTAGTGATCAGAAATAATTTAATGAAGTAATATTTAAATTTTGAACTTCAACTTTGTAAGTTATAATTAAATCTAATGTGTGTTTATGACTATGAGTTGGACCTTTGACAATCTGACAAAATCCTACTGAATTTAACAAATAAAACATTTGCTAAAAGTGTCAGTTTCCACATCAATGTGTACATTAAAATTCCCCATCAACACTACGTGATCATAATTTATAGCCAAATCAGATAAAAAGGTTGCCAAATTCAGCCATGAACAATCAATATGGCCCTGGTGGTCTGCAGACTAACACTACAATTGTGTTAGAATCTTTTTTAATATTTAAAATGAATTCCTCAAAGGATGTGAAGTTGCCTAAATTTTTAGAAGCGATCTGCATATTGTCACACTGAATTATTCCAAGGACAATTCCAGTGCAGATTGGTTTACTGTATTGGACAAACAGCCATTAAGATTTATATACGAGATTAGATAAATAATGTACATTCACACATTCATAGTCTGAGGCAGCTGGAAGTGGGGGAAGAACTGCTATAGATATTTTAAAATAGGAACAACAGACTTTGGGAAAAGTAAAGGTAAAGTTAATGTCTGGCAGCTTTAAGAAAATTATTAATAGTTCTATTTTACCAAATATCAACAGCTCAGGGTACTTAAATCATAAAGCCTTGAGAGAGACCAAAGGAGACTGTTTTCTCATCATAAGGTAGATTCTTAGAATAGACTGCATATTTAGGGTATTTTGCTTGATTTGTTACTTAGTATAATCACTGCAGTTCAGACATGAGAGGGAACCATTGTGAAAGTGTCTGTGGATTACCAGAAGGGATGCAGGGACCTGGAGAACCAGCCACAAAAGGAGCCTGTGAAGGAAAAACTTACTATTCAAATTTCTAAACTGCCTGAAACTCTGTCTGCCTGTTTAACCGAGTGATTCTGACTTCATTTGTACCAACACATCAAACTAGAGATAATATCGTATTAGATTTTAACTTTTTATTGTCTTCTCTGATAATAATTTACATATAAGAAGCCTTATTTTATTAACAGGATATTACCAAAGACTTTTCATCTGTTTAACTATTTTGGGACCTTTAGATAATATTAAAGACATAGTTATGTTATTGTAACATACCATTTATCTATGGCTGCTTGGTGTAAATTGAAATATTTTTAAATTATTGATATATTGATACAGTTGACCAGGATATCCTTATCGCTCATCTGGAGCAGTACGTGGCTATACAAGGAACTGCTTTGGAATGGTTCAGGTCATACCTCATAGGCAGAAGCTTTTCAGTCATCCTTGGCCCATATCAGCTGTGGGGTCCTTCAAGGATCTATTCTGGGGCCTATTGTTTTTTCATGGCACATGTTGCCCTTAGGATCGGTTTTTAAAAAACATAATATTTCCTTCCATTGCTACTCATATGGGGTGGCACTGCGGCACAGGGGTAGCACTGGTGCCTCGCAGTTAGGAGACCCGGGTCCTCCCTGCGTGGAGTTTGCATGTTCTCCCTGTGTCTGTGTGGTTTTCCCTGGGTGTTCCAGTTTCCTTGGACATGCAGGTTAGGTGCATTGGCGATTCTAAATTGTCCCTAGTGTGTGCTTGGTGTGTGGGTGTGTATGTGCCCTGCGGTGGGCTGGTGCCCTTCCCGGGGTTTGTTTCCTGCCTTGCGCCCTGTGTTGGCTGGGATTGGCTCTAGCAGACCCCCGTGACCCTGTAGTTAGGATATAGAGGGTTGGATAATGGATAGATGCTACTCATATGATACACATATATATTTTCAAATGAAAGAGATCAAAACAAATACTCTTAAATTTTTATTGGAATGTCTAGAAGATATTAAAACATGTATGTCAGTAAATGTCAGTCAGTCATTCTCCAACCCACTATATCCTAACACAGGGTCACGGAGGTCTGATGGAGCCAATCCCAGCCAACACAGGGTAAAAGGCAGGAACAAATCCCTGGGCAGGGTATAATATCTTCTAGGTCTAAATGACAAAGAAGCAGATATTGTTTGTTTTGGACCTTCTGATCTTACTTGTGCTGCAGAAATTAATCTTGACCCCTTGACAACCTACTGTAAAACCTTTGCAAAAAATCTTGGTGTGATTTTTGATAATGCCTTCAAATTTGAGAAACAAATTAAACCCTGTTTCTATCAACACTGGGTATTGGCTAAGGTCAAGCCCCTTCTTTCTGTACATGATTTTGAAACGCTAATTCATGCATTTGTCTCTTATATGCTTGACTATTGCAACTCATTACATTGGAGTTAATCAGCTATTTCTTGGTCTTCTTCAGGTCGTCCAGAATGCTGCTGTCAGGCTTCTAACAGTCCCACAAAAACAGAATCCATATCCATATTATTATCCATATTACTAACCGAGAATGGTAAACCGGACGGCATGGACGCAGGTACACGGCGATGGGACCATGAGACGTACTGCGCAGGCACGTACAGCTCAACTAACGGAAATAGAAAATAAAACAACCGCCATATTGTGAGTGGCACTACTGCGGAGTGAAGTTAGGAATAATGTGCTGCTTGGGATTGTACAAACAGCTGAACGCTCTACACCAAATTCAAACACAATACAGCTCAACGATACACACACAAGCCCACCTGGACAAGATCAGTGAACGCAGGCGCCTACAACAAGCGTCAGAAACTACGGAAGCAAAGCAGGCACGGGTTAAGACACTACGGGGTCTGCAAAGGTCCGCAAAGGTAGTACGGAATATATAAGAGCACACCGATCAAAAAAAAAATCAATCGTGTAAATTAAAAGCACATGGTGCACACAAATCATGTGCTCTCAGCGCATAGAAAACGTATAACAAAAGGTGATTAATCATCAGAACCAGGTGTAATTGAAAAAAATACCAGGACAAATTGAGCTCTGAAGATACACATGCAGACAAAGGTACACAATATGAAAGCAGTAAAATTCAAAAGTATTGTAGCGTCCCACCCGGGTTGAGGGCTTTTTAGTTTTAAGTGCGTCCACTATTAATGAACATTCATTAGGATTAATGAATATCATTTGCTGTCATTGTCATTCACATAACTTCCCTGAAGAAACAACTGGCAATACAACTAATGAGTTTACACGTTGTTGTCAAAGGGGTCAGGTTAAACTGCCTCCTTTAGATGAATATCCTGAATATCTACGGATGTTTCTAACTAACAATCTACCCGAAAGTAAAAATATTATTGACTACAATAGATCCTACAATAGTTCATGCACTTTATCAACGATTTTACTACAAATGTTGTGTATAAAGAAGTATTCCAATAGGTCCTTCTAATGTGCCATGCTATGGGTTCTTTACTTCCTTTGTTCGTCATCTACACCTTTACAATTCGATATATCTCATACATTCATCTATGTATTTCGGGTTACCCAACCCCGGGGGTAGGCGAGCGAAACGAGCAGGGGGCGGAGCCCCCTTGTCATATCATAACAGTCTTAGCTTCTCTTCACTGGCTTGCTGTTCGCTACAGAATTGAGTTTAAAAATTTACTTTTTGTTTTATGTCCCTAAATGGTTTAGCCCCCTTTTATCTTACTGACCTCTTACACCCTTACTCTCCTTCACGATCACTGAGGTCTTCTGATAGAAATTACTGATTGTGCCAAATTCAAGACTTAAGCTTAGAAGGGACCTTGCTTTTGCAGGAGCTGCCCCTAGGCTTTGGAATAGTCTACCTTTTTATATCAGGGAAGCCACGGTTGTTTAGTCGCTGCTTATGTGTCTGTTTTTGTCAACTTTGCCTTTTTCAAAAATATTAGGATTATTTACACACGAGATCAGCTTCTGTCTATCCAGTTTGGACTTCATTTATCCTTAACCGATCAAGGACATCTGCATACGGATGAAACACTTACGAACTCTCAGGTTGCAAACTCGGACACCCAGCCAGGTAACTCGCACTGGAAGCGAGAAGGGGAAAGCGCGCAGGGTCTCTCGTGCAGTTTAGGAGACGCGCTTCTTGAGCGCCCCTTCCCGGACTAGTTTTATCCAACATCAGATCTATGAAGAACAAAACTGATGAACTTATTCATCTTCTCACCACAAGTAAGGATTATTTTCTCTTTTCGTGGTATTGCTTTGTGGCGACATGGCTTACTTCAGTCCTCGACTCCGCATTAGAACTACCAAGGTTTTCCAAACAGAACAGATAGAGAGGCTGATCGTTGCATCAAGTCAAAAGGCGGTGGAGTATTATCGCAGTAGTACTCCAGCAATCTGGAATTATTTGCTATTAACTGTAAGTTAATTCACCTCGAGAATTTTCTTCAGTAATTTTCGTTGGAATTTACTTCCCGCCTGACGCGAACGTGAATGAAGCGCAGCAGTTGACAGATTACATCACCAGTTTGTAGAACAGTTATGCAAACTGTCTGATTATAGTGATGGACAACTTTAATAACGCAAATCAAACCATCGCGCTTTCTAGATACAAACAGCTTGTAAAATGCCCCACCAGGGACGGGAAGACAGTTGCTACCCACATGTAAAAAAAAGCTAGAATCACTTAAACCAGTATAGTAATATATTCGTTCATGGACTGATGTGTTAGTTGAATCATTACAAGATTGTCTAGACTGTATAGTTTGAGACATTTTTAAAAATGCTTGTGGAAACATTCAAAAGTTGACTGATATCGTTTCTTCTTTTATCTGCTTCTGCTAGAGGTTTGCATTCCTATCAAATCAATTGTGATTTATAACAATGGAAAGCCATGGTTCACCAAAGAACTAAGAATCTACATCAGGTGAAAGAAAAACACATAAAACTGGTGAAAAGGACGCATACAGATTATCCAGGAAAAGGCAATCAGATATGCTAAATGGAAACACAAAAATGAACTGGACCTTCAGTTCTCGGCAAACAATAGCTCCACTGTATGGAGAAGCCTTTAGTCTGTTACTAATTATTAGAATACAATCTAATGTATTTCTGGATGCATTACAGATACCACAAATAGATACTCTTAGTGCAGAGGAATTGGATAAACCTTTGGCATTATCAGAATTACTAGATGCTATAAAGTCACTTAAGAGTGGGAAAGCAGCAGGCCCTGATGGCTAGCCTGTCAAATTTTATAAGAAATT
Organism: Erpetoichthys calabaricus; assembly: GCF_900747795.2. Classification (NCBI taxonomy): domain Eukaryota; kingdom Metazoa; phylum Chordata; class Cladistia; order Polypteriformes; family Polypteridae; genus Erpetoichthys; species Erpetoichthys calabaricus. Next base: position 87,882,370 of record NC_041397.2, read on the forward strand.
CTCCACTCAGCTAACTCCCCTTTTATTAGCAACATTAACAGAAGCTAGAGACAATCAAATTCTACCTCAAACTTTTCGCCAAGCATTAATCACCATCTTTCCTAAACAAAATAGGGACTTATTACAATGTGCATCATACAGACCAATTTCACTTCAGAACAATGATGTTAAGATATGCTCCAAAGTCCTAGCTAGAAGGATGGAGAAAGTGCTGCCTTCAGTAATATGACAAGATCAAACTGGATTTATTAAAGGCTGACACTTAGCTTCCAATTTTCGGCACCTGTTTAATGTAATATATTCATCCACAAAGTCAAACACCCCAGAGATATTATATTATCATTGGATGCAAAAAAAGCATTTGATATGATTGAATGGAACTACCTTTATACTATATTAGAGAAATTTGGGTTTGGCCCAAACATTTGTGTATGAATCAAACTACTGTATACTAATCCAGAAGCCTCAGTTTGTATTAACAACATCAATTCAGACTACTTTAAACTAGAATGTGGTACCAGACAAGGATGCCCCTTGTCACCACTACTTTTTGCAATCACCATTGAGCCACTGACAGTTCACTGTCAAAATGCTTATGAGATAAAGGGGATTATCAGAGAAGGACTTGAACAGAAAATTTCTCTATATGCAGATGATATGGTACAGTATATATCAGACCCACATAATACTGTGCCTGTAGTCCTAACAGCACTTACAGAATTTTCAAAGATATCTGGTCTCAGAATTAATATGAATAAAAGTGTGCTCTTCCCAGTGAATTCTCAAGCATGCAATATTAGATTGGACACCTTCCCTTTTATCAATGCAGATCAGTTTAAATACCTAGGGGTAAACATCACAAGTAAACATAAAGCTCTTTATCAACAAAAAACAAAACAAATTTCGCCATCTGTATGGAAAAAATTAAGCAAGATTTGCATAGATGGTCAACCCTCACAGGTGGCGCAGTGGTAGTGCTGCTGCTGCTTTGCAGTAAGGAGACTGTGTAAGATTGTGGGTTCGCTTCCCAGTTCCTCCCTGTGTGGATAGCGCTTTGAGTACTGAGAAAAGTGCTATATAAATGTAATGAATTATTATTATTATTATAACCCCTCATCTCACTCTAGCTGGAAGAATTAATGTTATTAAGATGAATATCCTTCCTAAGCTTCTCTTTTTATTTCAAAACATTACAATATACATCAATAAATAATTTTTAAGCAATTAGATTCAGCCATAGCCTCATTTATTTGGAATTTAAAACATCCACGTATCCAAAGAGCAACCTTACAAAGACCTAAGGCAGAAGGTGACATGGCTTATCTAACTTTCAGTTTTATTATGGGCAGCAAACATACAAGCTATAAAAACCTGGACATGGACACAAGTAGATGAACATTGGCTTGGTCCACAATAGAAATAAAATCCTGCAGTACTTATTTATATTCCTTGTGTAAATGATGACAAGAGAAACGTAAAAAGGTTTGGGGTTTTCCGGCCCCGTATACTGTACACTCTGCACAATAGGGTACAATAGGTCCAGGGAATAAAAATACATTCAACACAAGACAAAGAAAAATGGCAAAATGGGGACATTTATAGAGGGGAACCGGAAGTGCCAGAGGAATGCTGGGAATTGTTGGTGAACTGGATGCTGGGAGCCATGATGTCATCAGAGGGAAGGACTAGGAGTAAGTGGGTAGGCGTGGTCAGAGACTTGTGGATTCAGGGTGGCGACGCTTCCTTCTTTCTGGGAAAACAAAGAGAGAGGTTAGTGCTCCGCCATTCCCATTTGGCATGAGGTTGCACGTTACGTCTTGGGTCCTTCCGTGGCCCCCTAAGCTCGCGTGCATGGCACTTGCTCTGTGCCCCAATAAATGCAAGTTATCGTCAATATACTAACAACTCAATTGTGCTTCACTCACTCAGAATATGGAACTAATGTAGGAAACATTTTAAGATTTTTCAACCCTTTTCAACCCTCGCAAACATATGCAGTTTTTAATATCTGGAAAACATCTGGGATTAAATCACTTAGAGATCTGTACATAGACAACGTCTTTGCATCCTATGAAGAATTACATTCCAAATTTAACTTTCCAGCAATTCATTTCTTTCACTACCTTCAAATTAGAAACTTTGTTAAACAGAACCTGCCCGGTTTTCCTCATCTCCCACCTTCTTCTATGCTGGAAAAAACATTGCTCAGTTTCGAGGACTCAGACAGCATTTCTGCAATATGTAAAACTATTTTACAGTCCCTCCCTTTCAAAGATCCAAGAGGGCAATGGGAAAAGGATCTCTCAATCAACATATCAGAAAAGGTGTGGAAGGTAGCAATGCAGAGAATTCACTCGAGCGCCACATGCACAAAGCATACAATTATTCAACTCAAAATTATATAATCAAGCACATCTGTCTTGTTTAAAATTGTCCAAAATGTTTCCAGGGCAAGATCCAACCTGTGAACGCTGCAATCAAGTTTCAGCCTCACTGGGTCACATGTTTTGGGCCTGCGCTAAATTAACATCATTCTGGACCAAAATCTTTAAATGCCTTTCAGACAGCCTTGATGTCACTATCCCTCCTAACCCATTAACAGCTGTGTTTGGTGTTCTTCTAGATGGGCTTAAAGTAGAGAAGGACAAACAAACTGTAATTGCCTTTACTACACTATTGGCACGTAGACTTACTTTGCGCAACTGGAAGAATCCTAACTCTCCTCTTTTAAGTCAGTGGGTAACTGATGTTTTATACTATTTGAAATTGGAAAAAATCAAATTCTCACTTAGAGGATCTGTGCGGAACTTTTTCAAAACCTGGCAGGATCTAATCAATAACATTTTAGATTAAGCTCTTAAAGCACTGAGGAAGCAGATTCTCTTCCCATTTCTTTTTCTTCTCCATTTATCTTTATCTGCTAATTAAACTCATCAATTTATTTATTTTTACTAGCTTTAAGTTCTACTGTGTTGGCCATGCTCTCTTTCTCAGGGATGGGGGTTGATTTGTTTTCAATCCTATTTTTGTAAAAATTGATCTATTTGAATGATTACAATAAAATCAATAAAATTAAAAAAATATATATTCAAAGTGAAGGATTCCTAACCCTGTCCTCAAGTTCCCCTAGACAGTTCAACTTTTTGTTTTATTCAGTTGTATACTGAATGTGGTGTGCTGAAAAGTAACCAAATAAACCAGTAGGCCATGCATTTACTGTAAACATATTATAGATACTTTAATTGCTTTTTGTTAAAAAATTTTCAACATGTAAAAGTGCAGAACAACTATCAACTTCAAATGAAATAAAATAACTTATTTTAAAAATAAAAAATGCAACCCAAAACAAAGACATCAAATAAATTAAATAAATACTTAAATAAACATAAAACAAATAAATAAATAAACAATAACTGTTCAAGAATAAAATATAAAGCTGAATAATTATGAAAACCATGTACTGTACAGATGTGCAAAGAAATTCCAAAGTAAAATTTAAGGCATCTACTTCTTATTTTTTTTCCCCCAGATATTCTTATTTCTTCCTCATACAATCTACCTGAACATTACACTTTCACCTTAGAATCTCTCTTTCCTGGCTTTTCTGAAGGCAAAGTAATTTATAACATTATTATAAGAGATCTCACAGCCAGCTTTGTTGTTGATACTAATCAGTGCAAGCCCACCCAATCTTTCTTGTGCCATGGACGATCTCAAGTAATTTTTGATTAATTTGAGCTTAGAAAAGTTCCGCTTTGCAGACCCAACAGTCACAGGGATAGTGCAGGCTAACCCGGAGAGCTAGCCAAAGATTTGGGTACAACTCACAGATCTCACTTCAGTGCCAGAGATCTTACCTTTATCTTGGTTTTTTTCCTCATTTTTTATTTTCTTCTTCTTTCTCTTCTCTTCTCCAGAAGGATATGTCCTTTTCTGTGACATAACTTTTTTGCAGCTTTTCGAAGCAGAGAAGACAGTAACCTCTTGTTAGTCTGACCGCATCCGGTATAATGTTCCTTAAAATGCGCGTTCATGCACACGATTTATGACACCAGATCAGACCAGCTTAACATAACATTGTTTTTGTATGATTACTGTAAACAGAATATATCACAAAATATTAATATGTTCCATTGAGATTATAAAGTTCTGTCATTTTTCCCATTTCTTTGTTATGTGGCCACGTTGCTTTACTGCGGGACCGTAACACGTGGTATAATTAATGAGATTTCGAATAAAGCTCGTACAGTAAACCACACAGATCCATTCCAGAATTGAATATGTCAAGATTTATACATCACACTTTACGTCCGACACCATGCAGAACTGCATATATTTTAAATTTAAAATGCAGCGATAATCCTGTATGTTCGGGGTAAATTACACTACAGAAACAGGGGAACAGCGTTCATTTGCGCCCTCCAAACTATTTCCTCGTTTTAATAACATGATGGGTGCCCTGTAATCCTGGCAAAGCGGGAGACCCGAAAAGTAGCTACCTGTATTGTAGTTAGATTGCTGATTGAAGTTGTTTTTTGGCAAGACTGACAATTTGTTGAAAATGACTCGGCAGACGCATTGAAATATTTTTCCAGTTCAAGAAGAAAACGAAGGATGTTGTTCTTATTTTGACTTGGAAAGATACTGCCATGAGAATGGTAAAATAAGGATTAATTTTCTTCAGGCTGGTGACATCGTATAGACAACAGAAAGATCTGTCGTATCAGACAACCAGACCGGTTAAACTGCAGAAAGCATCTAATACATGCATGCAACTGGTACAACACCAGTTTGTGTTTTGTAACAATTTATGGATAAACTATTTGTGTTGCTTGAAATTTACTGCTGCTTCTTTTCTTGTTTTGCAAGTTGGAACATTGTAATTACAATAATAATAATTTTTATATAAAAAATGTGTCGTTTGGGACATTTAAAGTGCTCTTGGGGGGTGCTCTGGTGGCTTCGGGGGCCCGAAACAGTCGCTTAGTTCGCTTATACCTCGGGCCACCACTGTGTGGCAGACGAGACTGGTGCAGCCCCACAGAAGAAGATACAGAAGACAGGGACACCGGCATTGACCAAAGATGGAGAAGGTGCTTTTGGCCAATAATCATTTTAAGGGCGACCTTCCAACACCATTGTCTCAGGGCTGAAGAGATGTATTGACTTGTAGAGCCACAGCACCATATGTCACCGCAGGTCTAAATCAGCAGTCACAACGCGGAAGTCACATCACCGCATGTCTAGACCAGCATTTTGGTAATAAATGCTTATTGGTCGTCACAACTAAAATTGATTGTCACATTAACTATACCAAACTCTAACCTTAACAAAACTAACCCCTAACCTTAACTTCCGTCCTCTAACTGCTGGCGTAGACCTGCGGTGACGTTTGGTGCTGTGGCTTTGCAGTTGATATTATTGGGGATGAATCCATTCTCATCTGTCACACACTTCCTACTCTAGACCCCTCACCAAAGTCGTTAAATCATTGTTCCTCTTCTCACAATGTATTTTTTGTAAAGGAAGGCGAGGATAAGTTACTGATGCATTGACAGGTACAGGCGCTTTTGATGAGACGTTTACCCATAAATTCGAACGGCCACTGCAAGGTAGCTATGAAAATAACCAATTGAAGCACAGTGCATCTTCCGTACCACTAGGAGACGCTCTACATTTCTACATTAATCGCGACCAGAGATGGCCAACAATACACATTCACATAGTAAACTGCAGTAATTATCAACCCCGCTTTAAATCATATCCTGTTAACGAGTTTTGTTTTCAGGGATGACAATGACTTAAGTACTTGTACTCTTTACAAGGAATTTCAAATCCAGAAGCTAATCTAAGAACGACGAACGAAGAATTCTTCGGGTTAAGCCATAGTCGGTCAGTTTGTGAAAGATTGCAGGCGCTCTCAGTTTGGAAGGCTGCTATTCCTATACCCCTTTCCTTGTAACATGTTGAAGTCCAAGACATTCGTGAAGAAGACGCGCTCGGGGGGGATTATGAAAATTGTACGGGAGCACTACCTACGAGATGATATCTATTGCGGCAGCGCGGCTTGCAGTGTATGCCCGCAGAAGGATCAAGTGCTGCAGCGTGACACGAACCTGGAAAGCACGCTTTGCGCCCGCCCTCACTATTTAATGCCCGACACCAACGTGGTGATGCACCAGGTGAGCGATCTGCGTGGATCCGTATGAGTAAAGTGGAGGGCAGATGAGATGTGTTAAGAGAACACATTTAGTCCACTTTTAGGTTGATTATGTGAAGGTTAATGATGGTAAGGCATCGCCTGAAATGTTTGCTGTCGACCGATTCACATTTAGGTATGATGTAGGTGCTCTGTTGATTCAGCTTTTTAACGCGATCGCTTCCAAGTCCTATGTTTGTTACAACCACTAGTTTTTAGTGACCACTGAAAACATTTTTTCCCCGAACCATGGAGGAGCTTGAGCCATATGGCTATCACCGCCGTCCTATTAAAGATCCTTGCTTATAGTAAATATTCAGATTATAAAAACATGAGAACATTGTTAATATCTGAGTTTTTAAAAGAAATTACCAAAATGGAAAGACTAACTTGTAAGTTCTGAAAACATCGAATACTAAGCCACGTAGCTTGTGAAAGTGTTTATTTTTTTGGGATCTTTAACTGGGGAGCATTAATTTAGTACCACTGTATGCTGCTATACTGTGTGTGGATGGTATAACAATAGAGTTACCTGACTAACTTATGAATTTTTATTGCAAGACAACATAGTTACCATGAATTTCTCTTATTGTTACCTTCATACACACACCAAGGTAAATAAATTTCAACAAAATATACTTGACCTCATCACAACATTATATACAGTAGTAGTAAAAATATATTGTGTAAAACAATGTAGAAAATTAGAATTGCACTTCCATCCAATACAGTTAAGTCCTTATAAATAGGAAATAAAACATAATTTAAAGTGGATGAAGTTTAGAAATCAAGAAATGACAGATATGGTTAAGAGACTGCCTTTAACCGTGGTGACTGCAGTAGGAAGGAAACGTTTTATGATGATGATATACTTTGTTATTACTCTAGGGGGACTTGTCTTTTTGCATGACCTTTGGGGGTCAGAGTATAGGTACAGCCATTGTACAGTGCTCCAGAGCAATTTTCTATACAGTATGTCTAGTAGTTCTAGTTCTTTTCCGAAGTTCTCCCTGTGTTACGTTCCAGTCCAGATAAGACTGAGGTAATTAGAACGCTTTATGCATGGTTCAGATCTTGGTGCAGGGTGGAAGGGTATAGGTTTATGTGGAATTGGGACTCCTTTTGGAAGAGATGGGAGCTGTTCTGCCATGATGGGTTACATCTGAACTGGAGGGGCACCAGTGTGTTGTGTAGGTTAGTCAAGGATTGTTTTAAACTAGGGTAACAGGGGTGGGGCAGGGAGTTTAGTACAGATCCAGTTTAGAAATATACACGGAGACACAACTAATGGTGTGAAAATAACAATGCATAGTAGTGCAGATTCTAACCCAACATTTATATCCATAAGTAAATTGAGTAACACGTTAAAAATAGCTTGCCTTAATGCTCTTAAGTTTCAAAAATAAAACAAGTGAGTTAGAGTTGTATTTAGCAGAGCATAATTATCATATTATAGCAATAAGAGAAACCTGGCTAAATAACAATGTTGGGGATGAGTATAACATAGGGGAATACACATTGTTTAGGAAGGATAGACAGAACAGAAAAGGTGGAGTTGCTGAGTATGTCGAACAGAATTTCAGTTGGACAATGAGCCACATCTTAGTGAGGACATGTGGCTTTATCTGGAAATCATTATGGAAAAGGCCTTCTTTTGGGAGTATGTTCTAGACTGCCCAATGCAGACAGTAATTACAATGGACATCCTTTTAGTAATATTCCAGTGTCTCTCCAGCCCCAGCAAGAATAGAGCGCAAGGCAGGAACAATCCCTGAACAGGGAACCAGCTCCTTGCTAGCGCTGTGACACCGTGTCCTCACATGTTTCATTATTAAAAATATAGATTATTTAAATGATGTTAACATTTTATCTGTATAATGTAATAAACATATTTTGCTGCATTTCATCTTAAAAATGATATCTTCATCATATGTAAATACGTGCTAAAGTGGCTCAGGTTGTGCAATATTATAACTGTATTGCAAGTTTACAGTGAGATGATTGTACTTACAGTTGCACTTACAGACAGTTGAAGAGCAGTGGAACAGGTTTAAAATGTTTTACATGTAATACAGGACAGGTGCATACGTAAATTTGGAATTAGTAGGATATTAAAAAAACAACTCTGCAGTGGGTTAATAAAGAGTTAAAAGTAAAGCTGCAAAGGAAAAAAAACAGCTGTATAAGGTGTATAAGACCACTAACTCCAAAGTGAATAATACAGTAGAGTGTATGAGAACATGAGGATGAGGGCAACCATTAAGAAGGATATGAGGGAGGCTAAAAGATGGTTGGAGAGGAATATAGCAGATAAGGCGAAAGACGACTATAAGAGATTGTTTCAGTATTTTAGTAGTAAACGTACAGTCAAGGAGGAGGTGAAGAGCATTAGGAATAGTAAAGGGGAATTAAAATATATAGACAGTGAAATACAAGATGCTGTCGTCTAGATTGCTCTAATCTAATATTGTAATACCATTATTTGTTTCAGAACTAATAAACATCTATTTGTGAAGCAGATCGTTTGGAGTGAGGGAGCCTTTCACATATGCAAAGGTACTTAGTGTAAATTTGAAATATTCCTTGAATTGCAAAGATTTCTAAAAAGCTTTGTATATACAGTACAGTTGCCAAAATAGAAACCAGTACCAGACCAGGTACCCTTTTAGTGAGGGAGCATAGCAGAGGTACTTGTTTTTAGTTCAGAAATTCTTCATTGATCCACAGAATATGTAATACTTAAATTTTAGAATTTTATCTACGCTTTCCAATCGTATTCTTTGTTTCCACGTGGTGTGGACTGTCAGAAAAACAAAAAGAGTGGTTCTGTACACACGTCAGTTCCACAGAGCACACCACTTCTGTTGCTGGCTGAAAGACCTTATAGCAACACAGGTATGGGATGAAATGCTGACTTCTAATGAGGGACCTCCTTTTGAGGAATAACTTGTTGATCCTCTGCCAATGATTAGAAAACAACTACCATCAACTCTTCAGTAAATTTTAAGCATTCCACAGAGTTGTGCTATTTATGTATTTGTTTATTTATAGACATATTTGATTAATGTTCATTTACTACAAATTGATATACAAATGTAAAAATAGTTGAAAATGCCTTTCCCGACTTCATACCAAAAAATAAAAAGTACTAGGTTGAATAGATCTCCTCTGTGCTTATGTATGTTTTTTCTTTAATACTTTTTAGGAACTGAATATAATTCTATTTAATTTTATATTGACAATCATATTATGCTTTATATGTTTACAAATGCAGTTAAAACTAATTTTTCAATAAAAACACATCACATACTGCAATAGGAAAATATAAATATGCATTTAACTAGCATTAAATGTTAACAAAGAATGAGTTTAGAAGACTTTTAATAGCAATAATATGAATAAATGTTGTAGCAGAAAATATGAGAATAACTAGCCACAGTGATGTGCATGTATGCCAGAGCAAGTTAAAGTCTGAAACTTAACCAACATTATGCATGATTAATCAGATAGACTATGACTTTACAATGTATCCAAAAAGTCCATCCATGGCCATCTGTGGAGTATTGAAATGTCCATCCAATATACAGTACAATGCAGATGTGCCTGTATATGTTGGTAGAAAAAAGAAGCACAGTAGTTGTTGTTAGGCTGAAATTTAAATCTTCATTGCTGAAGCAAAATCAAAAGAGAATAATAGAAAAGTAAAGTAGCACAACAATAGTTAAACAATAACAAGTGTAAAATTACCAATAGTCATCTTGCAGGTTTTCAGTATTTTGTGTGACACCTCTTGCAGCCATTATTTTGTGATGGTTCTGAATTATAAAGCCTTGAATCTACAGTTGTGGGATGCTATCCCAGTTCTGCAGAAGGGCTTGACAAAGTTGTAGGTCATTGGCAGGGAGAAGGTCATGTCCCTGGATGTTGTAATTCTGTGTATCCCAGAGACGCTGTATGGAATTAGGGCACTTCACGGAAGCATCTGCACATCAGCATTCCTTGAGACAGTTGTGGCCAAAGCAGCTGTGCTGGGCCTGGCATTGTCCTCCTGTAGGGTCAGTTCTTGTTCCTGTCAGTGATGTGGGCGTTTCGACAGCAGTATGGGTGGCAGTTCAAATATGATCTGATGAACCAGTCTAATATGTCAGTTCTGCACTGGTGTGGTCATTTGAGGATGACCAGATCTTGAATGGTGCCACTTTACTGAAACTTTTCCAAACACAGTGGAGCAGCCTAATCCAATATGTCTGGCAATGCTGGCACATGACATGCAGGCCTAAGCATGATGATGGCCCTTTTTAGTTCTACTGATGGTGTTATAGGCATTATGCAATTGCACAGAAAAATAGGTGGGGCTTTTGTCTTGCTATGACCTAAAATTTGAATTAAGAACTTTTTAAAGGTGACCTCACCAGTCCTAGTTCTTCCCGGATCTCATTGGATTAATGTGCTCCTAATAAGCTTTTGTGTGTTTGGCAAATTGAAGTAAGTACCTTACAGCTCAAGCTGTACTGGTAGGCAGAGATTTAAAACAAGTTGACAAACTATTTTTTTCTAAGTGTTCATATGCTATAACTACAAAGAGTAGATTTTTGTGTTTTGTTTCTCTATTAGTATATTAATATTATTAAGTTTAATGGAAAGTTGGAAATAAATATTTATAAACAATTGTACTTTTTACAGAGAGAGTCAAAACAAGAGACGACTAAGAAAGGTAGTACAGTAATCCCTCGCTATATCGCGCTTCGCCTTTCGTGGCTTCACTCTATCGCGGATTTTATATGTAAGCATATTTAAATATATATCGCGGATTTTTTGCTGGTTCGCGGATTTCTGCGGACAATGGGTCTTTTAATTTCTGGTACATGCTTCCTCAGTTGGTTTGCCCAGTTGATTTCATACAAGGGACGCTATTGGCAGATGGCTGAGAAGCTACCCAGCTTACTTTTCTCTCTCTCTCTCTCTCTCTCTTGCGCTGACTTTTTCTGATCCTGACGTAGGGGGATTGAGCAGGGGGGCTGTTCGCACACCTAGACGATACGGACGCTCGTCTAAAAATGCTGAAAGATTATCTTCACGTTGTCTACCTTCTGTGCAGCTGCTTCATGAAGTGACATGCTGCACGGTGCTTCGCATACTTAAAAGCACGAAGGGCACGTATTGATTTTTTTATCTGTCTCTCTCTCTCTCTGCTCCTGACGGAGGGGGTGTGAGCTGCCGCCTTCAACAGCTTTGTGCCGTGGTGCTTCGCATACTTAAAAACCAAACAGCCCTATTGATTTGTTTGCTCCTTTGAAGAGGAAAATATGTTTGCATTCTTTTAATTGTGAGATGGAACTGTAATCTCTGTCTTGTCATGGAGCACAGTTTAAACTTTTGAAAAAGAGACAAATGTTTGTTTGCAGTGTTTGAATAACGTTCCTGTCTCTCTACAACCTCCTGTGTTTCTGCGCAAATCTGTGACCCAAGCATGACAATATAAAAATAACCATATAAACATATGGTTTCTACTTCGCGGATTTTCTTATTTCGCGGGTGGCTCTGGAACGCAACCCCCGCGATGGAGGAGGGATTACTGTAGTACCCTTACTGAATGGCAATATCTCATGTCTAATGGCTTAATTCAAAGTCTTTATGTTGCTTTTCTCCTTGGTAACAGTTTATAACAGTTTTTTTTTTTGTTTGAAAGTGACTGAAGAGTATTTCTAAAGCACATGGTTTGTAAATACTAGTAGACAGAGTGAGGACAAAATTGAATACATTGAGTAAGTCTAGTGAGTGAAAACTGTAAGGTACAATAACAGATACAACGATGGGTATTTTAACTACTCCACCTTTACATTAAATGTGGCATAATTTAACAACAGCTGTTGAAGCTAACTTTGTACTTAGCATTGTACTTATTTTTGAGGGTGATTGCAGTTTATCATTATATATGCTTTTGTTTGAAAACAAACTGTCAGTTTCAATTTGCCATCAAAGTAGTCTAAACTTGATATAATTTAATCTCCTTTTTCAGGTTGACATTTTGGAGGACCTTGTTATTTCCAATGTCATCATTCTGCAGACTGTTTTGCAAGAAGTCAGGCACAGAAGTGCACCGATATATAAAAGAATTAAAGACATAATACATAATACAGAAAAACATTTCTACACTTTTACTAATGAACACCACAGGTAGGTTTTTGGTTTCTATTTTTTTACCTACAAATGTTTAAGATGACACAATGAACAAAATGTACAGTGGACTGCCATTAGGAGTGGTTTTAGGATTGCCTATGTTCCCGCTATAATCCTCAAATATGAGGAATCTAGCCTAGAGTTCTACCTGTTCGCTGAACTGGTCAGCAGACACTTTACAACCTTAGCTTTTCTTGAATTGCATATTTAACCTTTGTATATTATGCCTGTTTTATATTATTATTATTATTGTTATTATTATTTCTTAGTATTAATGTGAACAATTTGTGAAATTAGTGCAAATTATATAAGACAGACCATACAGTTCAGCCATCATGTGTGTCCTTTTTAATTAAACATATTTATGTTTTAAACTGGAATTCTTCATAAAACGGAACTACCATCAATCAATCAACCTACCCATTATGTTATTTTGTTATATTTATAGTAGGTATAGAAAAGAATCACCCCTGTTGAAAATACTCGCATTTTGCTGCTTTATAACTTAAAATGAAAACACACAAATTTTTTTTCAGCTTTATTTACTTGATGCAACCTGTAACATCCACTGTATATCTTATTTGGATATACACATTTTTCAAATAAAATATACTCAGTTGCTAAAAAGTTAAGTTAAATGCATATTCATGTACAGTATATAATATCTGTAGTAACTGCTAGTTTTCTTTAGTATCAGTTGTTAAATATGAGGGGAGGGGATGGGACAGGGATCATTTACAGCTTTGTTTAGGGCAGCAAAAACGCTAGAGCTGGTCCTGGAGCCGTCATCATTTGTTTTTCCCCCACTCAATACTGATTTTGGCTCCATGGCCGCTAGTATCTTACCTAACCCACTGCAGCGTCCAAGAAACGAAAATCTGAATAAAAGAGAAGACAGTTTCCAAAACAAACATGAGGCAGAGTATACAATTCTGGTAAAGGTACCTATGTTTCTTGTTTGTAAAGAAAATGTGATGGGAGTTCCTGATTTATTCTGGTTTACATTGGGTATATAAAGTGTTATTTTTGGCCCTTAGTAAAACTGAGCTTGATGCCCCTATCCTAGCCATTTATAGTTTCATTGAAGACTGTTTGATATTCAAAGTAGAGTTTATAAGAATGATTTGTAGACAGGAAATTGTTTTTTTATATTATTTATACTGTTTTGTTTATTTTGTAAAATTGATCATGATTCTTATCTGAAGAGGAGTTGTTTAAACAAAGATTAATTATGGTCATGAAACATGATCGTTATAGGCAGGCGTGACTGCTATTGCCATTTAGCAGCTGTATGAGTTGAGTAAGTTAATGTTTATTTTTCTCTTTTCCTTTAGAGAAACCTATATTGAACAAGAAAAAGGTGAAAATGCAAATGACCGCAATGACCGTGCAATCCGGGTTGCAGCCAAGTGGTACACTGAGCACTTAAAAAACGCAGCTGATAAAGATTTGAGAGTTATTTTATTGACAAATGACAGGAAGAATAAAGAGAAGGCTGAAGAATCTGGACTTCTGGCATACACTTGTAAACCTTTTTTTGTTTCACTATATAGTAAAATTAATGTCTACCTTGAATTTAGTATTTAAAAATTTTTGCATATATAAACTTTTGTCAGTTTTCTTTCTGTTTTAAGTAATGCAGTAGTATTTTTTTATTAAATTATGAGAAGCAGTTTTTTTTTAAATATTTTCAAATGGGAAGCACCTTTAATGGAGTGTGGTTTCACTGATATGCTGTCTGTGCTAAACCTGAATTCCTTGTAGGTGAAGAGTATGTGAAGAGCCTAGTGGCCAATCCAGAACTTGTAGATCGTCTTGCTTCAATACCAGATAATGAGGTATTTTTTAAGTTGTTGCTAATATGAATTTTTCATGACAGGGACAAGTTATCAAAAGCAATTCTTTTCCAAAATGAACCTAATAAAATATGGGTAATTGTTAGTCTTTTTTAAAAATTAAGTGAACAGCCTATTTGTTTCAAATATTTTTGTTATATGGATATGTGTACTACAAACCATTTTATATATACAGTACATCCCCAACATTCGCAGGGGTTACATTCCTAGAGCACCCGCGAATTGTGAAAAACCACGACTTTTGGATGTGGTTAAAAAATGCCTTTTAAATGCCTATTTTTATAGTTTAAACTCTAAATACAGTATGCCTCCAAAGCACTTTAATTTCGTTGTAAACTCAGCTTAATACATTAACACATTACCTAAAAAATTACCTTAATACATTACCTAAAAACAGAATGTAAAGGTAAACCTGTGTACGGTACAGTACTGTTCTGCTATGTCTCCCGCAGTGCTAGAATGTAAAATACCGATGTTACCACTATACGTACTGTAATTCATGCAAGCGCGTTTTATTTGGTATGTGCTGTCATTTTCTTTGTTATAAGTAGAGTAAATACATACAGTAATTTCATTTAATTAAAATACAGTAAAATGTATGGGTACTCACCAATGATGAATGATATTGATGATGATGATGAAGTAGCTGTGCAGTACGATGTAGAGAATTTAAAAGTCCTCGGGTGGTGCCTCTTCTTCAGGCGCTTCAGGAGGAATCGTGTCTTTGGACGGGTCTTCTTCTGGTGGAGTTTCGTGCTGGCTTTTCTTTATAGGTTTCAGGAACATTGTGATGGGAAGTTGCTACATTGTTTCCTGTAGCAAACTGCTGGTACAATTCCCGTGCTTTCTCACAGATGATGTTACTGTCCAAGGGGATGTTCTTCTTCCTGCAGTTGATGATCCACAATGCCAAGGCAGATTCCATCCTGATGATATTTTTATTCCTTACGGTCGTTACCTTTTTGGCACTGTCACAGAAACTTACAGATACGGTTCTCCAGATCGCTGCTTCGTTCTTCTTTATGTAGTGTGCGGTGCTTTCATTAATGGCATAGTGGCACGCTACTGCAACATAACTTTTTAGTTCCCAGAGTAAATCACGTAGTTCAACCGGAGTGTTTTAAACTTCTTCTGGCGCTTAGGCTCAGTGCCAGAAGCCTTAGAAGGTGCAAGGCATTTAGGCGACATCTTGTGCGTTTAAGAATAACAAAATGGAAAACATGAGGACACTCAGCTGGAGACGCGTCACAGGACAGCAGTCAATCAGCAGCAAGGAGAAATGAATAACGCTCCCGGATTGGCTATTTTCACCATCCCAAACCGCGTTTCCCTCAGCAGTGGTAAACCCATTCACCTGGAGATGCGTCACAGGGCAGTAGTCAATCAGCAGCAAGGCAAAATGAATAACGCTCTCGGATTGGCTACTTTCACCATCCCAAACTGCGTTTCCCTCAGTGGTGGTAAACCCACTCACCTGGAGACGCGTCACAGGGCAGCAGTCAATCAGTAGCAAGGAGAAATGAATAACACTCCCGGATTGGCTACTTTCACCATCCCAAACCGCGTTTCCCTCAGCGTTTGCTTCCTGTTGTCTCTACAGCTCAGTATTGCCATGAAAAAAGCCATTAAAAATTGTGGAGGATATTTGCACTTTCTGCTAACAATTAATAGTTAGGTTCTAAGGAAAAATCCGCGAACGACCGAGTCCGCGAACCCTAACAGGGCAGCAGTCAATCAGCAGCAAGGAGAAATGAATTACGCTCTCGGATTGGCTACTTTCACCATCCCAAACCGCATTTCCCTCAGCGGTCGCTTCCTGTTCTCTCTACAGCACAGTATTGCCATGAAAAAAGCCATAAAAAATTGCTTAGGATATTTGCACTTTCTGCTAACAATTAATAGTTAGGTTCTAAGGAAAAATCCTCGAACGACTGAGTCCGTGAACCCTGAACCGCGACTTAGCGGGGGTCTACTGTATATCTATCCATCCTATATCTATCTATCCATCCATCCATCGTCCACCACTTATCCAAAGTCGGGTCGCAGGGGCAGCAGCCTAAGCAGGGAAGCCCAGACCCCCCTCTCCCCGCCCATTTCCTCCAACTCCTCTGGGGGGACCCTGAGGCGTTCCCAGGCCAGCCGGGAGATATAATCCCTCCAGCGTGTCCTATGTCTGCCCCGTGGCCTTCTCCCAGTGGGACATGCCCGGAACACCCCCCTAGGGAGTCGTCCAGGGGGCATCCTGACCAGAGCCCGAACCACCTCAACTGGCTCCTCTCAATGCGGAGGGGCAGCGACTCTAGTCCAAGTTTCTCCCGGATAACTGAACTCCTCACCCTATCTCTAAGGGAAAAGTCCAGCCACCCTATGGAGAAAACTCATTTCGGCTGCTTGTATCCGTGATCTTGCTCTTTCGGTCACTACCCAAAGCTCGTAGATCAACTGGTAAATCGACAGCTTCACCTTTTGGCTCAGCTGTCTCTTCACCACGACGGACCATTGCAGAGCCCGCATTAGTGTGGATGCCGCACCGATCTGTCTGTCAACCTCCCGCTCCATTTTTCCCTCACTCATGAACAAGACCCCGAGATACTTGAACTCCTCCACTTGAGGCAGTAGTGTGTTCTCAACCTAGAGAGAGCATCCCACCCTTTTCTGGCAGAGAACCATGGCCTCGGATTTAGAGGTGCTGACTCTCATCCCCGCCGCTTCACACTTGGCTGTGAACCGCTCCAGTGAGAGCTGGAGGTCACTGTCCAATGAAGCCAACAGAACCACGTCATCCGCAAATAACAGAGACGAGATTCTGAGGTCACTGAACCAGACCCCCTCTGCTCCTTGGCTGCGCCTAGAAATTCTGTCCATAAAACTTATGAACAGAATCGGTGACAAAGGGCAGTCCTGGCAGAGTCCAACCTCAACAGGAAACGAGTTTGACTTATTACCGGCAATGCGGACCAAGCTCCTGCTCCTCCTGTACAGGGACTGAATGGCTTGTAACAACGAGCCTTGTACCCCATACTCTTGGAGCACACCCCACAGGATGCTTCGAGAGACACGGTCGAATGGTTTCTCCAAATTCACAAAACACACGTGGACTGATTGGGCAAACTCCCATGCCCCCTCCAG
Source organism: Erpetoichthys calabaricus (assembly GCF_900747795.2). NCBI lineage: Eukaryota > Metazoa > Chordata > Cladistia > Polypteriformes > Polypteridae > Erpetoichthys > Erpetoichthys calabaricus. The sequence continues at coordinate 87,899,734 of NC_041397.2, forward strand.
GATCCTGGAAAGGGTGTAGAGCTGGTCCAGTGTTCCATGGCCGGGACGGAATCCGCTTTGTTCCTCTTGAATCTGAGAATCGGCTATCGACCGAACTCTCTTCTCCAGCACCCCTGAATAGACCTTACCGGGGAGGCTGAGGAGTGTGATCCCCCCAATAGTTGGAGCACATCCTCCGGTCATCCTTCTTAAAAAGGGGGAGCACCACCCCGGTTTGCCAATCCAGAGGCACTGCCCCCGATGTGTGTGTGTGTGTGTGTATATATATATATATATATATATATATATATATATATATATATACTGGGTGTGTTTGCCCCCGGCTCGCTTCGCTCGCCAACCCCCGTGCTTGTGCTACATGCTAACGTCTTTGTGGTTCTGCCGCTCATGGATGGGGATGTACAATTTACTAACTATTTTACATTATAGCGAGTAGGTAACATATTAAAAAATATTAAAGGTAATAATTTGAATGTAAATTATGTTTCATGTTGCGTTAAGAGTTATTCATTGTGTAATACAATTTTGTTCTGTTTGGCTTTGAAATTAACATGCAAAAATTTTTTAAACTTACACTTTTACTGTAAAACTTAAGTAAAAACAATTTTTTGAATTAAATTTTCATCAATATCACATTGAATTGTGATTCTGTGTTTAGATTATCATCATGACAACGTCACGTATAACTGCACGTGATTGAATTTCGTTTCTCTCTATTAAATAAAACGACTTTTTCAAATGTTTGACTATGAGATTTGTAAATTGTCTTTGCAAAAGCTATTCTAATGGGAAACTGTTAACATTTTAATACGAATGGCATATCAAGATCTCCTTTGTTGTCTAATGTTATCCCCTGAAGATGTACTTCATTTAATCCTTCTTTCTACAGTAATTCGTGCGGCGGAAAACCGGACAGTGTTAATGGTTGTAGATATTCTTTGGAATATTGTAAGTTGATGTTTTCATCTTCCGCACGATCACCACCAATTCTTACAGCATAGTTTATTGATATGCATTTAACCAATTTGCAGTGTAACCAATCGTCATTTTTGCCGTTAATTCGTTTGACTTTCTCGGTGTACTCATTTTTAATGTTGATAACCCTTTGTGATGAAATTCTTCAATAAGATTTAGACATAATACATTGTCTTTAATTGGGGACTTAAAGTGAGGAAAATGTTAAAGTTTATAAGAGCTGAGAGTGCAAGAACTGTGTCTGTCAAAAGCATTCACACAAATGAGAATTGAGAGTACCATGTGCATGGTTTTCTATGGTTGAGAGGAGGGCATGACTTGAAAACATCTCATGGTCAAAGTCTCAACTCGTGGGAATTGAAAAAATCTTCCAAAAAGTCTAGTCTTCCAAAAAGTCTCGTCACAGGATTTTTTTTATTATAATAGATATATACTGTATATATATATATATATATATATATATATATATATATATATATATATATATATATATATATATATAAAATTTTTTCCAACATTTCTGCTGTTTGTTTATATTTTCAGAATGTAATTGAAAGCGGTAGAATAATCTTTCAAGAACATTTCCAGCTGTCTAGACTACAGCAGGGCATCAAGTCTGGTACTTACTTGCAGGGAACATTTCGGGCCAGCAGAGATAACTACTTGGAAGCCACTGTGTGGGTCCATGGAGATAATGCTGAAAATCAAGAGGTGAGATTAAGTTATTTGCCAACACTGTATAAATTATTTGTATGTGGGGGTTAAAAGTAATGTATCAGATTTTGATTCCTCTGGTCAGTTTATGCAATTTTGTGGTGCAACTGTCTGCAGATTTAATATTGAAGTAATTGTTAACTGACCCAATCCATCCATTAATCCGCTATTTCCTGAGCAGGGTCACAGGGGAATGTAATTAGTGCTAAGTAATGAAAATAATTAAGGAAAGTTTCTACGTCTTGTTTTGGATTAGTGAAATTCTTTAAAAACTGTAAAATACTTCATAGTACAGTGGAACCTCGGTTCACGACCATAATTTGTTCCAAACCTCTGGTCGTAAACTGATTTGATCGTGAACCAAAGCAATTTCCCCCATAGGACTGTATGTAAATACAATTAATCCGTTCCAGACCGTACGAACTGTATGTAAATATATTTCTTGTAAAGATTTTTAAGCACAAGTATAGTTATTTACACCATAGAATGCACAGTGTAATAGTATACTAATGTAAAAATATTGAATAACACTGACACAAACACCCAGGCTCCTGCTCAGCTGCATGCGCAGGCTCTCTCTCTCTCTCTCAGCAGCACGCGAGCCCCCCTCTCCTCTCAGCTGCACGCTCTCTCTCTCTCTCTCTCTCTCTCTCTCTCTCTCTCTCTCTCTCTCAGCAGCACGTGAGCCCCCCCTCCCCCCCCCCCCCCTCAAACATTGCAGCAGTTCGCGCTATAGCCTTACAATCCGATCGCTGTATAAACACTTTTTAAATGAGTTTTAAGCACAGGGGGGAAAAAAAGGAACATTTGAACAAATCTGAACTTTATTTAAAAGCCAACCAAGAAAGTAACATTACAGGAGTTTAAGCTAATAGCATTACAACCCGATCACTGTAAACACTCTTTTTAAATGAGTTTTAAGCACAGGGAAAAAATGAACATTTGAAAAAAGAGAAAAGTAACATTGCAACACTTCTCATAATTAAGTCTCAATAATTCTCACCACTCTTCACTTGCTTAGAAGCCATGGTTAACTGCAAAAGCACACGAAATACTGTAGAGCACAAAGAGTTCACAGGTAAAGCACGCACATCTGACTGAGAACAATGAACAGGGAGAGGCTGAACACGTGCTTAAATACAGTAATCGGCGCGTACGAACCGGAAGGGAAATGAAATAGAGCACAAACACTTCACAGCGAAAGCACGCACGCACGGAGAACAATGCAACACATGCAGAAATCATCGGCGCGCACAAACCGAAAGGGAAACTGGCTTGTTCGTACACCGAGTGTGTGGTCGTGAACCAAGGCAAAAGTTTGGCGAACTTTTTGGTCGTAAACCGAGTTGTACGTGTACCGAGACGTTCGTGAACCGAGGTTTCACTGTATATCTTTTATACTTAACATGACATGCTGTACGAAATTTGTTTTGCTCTTGTATGTATCCCACTGAATCCGAACACAGGGTCACGGGGGTCAGAAATAAGAACACAGAAAATATGTAAAAAAAAATTCTGGTACTGTCTGTTTTAGAAAAGAACTCTATTTTTTATGTGTTTAGATTCTTATCCAGGGTCTAAAGAATTTAAACAGGGCAGTACATGAAGATATTGTTGCAATTGAATTGTTTCCAAAAGACAAGTGGATGGCACCCTCGTCAGTTGTGCTTGAAGATGAAGGCACAGCAGAAGATAATAGCGATGATGATAAAGAAAAAATTGTAAGTCAGAAAAGTCTGTGTTTGCAAACTGTTTTTATGCAACATTTTTATGATGTTTTTTCTTTTCATTACTGTCTAGGTCCACAATTGTTGTTATAGTATTAATATATGTTTACAGCAGGAAGCAGGGAACCAAATGAAAACACTAAAAATTAATCTGTTAAAGGTTTACTAACTGTATTATCATGGTATTTCCCTCTACTTACCCTTTACCTATTTTATTTAAGGGTAAGTGTACTCATCAAGTTTGTTACCAGGTTGGTCTACTGTTGCACTTTAAGACCACAAAAGTACCATATGAAAGATGTATACACATGCACGTTATTCCCTAGCACTTTAACCCACACAAGTACTGTATGAATAACATATGCACAGTCTGCTTTCCCTAGTACTCTAAGAGACTTACTTATCATAGGCTTGAACAACATGCGAAGTCTTACATATGTCTCAGACCTAAATATTACCTTTGATCTCCAAGAATATATTCAAACATACAAAGACTCAACATCCCTGGGTATAGGCCATTTATCAATGAGTGAATGTTTTACTTTAACGCACTGTTCATTACTGGACAGAGCTCTTTGTCCACAGCTCGATAAACCTTGCAGCTTGGATCATATGGCACTTCCTCACTGCTCCAGGTGCTAAAAGAAATTAATTTAACTTATTCAGTCACTCTAAATATGAAGACAAAGTATAGAAAGTTAATAGCTGCATGGTATTTATTACATGAATAATAATACCAGTAGAGAAAAACATAAAAGAAAATGAGGATAGCAAAGTCTGGATATATATAGTCTTTAGAAAAAGCTTACGAAAAGTTAAAAGATGACAAGGATGAATGTCGCAGGCGGCTTGTGATCTAGTAGTCGTAGTTGTTCATTAGATGCTTTTCTGACGATCAGATGGCCGATGTTGCTGACGCCCTCTTCTGACGTCGCTCTATTCTCTGTCCCTAATGTCACTCTTCAGACAAGACATATTTATTATAAAATTTCATGCTGGGGGTTTCACAACACATGATTGTTGCATACACCTGACTGGCTGGCTGTCAATATGATGGATGAATTTTGCTCAGATTCTTTAATTCTTGAGCATGCCCATTTTTCCCAAACAATAAAAGTTTTTATGTTGCTTAGTACTACTGGCATGTCTTCCTTTCCCAGGCTGTAAACCAATTTAGCAACTTGTTGTCCCAAATCTCAGGTTTTAAAGTAATCAATAGCCGGAGGCATCTCCTGAATTGCTGGTCAGTTCAAACAAGTGGTACTGTGATTTAGGAAAACAGATTGCCTTTGATCTTAACTGTCCATGGAAGTATTAAGTTCATTTGTTGTTTTGTCTTGAACAAAATATAATGAAAATTTAGTCCAAAATTTACAGTTTTTGTACCCCCACAACATTAACTTAAAACAAAAAGGAAATACTGTTAGTGATTACATTAAAATACTTTAACTATTAATTTTATTCTTACTATCTTAAGATAGAAACAAATGTTGAAATACTTTATTTGACAGTTCAAGAGAGAAAATTTAGTTAACTGATTCAGTACAATTTTCTTTAACTTTTCAGCTAAAAATGGAGATACAGGAAAGTATGCTGAAGCCTACTGGAAGAGTTGTTGGCATCATTAAAAGAAACTGGAGACAATACTGTGGAATGCTATCAAAGTCACAAATCAAAGAGGTGAAGTAACATTTTAGTAAAATGTAAATAATCATCACTCACCCTTTACCCAGATGATTTATTTGCAATATTTTAAACAAGTGAAAAGTATCTCCTTATTCCTTATTTATATTGCCTTGTCAAATTAAAATGTGGCATGAACATATAGAAAGAGAAAATATCTCTACACTGAAAATTGGAAAAAAATTAAAAGAAATGCTTATTAAGTTGGGGCTGTAATTTAATCAAATATACACCAATATAACAAAGCATGTTTTATTTTTGGCATATGATAATAAAAATATTGTTGTATGTTTATAAGAAAAATTAAAAGGATTAAATACCGAATGTCATACCTGAATCTTTTTTTGCCAGCACTGCTGTGAAGCGCTCATTTTTTGGCCTATCTGGTTTGACCTGACCTTGGTTGTATTCAGCCAAAATGTGCCTAGTTTTTCCAGAGATTTCAGTTAATCAAACTTAAGCTAATTTTTATTTTTAAATGAAAGTAGTGCTGCACTTACTGTAAGCATATTAAATGCTATGTTTATGTGCCCTGAGTAATATGGTAATTTGGCTCTCTTTGATGCAGATTACACATGAGCACTGTTTCAAGTGATAGCTACCAGTGAAAAAGTTTTGTCACCTGAATTCAGAGTTGTGATGTAACCCTTAACTTTTGCCATTTTGCAGAAATGCATTTTGGATGTCATATTATATAAGGTGTGATGGCTTCTGTTTTTCACAAAAAAATGAGATATTACCTTTTAATTTATTTTTGCATCGGTACATGTGAACAAAATGAAATTGGGAAAAGTGTAATATCGCAAATGGTATGTATGAAAACTCCATAGTACAATAAAAACCAAACAAGACAAGGATACCAGCGCTTTAAGATGTAATATCTGTATTTTCAATTCATAATATTTTGATTAGTTTTAAGGGACAAGCTAAGCTTCCTTTTATATAACTATAAAATATATCCCCTTTGGGTCACATGATTTGTCATGCGCTGCCCACATGTTTAGTTATCTAACACTGGTCAGAAAAGTGAGGTAACTTGCTGATTCCAGTTCCTCTTTAATGCCCTAAACCCTTAATGTCTGCCAGAGCAGTACTTTCTCTACTTCTTTATATATTGACATGTCATTTAGCCCATTACAATAACGGGCGCTAGAACAGTAGTGCATAAACATTAGTAGGAACAGTCTATATTAAATGGCAAGGGACTTTGACCTCATTCTTTTTGTTGGTCGTATTTTTCTTTCTTTCAGCCTTTCTTTTGTTGATGTTTACTTGCTGAGCTGACCGTTCTTCGTGGGCTGCCGCCGTGTATTGTGTGTCTTTAATTTTCTGTGATAGTAATACTGTCTTGTACGTCCGCTGGCTTGTACGGCCGTAATATACCTTTAATTTTCTCTGGCAGTAATACAGGCGTGCACGTTGGTAATATGCCTTTAATCTCCTCTGACAGTAATACTGGCTTGTATGTGGCTGTAATATGCGTCACTGTATTGTGTACCTTTAATTTCCTCTCGCAGTAATACTGGTTTATATTTCTATAAAACGCCTCTAACTTTCTCTGACAATAATATCGCGCATCGCACCGTGCCCCGCACATGCGCACTTCACTAGAAGACACACACACACGGACACCTGGACACACACAGGGATTTTATTAAAGAGGATTAGTATAAACTAAACAGTATTCTCTCCAGACAGAGGAGCAGCTTCAGCGACAGACTGCTGTCAATGTCCTGCTCCACTGACAAGATCATTCCTCCCCCACACTATGCGACTCTTCAATTCCACCCGGGGGGGGGGGCAGGAACGTTAACATTATACAAAGTTATTGTCTGTCTGTATACCTACATTGTTATCGGCATTGTTATCACTCTTTAATATTGTTCTTTATCAGTATGCTGCTGCTGGAGTATGTGAATTTCCCCTTGGGATTAATAAAGTATCTATCTATCTATCTATAGATAGATACTAAAATTACTGTCAATACATTATTTTAGCATTTATTTGCCTAGTTTCAAAAAGTGTATTCCCTAATACAAGATGGTTTTTCAGGGAGCATAGGCTAATAGATGGAGGCTTTGTTGAAGGAAAAACAATTGATAATGTAACTGGAACAGAACTTTGTTCCTTGTTGCTGTATTATCTTAGAATTTTCTTAAGGTTTTTCTAGATATTCTAAACTGGCTCCTTTTCTCTGTCTCCATGAGTGAGCCATGTGATGGACTGGAACTCCAGCTAGGGGTTGGCTCCTGTCTTGCTTACAACTGATGTTGCTTAGATAGCCCCCGACTACCATAACCCTGAACGGAATGGAACAAATGTAAGAATGTTTTTATGTTAGGGAAAGATAAACATAAAGGATAAACAAATGCATGTTGAGTCACACGGAGGGTCAAACCATGGATTCATATTTTACATGTTGTTTACTGTTTCTCCCACACATCTAAAGGTTGGCAAGTTTTAAACTACTGACATGAGTAAGGTGCATGATATATTTTTTCATGCTGAAACATCAGTTTAAAGCAATTTAAAGCAAGTGGTTGGACAACATGAACCTGTCTGACAAAGTCATTGTAAAAGGTTGTCATTTTTTTTTTTTTTAATCATGTAAAGGCAAAGAAGCATTTGTTTACACCAGCAGACCGTAGGATCCCCAGAATACGAATAGAGACCAGACAGGCCTCAACATTGGAAGGACAGAGGATTATTATTGCAATTGATGGATGGCCTAAAAATTCCAGATATCCAAATGTAAGTGTACTGTATATTTATAATAAAATACCTGTGTGTGACTGAAAATTTGGTAAGTGGCATAAAAATGATGGGAAAACAAGCTAATTAAATTATGAAAATAATAACTTGAAATCAAATATAAGCATATATATTAGTATGAATTAAATTACCGTTCATGGTTATGCCAGTGAAAGCAAATTAGAATGTGGTTACCATGTATCTGTTTTATTGATATACTTCACTTTTGTTGCATGTTTGACAAATTTTGCCTTTACTAAAAATGCACCATTTATTGTTTTTATTTTGGTTAAACAGATCATAATAATAATATTATGTGCATTATAAATATTAGTAAGTTTTAACTTGTTGAGTCTTGATATATTTGGTGCATCTAAGAAGTAAATGTTCATTTAATCCTTTTTAGATATGGGTAACAATGTTATTTTGCATCATTGTGTGTGTTTTTTTTTTTTTTTAACTTATCAGTTTTAAAATTTCCACAGCCGTTAAATGAGACATTTCAACTCCTGTTTGATGAATATCTTCCTTGCTTGGTTGAGAAGTCTAAAAAGGAATGGGTTAAAGTCTGAGCAAGGCTAGGTGTTAATTTTTGGTAGCATGGTTACCAGTAGTAAACTATGGATGAAATTGATAATTATATTCTGGAAATTTTAATTTATAAAGGGACTCTCAGGATGAATAAACTATAGGTATCCCCCAATTAGCTACTAGTTTAAGCTGCAAATATTTGATTAAATCCTGTTTATAGTTAGACTTCTAGCTTTATTGAACATTTCTTTGTACAGTACTCCTTCTCTCCTGTTCCTTTCTGTTACCTGATTTCTATTGGTTTTCAATGGAGAAAGAAATTTTTTGCCAGTCCTAGGTGACTTTTTCAAATTTAGTGCTGTCAGACAGTCCTCTGGAAAGAAAGGTCTAGATTCATATCCAAATTATTAACATTATAAATACTAAACTTATGCAATGTTAAAAAATGTATTTTGGATTTCATTTGAAAATACTTTTTTAATCAGAGAATATTTTGTAACAATAAAACATCACTTTTGTGGGGCTAAAATATTGCATTCACCAATGTATGCATAAGTCACCGCTTTTTAAATTTTTATTTATTTTATTAAATTTTCCATTGTCTAACAACTTGACTAAAAAGTGTTACTGTACATTTATAAAATTACATTTACATCATATTTCTAGTATTTGACTTTTCATACTTAGATTTGTATTCATCAAGTATTCAGACCCCAGCATTTATACTTTTGTAGGATGTGAAGAAAGGTTTTGTACAACTAAAACTGTACTCTGTGATTTAGTCATGTGTTTTAAAAGGATTACCTGTAGCTGTAATAAAAGTGCTAAAGTCTTAGCTTGGTAAGTTTAATTGCTGATTAGTTAAATTCAATTTTTTTTTTTTGCATTTTATTGATTTTATTAAAATCAAATAACATTCCAAACAAGCAAGTCAAGTTAAACAAAATTAGATTTGAAGCAAATCAACTCTGATTAGTTAAATTCTGTACCATGTGTAAGTTAGAACATTGAACTGAATTTTATTTTATTTTTAAAAGTATGAGGTGTTATGGGAGCAAACTAATTAGTCCTGCTTGATTATATCTCCAGACATCTGGTTCAGTTGTACCCTGATTACTGCCTACAGATTTTACACGGTTTACCTGTGTTAGCACAGGTTTTCCTCAGATACTGTACTTTCTTTCCACATTGCAAAGGCATATAATTTAGGTCTGCTGGGAAATCTAAATTTGACCTAATGATGTGTGCATGTGCATGTCATACAATGTCTTCTGCATAGCTGGTTGGTTCCTGGTGCTGTTAGGGTGATAAACTCTGGCTCTACCAACACAAACTTTGAATAAGTAGGTTCTATTTGTTATTAAAAGCTACCAGACTAAGGCAGCACTCTGACACAGTAGTTAGCACCATATTTTACTTGTATTCATGTGAGTTTCTTTGGTTATTCCAGTTTCTTTCCACATCCAAAAGATGTTTGCCTGTGTAGGTTTAACTGGCAATTGTAAATTAGCCCAGTGTATGTAAGTGTGGGTTTGTGCTTTAGTGGGCTGTGCAATAAAGTACAGGTACATCTAGGATGTGATTTTGCCTTGAGTTCAGTGAGGATGGGATAGTTTTGCCTCATCTTTGCATGAAATTGGTTTAAACAAGTTTAGTAAACATGCAGGTTAGGTTAATTTGTGACTGTAATGCCATTTTCATACAAATACCAGGAGTCAGAAACCTGAACCAGCAGTCTGCCTTTGGCCAGGTGTTTTTCAATTATAAGCAAGACTTCTGAAGGATAACCTAGTCCTGCATGGTTCCTACCAGTAACAAAAGATGCACCAGTTGGCCCTTTTTATTTGATGCTACCCAGGATAGGCTGTGTACAGTCATATATAACCATGTCTACTTGCCATTAACTGCTGTGCTGGAATAAGAAATTTTAGTGAGAACAGTAAATATTGAAAAATCTAATGCTCAATATTAGAGTGAAAAAGGAAATATCTTTAGCAGGTTTGGGCATGGGCTTCAAAAGATATGGGTGGGTTTGGATTACAGCTGGATGGGGGTGTGGCTTCTCCAATTGCAGGTAGGTTTAATTTTAACTTTTCACATTTGTGCATAGCTCTAGTATAATTTCACCTTGGCAGTTGTACCTCCATACATCTTAGTGTATTTTACTTTCATTAACCTGTGTAATCAATTAGTTAATTTGTGTTTGTGTGTTTTAGGCACTTTTTGAAAACGTAAGTAGTTTATGTCATTTGGAAGGTAACATGAAATAAATGTTTTTTGTGTGTCAAAAAATCTAAAATACTCTGCTTAATAAGAGATGGCATTACAACTCTTATTTCAAATGAAATCCATATATGAATGGTGGCACATACCTACTTGACATTTACCTCTGTTTTTTTGTTTAAAGTTTGTGCATTGTGTGAAAAATTGGTATTGAGTTGAATGAAAGTGGACTTAAAGACAACATTTATGACTTCTTATTGTCATACTGTAATAATTTTTCATGTAAATTAACATTGGTTAAATTTGTATTATGTGATTAACTTTTTTTATTAAGCTCTGCTTTGTGTTTTTGTGCAGGGCCACTTTGTGAGAAGCTTGGGAAATGTTGGAAACAAAGAGACTGAGACTGAAGTCTTGCTTCTTGAGCACGATGTTCCTCACCAGCCATTTTCACAAGCTGTACTTAGCTTTCTGCCCAAGATGCCTTGGAGCATTACAGAACAGGTTTGGAACAAGTTAATATATTAAGGTTTAAAATGAAGCAAATATTTGAAGAGTGCTGAGGATGATATTATTCAGACTTAGCAGTTTGAATCTTGAACATGTTTGATTTATAACATGTATCTGCTTAGAAGAGGTTTTGTAGGCGTATTCTGTGGGTAAATCTTCATACTCAGTAGTGGTTTTGGACATGTTTGCATATTACATTTTTATATATTTTTATATGCTGCCTCACAGAGAAAGCTGTGACTGCTCATGCATACTTTAAGAGTTTCCCTTAGAGTTTCAGATGAAATCATATTGTTGGTCTGAATGGGAAAATTTATCTGTGAAACTGTGTATTTCATAAACTTTTCATCTGCAGTCTGTAACTTAAGACACCAAACTTTCTCTTGTGAGTAACTCGATGTATATAATTCTCTGAAATAATAATTGCATGTTCGGTCATTTTCACTAAAGTCTTTTGGTGATCTTCAGTCTATAAGGACTGAATGGACTGGTTTTATATCATAGTTTCTCTTGCACTGTAAAAGTTTCTTCTTGCTTGCTTGTCTTCATGACCAAATGTGTTCATGCCTGCGTTAATCAGTTGTGCCTTGCTGCATAATGTACAGTATTTGTGATACTAAGTGTTAATCAAGTTTTGCTGGAATGAAATAAAAACTGTCAGAAACATTTATCATATGGTTGAATATCCTGAGAAATAAAACTTCACATTTCTTTATTTATGTTTTCTTACATTTTATGTCACTTTTGTGAAATATTGAGTTTATATTGATGTAAGGATGTGATGCCTGACGTGTGGATTTTTTCATGTTATGCAGTATATCTTTTAAATGGATATTGTTGCATGTACAATATATGGGAATTGTTTCATCTCTAATCAGTAACAATGGAAAATTGCTGCCATACAGCTGATTTTCTGTTTTATTTTAATGGGATTAAGACAGTGAATGTGAAAACCTTTTTATACCACCAAAAACAGCAATCTGTTGTTTAAATACAATGATTAAGATTTATGCCACCACTGAGGAAAGAATGGAACAAAACTATTTTTAAAGACTCAACTTTTAGTCTCATAACCATTTGAAACTGTCTGCAGTACTACAGTTAGTAAGGATCAAGTTAATGTCCTTGAGAGTGCAAGTCACTATTTCAGTCCATATGCACTAACAGCTACAACTAGGTAACAAAATAGCTAGGTTTCACCACAGAGCATTCAAGCCTTTTTTTTGCATTCTCCTGCAGTGTATTTGAACTGAAAGTCATCTTTCTGGTGTACATAAAGCATTATGTCTTTGTGATTTACTCATGTGAACAGTGGAAAGTAAATTATAAATAAAGAAACAAAATAATTTGCAAGTATCTGTAATGCAATGGTGGTACAGTGAAGAGAATAATGCCTTTATTGTGATTAGGAACGTCTGATAGAAATAGTTATTTTATACATTACTTATACAGTATGTATGAGTTTTAAATGTTAAATTGTTTCAGGGGATAGGCCAGATAAGAAATTTTTGAGTTGTAGTCTATCAACCATGAAGTGGAACAGCTATGAACAAATTTTTTAAAAATAAAGATTAAGATTTTATCAGTTTTCATATTGCAAGTTGCTTTAAAGTAAATTTTAATGATCTTTATATTCCAAAGTGGCAGGTAAGAATATAAAAAAAAGTAAAATTATGATTTATATGTCATGAACCTTTTTTGTAAAGTGCACTGTTACATGTAAATGAATCATAATGTTGGATTTCATTTGTGCATTTAGTTCTATTTTTACAGGATAACAAATAACTTAAATTCTTCTACAGCTACATGGGAGCTTGACATATTAGTTGTGTGTAATTTTTACATAATTGTTGCCTCATTTGTATGTTTTTGAGATAAAGTTTTAAATGCATTCTAAACCACATATTTTCTCTGTTAACTCCAGGATATGAAAAACAGAATAGATTTAAGACATCTTTTTATCTGCAGCGTAGACCCTCCTGGTTGTACAGATATTGATGATGCATTACACTGCCGGGATTTAGAAAATGGAAATGTTCAGGTATTATCTTGTTTTATGCTTGTTTTACTTTTTGTACCGTGCAAAATATTCTCTAGAGTGAAAACTTGTTTTATGAAACATATTTTGTAATTCTGCCTTTCACTATACAGTAGATTATATACTAATTTCAAATTATGTAAGTGCTAAAGTAAACTGAAAGATAATTCAGGTGTATGATTTTTTTCTTTTAGTTTAATTTTGGTAATTTACAAATCAGATAGCAATTTGTGATTTTATATTAATTTAACATGTTATTTAAGGTTACATTTTTATGTAATTTGAAAAATAGTTTGGCTATATGGTGGATTGTTGAAACCCTTCATCATCACAATAGTGCTGTGTTTCCAGGATGAAATGAGATCTCGACTGAATGTGAATTTTCTCTGTATTCCTGTAAATTTCCTGGTGTAAACAAATATGCAGATGTTTATAAGTATTCTCATCTCTTCTGTTGCTGATGTCCAGCAGCAAGCAATCATTTGAAATTGGAGAATTCAATTGTATCAATGTGACCATTTGACAGAAAGGTTTATTTTTTGTTTAATATTTATATCATGTAACAATTATTTATGAATGAAAATATTTTTTTATTAACTGAAAAAGTACAGTAGGCATTTAAATTACTTTTTAGTGCATACTGTAAATTGTTTGGAAATATGATCATGTGTACATTTTTTTTTTTTTTTGGTTTAATAAGGTTGGCGTTCACATAGCAGATGTGAGCCATTTCATTAGACCTGGGAATGCATTGGATCAAGAGTCTGCTAAAAGAGGCACTACAGTGTATCTTTGTGAAAAGGTGTGTAAGAACTGAAAAAGTACTGTAATATAGAAGTACTTAATATAGAAGTTTTCACTTTAATTCTGTTGGGTTCATTTTATTTTTATTGAGTTTAATTTGAATCCTTTCTTACACTAAATATGAAATAAATTAAAAACTTAATAGTCTTTTTCATAATTTTTTATTATCGCACTCTTTTTGTTTTTGCATATGAAATTTTGTTCACAAAGATAACAATGGCAAAAATACCATTTTCATCCTATTTGAAAGCATCCTGATAACCAAAGGTAAAAAAATCAAAGGTCAAAACCTAAATTTTCTTTTGTAATTTCATAGTCCCTAGGCTTTTGCTGCAGTATTTTGCTTTACTTAATACAGCTGTCACCTAATGTAACAATTTGATGCATCTTGCCTATAAGTCAGAATTATTAAGTAGCTACTTTTTATGTCTCTCTAGTTCTGTTGTTGCAGTAGTTTGCTTTTTTGTTACATAGCTCTGGAAGACTTGGTTCAAATTCCAGCCTTCTTGTTGGCTGTTGGATTTTTGCATACTGTATTCTCCCCATGTCTGCATTTTTTTTGTCTAGGCTCTCCAGTTTTCCTGCCATATTCCAAAGACATGGGTTAGATTAATTATTTTCTCTAAGTTGCTCTAGTTTGAGTGTATGGGTATGCTCCATATGCCCCTTAGTGGACAAGTGGTCCATCTTAGTTTGTCTCTTATTCCACCTAATGCCTGCTGAAATAGGTTTTAGCCTCCCATGATTCTGAAATTAGTTCAAGTGGGTTAAGTAAAGGGCTGGATGGTGCCTTACATTTTAAATGTATGAAATTCTTTTTTGAGGTAGTTATATTATAACTAGTGCTGCCACAATTAATCATGTTTCTTCACTAACTCAAAATAAAAATCCTTGATTAAAATTCACTTCCTTGAGTAACTACCAATACTGCAGAAGGTAAAGGAAATATGGATAATTGTCCCAGAAAAAAGCAAAAGACAGTGTCATTGGCTTGAGAGCATTTCTCTTTGAAATTGAAATGCAAAATTGAACTAGCTTACTGTCACAGTGCAGCAGCTATGCAGCAGAATCCATATTACTAACCGAGAATGCTAAACCGGATGATGGACGCAGGCACATCCGGCAATGGGCCGTAGCTGCAAAAAGACGTACTGCGCAGGCGCAAAAAGAGTCCGCGAGGGTCGGCTGAGGAGCCAAGAAAGGCGGATAAAAGAGGGCGAGAGAGGCGGATGAGGGGCCGCGAGAGGCAGACAAGACCACAGAAAAAAGGAGTGAGCACAGGAAAAATTGAGAAATGAGGCGCAAAGAGCACCCAAAAAAGGAAACGGCACATAAAAAAGTATTCAAACGCAAGCAAAGCACGAAACACATTGCACACGAAACTAGACCCAAAAAAAAAAAAAAATAAAAAAAAAGAGGCTCGCGCACAACAGCAATGCACCCCCCCCCCCTACAGGCACCGGACGGGACACACACCAAGAGGGGGATTCAACAAGCCCATGGAACACAAAAAAAAGAACACAAAACCACCCCACAGACCCTACAAGCAAGGGACGGGACACACACAAAGAGGGGGATTCAACAAGACACAGGAACACAAAAAGAAAGAAGACGCTCGCGCGACAACAATCCTCAAACACACACACACGAACATCCATAAGAAGTGACACCCAAAGCCACATATTCTAAAGTGAACATCAACACCTTCACACTAGGCAGCATAGGTGTCAGCATTGGTGGATCTCCTTACAATAAAGCACTATTAACCGTTCAACTGCAGAAAAAGAAACATATTAACAGTGACTGCGATCCTCCTTATTACTTATCCATATTTCGCATGCTGAGAAAGAAACAAGTCATGAATACACGGTCACGGGTACAAAACGAAAAGGAAAAGATAACAGGAACAAACACACGAACACGAAAGAAACAACAAAATAGACGGCTATGCAGCATAGGTGGATCTCATTACAATAAGGCACTATTAACCGTTCAACCGCAGAAAAGGCTCCATATTAACAGTGAGTGCAATACTCCTTATTACTTATCCATATTTCTAAAAGAAAAAATGTCTCGACTCCAAAAACGCAAAGCTCAACTAAAGCTTCTAACTAACGATGTACCTAAAAGTAAAAACTTTATGAACTGCATTAGATCCTACAATGGTTCATTTGCTTTTGCATATACCGGAGTAAATATCAGGCCACCAAAAGGCAATGGCCCATACTACTTTCGCATATGTGCACAAATACTGCATCGCATTGGAACAGTGCACCCTGAAACAAATCAACAACGCAAATATGCACAAATCTACATCCTAGATCCACATTACGCAAACTATCAATCAAAGTGCTGCATCGCAACAGGCACGGATTCAAAACGAAACACCTCCCGTCTCAGACATACGTTAACGGCAAGGAAGGCTACAACGGGCTTCTCACACAGCACAAGCAAATCGAATACAGCTACAAAACAACACGTCCCAAATACTACACATGCAACAACGCGCCTCTCAAACGGCACAAGCAAAACATACACCAGGAAAATTCATTCGGATTAATGAATGTCATTTGCAATCATTGTCATTCAGTTCACTTCCCTGAAGAAACAACTGGCAATACAAGTTATACATTTACACATTGTTGTCAAAAGGGTCAAATTAGACTGCCTTCTTTACATTCATATACTGAATATCTACAGAGGCTTATAACTGACGATGTACCTGAAAGTGAAATCTTTATCAACTACATTAGATTCTACAAATCGGTATCCACTATGAACATTAACGGTGGCACTGCACGTGACATCCGTCTTGAAAAAATGTTGTTTATTGATGAATGTTCAATGGCATGAAGTCATTTACTCAACACCATTCATAAACTTCTACAAACGTTTATGAATAATAATATTCGATTTGAAGGAAAGGTACTTTTATGAGGAGGAGATTTTAGACAGTGATTAGCTATTCTTCCAGATGCCATGCACTCAGCTATTGTTCAGTGCACCTTAAAATATGCAGACAATTGGCATTGCTTTCAAAAGATACAGTTAGTAAAAAAGATACGATGTCCAGAACCAGATCATAACAATTGCTTATTACAACTGAGAGATGGTACACTCACCAATACAGCTGGACTTCAGCCACATATTATTACAATTCCTCAAGCCTTTATCTGCGACAACTTAGTTACAGAGACATTTGGAACAGCAATCTCATTAGACCAAATGCCCCTTTTAACACAACGCACTATATTATGTCCAAAAAATATTAATATGGAAAACATTAATACCCAAGTCATTCCATTACTTCCTGGAGAGACACAACTCTTTCTAAGCTCTGACAAACTTGACTCTGATCACAACAATAACCATCTTAAATGACCTTACAAGTTCTGAGCTGGAATTACCTTTTACACTTAAACGGCGTGTACAAAGAAATTTTCAAATAAACCTTTACACTGTGCCACACACTTTATTGTTTGCTTTCTATTTGCATCATCTACACCGTCACACTATTCTATATCTCATTCATACATCACGCTCTTTGTCATTCCCAACACCAGGGGTTGGCGAGCGAAGCGAGCAGGGGTCGGAGCCCCTTAGTCAATTAGATTTCACCCAAGAAGTGCCTGATACTATGATGTAAGCGATGGAAGCTGTTGACTGTGTATAGTTGCATCACCTACTGTAACTAATGGGACTTATGTCTCTGATGGCACAAATTTTGTTAAAAATTATATGTGGATATCTACTGCCTGTACATATTTCCAGTTACTTGTAAAACCATTTAATTCTACTTGTTTAAACATTATGACAAACTGACAAATCTAGATGGTAACTCTTTATATGAATGCATTCTAGACTAAGTTCAGTGTTTCTCACTTTGCTGAAAGACGCATAGATAGGCCTATATAAAAAAAACTCATACAAGAACCTGAATACAGCCACCCTGTACATAGTTTTATTCACTGACCTGGTTTCTTACATTAGCAGAATACTCCTTTGTTTTTATTTTTTCAGTGATTGTCCAACAAAGACTATAGCCCTTACAAACAGTGCTTTTTATATCCAGAGAGATATAAAGGACTCACAAGTAGTACCTAATTATGTTTAATTATGGTCAAATGACTGTCACCTTTGTGTCATTTGTGTGTAATTTCTCATTTGTGTAAACCTGGAGCTTCTAAAGCACAGAGTTTAAGTACTTCTGCATACACTAACTTTTGAGTTTTTCTTCTTCAGTTAAATACCTATAGAAAATGGTTTATTTTGACTTTGGAAATTAATCATTACAGTATGAGTGAGTTCACATTATAAATACTGAATAGATACAGTAAATATGTGTACAAATCTCTTCTTATGCAGAAAATTATTTTGACTTTCAACGGGTCTGAATACTTTGGCACACCACTGTATGCAGTTATTAAGAAAATAATGTTAATCTATAAATCATCATTTATCCATCCATTTTCCAACCCGCTGAATCCAAACACAGGGTCACGGGGGTCTGCTGGAACCAATCCCAGCCAACACAGGGCCCAATCCTGGGCTGGGTGCCAACTCACCACAGGACACACAAAATCACACACCCACACACCAAGCACACACTAGGGCCAATTTAGAATCACCAATCAACCTAACCTGCATGTCTTTGGACTGTGGGAGGAAACCGGGGCACCCGGAGGAAACCCGCGCAGACACGGGGAGAACATGCAAACTCCACGCAGGGAGGACCCGGGAAGCGAACCCAGGTCTCCACTATGAAAATTAAGCAGTTCACAAACCCCTTTGGAAAATCTCATTACCAAGAAAGAAAACCAAGTGTTGCAGTCAAAGTCTAAATGATGTCACTTCCCTGCACTTGACATACTTACCAAATTTTTTGTTTGTATTATCCCTTCCTGCCACCTTCACAGTACTTCTCTGTGACAGATAAATTTAAACCCAGAGCCTGTTGTTATGCTTGATTTACTTCAAGGTAACTGTGAACTGCTTTAAAAGTTGACCAACACAAAATAATTATGTTATCCATGTACAGTGGAGAATGCTGCAATGCTTTATTTGTATTTTAACTCAATAAAAACAGAAAAGGCACGTAAGAGTTTAAAATGTTACACCTATACTAATTTTTCTTAAGAAAGCCATAGAATTTTTTTAACTAAAGCAATATGAATTGTAAACTATGCACCCTTTGTAATGTTTTAATAGAAAAAAATGAAGAATTCTGTATCTTTCTGTATATTTTCATTACCTGTATTTAGTCCTGAAGACTGATGAAAACAGACTTGAAAAAGATAATACATTTCATTTGATAAGCTTAAAAGGTTGTGTTGCAAATGTTTTATATTTTGTGAAATTCTTTTTCAGTAGCTTGAAATGCTACATAAATGTTTTTTTTTTTTTCAGGTTTTTCTAGTTTGTGATTACAGTCATCCCTCACCTATCGCGGGGGTTACGTTCCAGAGCCCCCCGCGATAGGTGAAAATCCGCGAAGTAGCTACCTATATTTATTTTATTATTTATACATATTTTAAGGCTTTATAAACCCTTCCCACACTCTTATAAACCTTTCTCACTCTCTTGTTAACCTTTCCCACACTCTTATAAACACTTCCTATGCGCTTAAACACTTTCTACATTCTTAAACACCGCAGACCAACACTGCACACTGCACGCAGCGATCAGACGTCGATGTGTCTGCACTCGCTTTGTGAAGGGGGGCAGCTGAACTCACTCTGAGCAGAAATGGACTTTGTGCTGCTTCTGCCAAAATGCCTGCTTGTCGCTCTGCGCGTTCAGAAGGAGGAGGAGGAGTGTGTGTGTGGGGGTGTGAGGGCTGAACGCAAGTTCGCTCAAACCCCCCCCACCCCGGAGGCGCAGTAAGCTCCTGCTACTTCGCATTGTTAAGGGGGTGGGGAGCTGAATGAACGCTAAGGAGAAGTGGACTTTGTGCTGGCTTTGTGCTGCTTGTCGCTCTGCGTGTCAATAATTTTAAAGCCTTGTATTTTCCTGTCTCACTGTCTTGTCTTGCGTGAAGTTAAAATGTTTTATAATAGTGAGATGTTACTCATATCCTTAGCCCGACATCCACATATCATATGTGTTAACAAAGTGTGTTTTATAAGTTTACATGTGTTTAAAGCATGTGGGATGGGTATTTTAAGACTTAAACTATAAAAATGTTTATTTATATGGTCTTTCTATATCGCGGATTTTCTCCTGTTGCTGATGGGTCTGGAACATAACTTCCGCGATAGGCGGGCAATCACTTGTATTTAACAACCCGCGAAGTCGTGAATCCGCGAAAAGTGAACCGCGAAGTAGCGAGGGATTACTGTACTCTATTGATTGTCAGAATAATTATTATTTAATTGACATAATGGATAGTGACAACACTAATAATGATTACAGTAGAATTAATAATTTAATAAAAGAGTAAAGCTTTGCTTTGATTTGAAAAAAATGTAGTTGCAATTGAAGATTTAAATATTACTTTTAAATTTGATGGTTATTTATATATGTGCATAATTTTACATTATCTTTTTCATAGAGAATTGATATGGTTCCTGAACTGCTGAGCTCTAACTTGTGTTCACTAAGGTGTAATGTGGAAAGGTAAGGATATTCTGGTAAACTTTGTAATTGGATCATTTGTTTTTAAAGTGATAAATATGATGTTTTACTTTCTAGGCTGGCTTTTTCATGTATATGGGAGCTGAACCAAAATGCAGAAATTCTAAACACCAAGTTTACAAAAAGTGTAATAAATTCCAAGGTAAATGTTTATTATTTTTAACAGTATTGCTGTAAAAATGCAATTTGGCTGGGGTTGGAGATCTAGTACTGTATGTATTGGCACATGCCCTTTATATATGACTGTGTTGTGGCTTGAATGAAAAGCCGAATTAACATGAGCTTTTTAAGACAGAGCTTGAAAATGTGCTTTATTTTATTACTGTTTAATACCTATTTTTCAAGTAATGTATAAAGTAACAACATAAATGTATAGGCTGTTCAGGTCTGAGTTATATGACAGTAATGTTTTAATTTTTCCCCCCTCAATGAATAGGCTTCTTTAACTTATGCAGAAGCTCAGATGAGAATTGACGACAGTAGCATGAATGATGAAATTACCCTGAGTTTAAGAGGTCTAAACAGACTGGCAAAGATTCTTAAGAAAAGAAGAATTGAAAATGGGTATGCATTTTTTTAATGCAGTGAATGCATTTTATTTGTTCATCTTGTACTGTTATAGATCTAAATCTTCATTTCCAGTAGAGAGGTATGATGTTTTTGTTTCTTTTAAAAAAAACTTGTAGTACAATTTGCAAAAATAAAATGCATTGCTAAAAAAAGTTTACTCAATCAGAAAGGTTGGACATGTACTTTACATAAAGTTATCATTAGAAGTAAAATCGGTGCCCACTTTGATATTCTAAACCACTGAGAAATTATTAATTCTTAATTTTGCTATTTTGTTTAGTGCATTAATGCTTCAGGTGTTCTCTTAATGGAGAAAAAAAAGGTTGTACCTGACACACCTTTACAAAAAGCAAAATATGGTACATGAATCAAGAAATACTGTATAAGGTCTTTAGTGTATGTTTTTTGTTTCATTCTATAGGTGGATAATTTTTTTTTTTTTTTTTTTGCAGAGCACTTACACTTTCCTCACCTGAAGTTCGTTTTCATATGGACAGTGAGACACATGACCCAATTGACCTGCAGACTAAGGAATTGAAGTTTGTGACTTTAATCTTTTTCTTTCTCTTAAAACAAACTATTATGTACATTTGTTACTTTTTTTAATAGAAACTTATCTTAAATTTGCAGTTATACTACATTTTCATAATTAAAATGAAGCAAATGGCTAATAGTTTCTGGTTCCATGTGCATACAACAGCTGCTATTCATGTGTCAAGTTTGCACATGTATGACAATTTCAGCAACCTCATTTTTGTCTTTGACAAGGGAGTCCTTTTAGTAAACATAATTTTTAACTAGTGCCATTGACATTAACGTAATATTATTACTGCTCAACATAAGTAGGCATTTAATGTAGCCATGTCATCTACTAAAAGCATCTCCTTGCTTAATGAAAACTTATGAATAGTACTCTTTCAATTATTTATAACAGTTGTGTCATATTACCTTATGAATTAAGACTATTAACTGTTATGCTTAAGTTAAATAGTAGAAGATAAATTAATGGTTTTCAAGCCTTAAAGTTAAATTAAAAGTTTCAGTTTAACAGGGTTACAGTTCTTTAATGGGTTGCATGGATAGTCATTACTGTAGAAGCAGTTCATGATCAACAAAAGTTAATCTCCATACAATAAAAGAAATTATTAAGAATGAAATTATAAGCACAGTGGAAAGAAAAATGTATGGTTTTGTCACTCCTTGTTGTAAAACTAGTGGTGGTTTAACATTTCTAGCCAAAACATAACAATGAGAGAAAGCATGTATTTTTTGATACATAAATGGATAAATAGTACTACTGTTATACAGGGAGATTCACTTGAAAGAGGCCCCAAATATTCTGTAATAACTCTCGCTAGGACGAAGCAATCTGAACAAAACAACGTGCAATGTGCTCCTCAGCATATGGCGCTTTGAACAGGCCAGGATGCCCCAGTGTTGGAGCAATGAGTAGGCGCAGGACCATGATCACAATGTTTATCCTCCATTTGCAACATCTGGGTGCATACTGCCCGTACCCTTTCACTTAGTCACTCAACTTCTCATCAGGATGTCATACAGTATTGAGCAGCACGTCTTCATGGTGCGAACCTATTGGGTCATCAGTTCATTTAAACGATGTCAGAGTCAACTGGATGATCGTGAATTAACGGAAGGTTACTTCCAGTAAGATGGAGCAATATGTCGCACATCGGCAAGAAGCATGGCAGAAATTGAGTCCTTCTTCGGCGACTAATTTCAAAGGGGCTTTGGCCACCACGGTCGCTGAATCTGACACCACCAGACTTCTTCCTTTGGGGTATGCTCAGAGGAACAGTATATTTGAACAAGCCTTGCACTGTGGAAGATTTGAAGGAAAACATCCAATGTGAAATTGCTGCTATTCCCCCAAGACGCTTGCCGATACATTCAGGAACATGAAAACCACTTCCAGCATCACATGTAATGCAATCGATTACACATACTTCAAGGTATGTAGCGTATTTTTTTTTGGTACCTTCATAATGGGAGTTACAACAGAATATTCTGGGCCTCTTTCGAGTGAATCTACCTGTATATATCCTTATATCTGCATATGTAAATAAATTGTCCACATTTTTGACCTGGGTCATCAGCAGTTGCAGGACAGTATAAATATGTTTACACTTCAGGCCCTGTGTTTAATTTTTATCTAATAAAGCTGAAAGAATATATCCAATGTACTTTTTTAAAACAACACATACTATAGATACTAGCATCTGCTACATATTCTGATATGTAAAAAAGAAATTAGCATTTCCTCTGGGGTGATGGAACACCTCTTACTTTTTGCAGTCTAATTTCCTGATGTGGGAAGCTATCAACATGCAGGAGACAACAGACGAAGACCTGGCTAGCAGCATCTCCCTGGAGATGCACTGACAAAAGGGATGCATTTCCAGATGGCTGCACACTTAAAACTGTGTCATAAAAACAGTGTACAGCTTCACTTATTGTCAAATAATTATTTTTTAGTGATAGAAGAGGCACGCTAGCCTCCATAAATTAATGAACTTGTTTTTTGGACATTTTGCTTGCATTTTTTTTGGACATTTTTCTTGCATTTTCAGGCCTGATATGACAAGTCAAACAGTTGTAATGAATATTAAATACGCTTTTTAAAAATAGCTTTTAGTACAGAACAACTAAGCTTTGCATGTAATTGAATGTTCACTTTGATAATAAATTACAGTTTACTATTTTTAGGAAAGATATGCTATAGATATTTCTACTGTGACCTGTTGTACAGTATCTCAGTTTTTCAGAATATACTCTTAATTGCATGTATTTTTCTTGAATGTATAGAATATAGGGCACATATTTTGCTCTCCGCATATGAATAAAACATCATCAACTACAACCAAATACACATGCTCTACAGGGCCGTGAGCAGTATAAATTATGACGTTTCCTTCCTGATTATCTTTAATGATTTACTTTGCTTGGATTTATTGCTGACACCTTTAAACAATTATTTACACTAAAACTCCATTTTTTTTTTAATATGTGAGATGTTTTTGCTTCTAACATGCATTTCCTTTAAGTGTGAACAAGCAAAGTTGTCCAAAATCTGAATATTCAAATTTAAGGTTAGAAAATGTCAGACTAAATGTAAAAGAGATACGTATTAATTAAATTTATAACGTAGAGATAATTATCTGCTCACAAAATCAAAATATATTTTGGCATCTCTTAACTACTTTGAGATGCCACCTTAGTGCACTGATGCCTTCCTTCAGAAAATACCTTCTGGTGGTTACAAAGCTCAATAGTTTTTTTCTTTAGTGTGAATGGAAAGGGTTTTCTTATTTTAGAATCTATCCAGTTTCTTGACATCTTTCACAGAGAGAGCTAAATTTTTGAAAACTAACCTTTTTGAACTGACCAAGTTAGTCATAGGACCTCTTAATCAATTAACTCTTCTAAACATCAGAGAGTCCTGCATATAGATATCACAACATATAGCATATTTAACTCCACAATATCCTGCCTTTCTTTATACAGTATATACTCATGGCTGGGATATTCTAGGTATTAATGATGGTTAACAGATCAAAATTCCTAAAATACTTGTTTTCTGCCTTTTCTATTTTACCAATAAATTTGTGCAGTGGCTGCATGTGTATAAGGGGCTAATGTGAAGGCATGAGGTATCGGATGGTTAGTGTTGATATAACAGCTACCAGGACTGAAAGCCATTCCTTCATTGCACTCCTATTCTTTATACTATTAATAATGTGCAATTTAATGCAAATTTTATTTTTGTTTATTAACTGGGACAAAGCTGAAGCATTATTTTTTCCGTAAAACTATTTTTACACAGTAGCATATTGAGAGGTCTGCAAGCTAATACACAAGATTTTATATATCCAAAGGAAAACAAATAAATTCTGAGACTTCATTCGCTAATGATTTTTGTTTGATGCATTTTTCATTAAAAATGGATTGTGTAAGAGCAGATCCTATCACATTTGTCTCCAGAATACAGTTTGAATTTATACTTTACATGGATTTATTTTATGACATTTTTTTTGTATGCTGTGTTTCAGCCAAACTTGTGTGAAGTTTGCCTCAGTGGTGTAAATGTATTTACTTTTGGATATAGTAGCATCACAGTTATTAATCTAGATCCTCTTAATTGGTTTTTGTGTTATTTAAAATACTGTAATAATGCTTTTTAAGTTCTGTGACAATGTATATTGAAAAGCATATTTTAAAATAAAATGCCCCCAATTAATACGCATTAGGGAATGCTAAAATTGAAGGAAGTGATTAACAATGAGATACCATCAAATAATTTCATAAATTGTAGGCATTTTTAGTTGGCATCAACTTTTGAGAGAGGCAACTGCAGCATCATAGTGCCATAGTCCTGCCTTGAAATTTCACACCTAGGTACCGCCCATATATGTAGTTTGAAAATTTCCCCACATGAGGAAAGTGTGGATGTTTGAGTAAAAGTGCAGTGGACTGGTTTCTGCCTTGTGTCCATTGACAATGAATAGGCCTACGTCTTTATCCTAGTATTTTTAATTTAATTTTTACTCTTTTCAGAGAGACCAACTCAATGGTGGAAGAATTCATGTTATTGGCAAATATATCGGTAGCCCAGAAAATTTATGATGAGTTTTCAGAATGTGCTCTTCTTCGAAAGCATCCTGCTCCCCCTCCTTCAAATTATGACATGCTTATTAAAGCAGGCAAGTCAAAGGCAAGTGTGTGTTTTTTTATATGCCTAAATATGTTAAGCAGAGTAATAAAAATGTGAAATTTAACTTTTTAAGGTAGAAGACTACTTCTTTTTTTGTGATAGTGGTTTGCCAGTTATCAGTTTTGTAAAGACTTTATTTTGAACTTGGTTTAGGTCAGTAATATGATGTCTCAGTGTTTTTTTTTTTTGTTTGTTTTGTTTTTTTACTGTGTTCAGAATAATTATAGCATTACTAGCTGTGTAACACTGTTCTGTAAAAAGCACAGGGTCCTAGAAAATATTGAAATCATCAGAAAAAAACTCTAAACATAGAAATGTCAGGTAATTGAAAGAAACTACCCTGGGCATCTCTCCCCTAGGAGGTTTCATTTTGCCAATGTGCTCGCATTGTTTGTGTATTAGCGGCAGGAGGAAAAGTAAAAGGGCTACTGTTTTGCCAATGTGCTTGCCTCGCTTGGTATCGTCATTGGTATCCTCGGAGGTTGAGCCCTTACCCCAACTCCACCTCTTACGTCCGGGCCGGACAGACACACACACTTCCACGCTTAGACGTTTATATATAAGATATTTTATGCAGGCAAATTATTATTATTTTTTTAATTACTGTATAATGAAGACAAAAATTTGTGTAATACCTGGGCATTACATTAGTCATCACTAAGAAAAATGTACACTATAATTTTAAATTCATTTTAGAACAACATACTTAATTACAAAGGGTGTACACAATTATTTAACCAAGGTTTCTTTTTTAAATTATTTTTATTAAAAAAATATATCATTCATTTCAAGATGGTTTTACTGAAGTGAAAAAGTTCTGAAAGTTCACCATACTTTTCAGCTTTTTTATTACTAGAGACTAAATTTAAGTAGGGGTGCATAGACTTTTTATATTCACTGCATGTGTTTTACAGTTCAAGTGTTGTCTTCTTTTTTGGGTGGTATTGTATATTTTTATTGAATGTTGTCAGCTCCTCAGCCACAGCCTGATAAAAGATACAGGGGAGTCACAGAGCACAAGTAACACAACATTATAAAAACTGCCTTCTGAAAAAGTATTTTCTCCATTTGAATCAAAAATTGGTTATATTATTTTTTACGTTAGTAACTTTAAACAGACATTTGCTGCAATTATTAATCACTTTTTCATAGCATTGTAGAGACATTTATATCTGCCTTACTGCTGTGAAATTTTGAGCATTAATTTCATATTTGAATTTAAGAACTTAGGTTTGATCATTCAAAAATTCTACCACCATCATGTTTGACTGTTGGTATAAGTGTCTTATTGCACATGCAATGTTAGCTTTTCAGTAACTATAAAATAACACTTAGTTCACCAAAATTTCCATTTTTGCTTTAGAACAATGTTCAAGAAATTTTGAGGGCCATCTGAGTGCATTTACCAAACTGAGCACTTGTGTTATTTTATTAGTACAGTTGAGCAGTGGTTTCAGCCATGGTAGCTTTTGCTGAATTTCAGGTTCGTCCATTGTTTTTGTGCTTTTGAAATCATAAACACTAATCTTGGCAAATGAAACATAGGCTTGGACATCCCTGGAGTTTGTTGTAAGCTTCATAATGACATCACTGAAATTCAGCATTTTGCTCTTGGAACAGTTTCGGCATGACTACACCTCCTGACTAATATTCCACATTTTCTTAATTTGCACATTATGGCTCTTAACTTTGGTTTAGTAGAATGCTAAAACCTTAGAGAAAGTTGTCTAAACTCTTAAGATAACTGTTAGACATTCATAACATTTTATCATAGGTTTTCTAGAAATAATAATAATTATTATTTTTTAAAAGAGTTTTGTGTTTTATGCATGTGTGTGTCTTCTATTTGCTGATGGCTTCAGTCTGAATTTAAGGGCTAGAGTTAATCACATTCCCACTGGGCACATCTGATTTAAGTCAGCCCTGGTTTTTAATCAAAGAATTCAGATATCCATCCGTCCTTTGATCTATTGATTTTTTTTCAGTATCCATGTTTCCATTTCAGAGACATAAGGTACAGAACCTGTCCCTGCATCATCGGTCATTAGGCCAAAAAAAGACTTTGATATGGTACCACTCCATCACAAGACACAATCACAATATACACACGCTTACTCGTACATAGTTGTTAATTTAAAAAAAAACAAAAAAAAAAAACTGCTGCCCTGACAGTGCCCATGAGTCCGACACTCTATGACATTTGTGCTAAACATTCAGACAAATTCCAGAGCCTGTTCTGGTGACACCAAGTACATGTCATGAGCTAGATATTTTTTTATGTTACTATTAAAAAAAAAAGAATAAATTAGCTATTACACCTGACAGATTAGCACAGTCTACAGTAAAAGACAATCAGTGGCTTTCCATGGCTTGTCTCAACAGGCGATTGAAACATACAGAAAAACACTTATCTGAAAACTTACTTTTTAGTGTATTCTGCAGTTATGCAGAAAGTGCAACACCAGAATGAAAATAATCTAAAAAATTTTTGATACCTCAGTTGATGGCTATTGAATATGACCTCACCAAGTGCATAGTAGTGTGAAGTTTATTTGCCATAAAATTTTAAGAAGCCTACACTATCAGTTATGCACATTTCTTATAGTAGGGGCATTGAAGGTCACATGCCCTTTTCAGTTAACTATGCTTTTTGGGTATCTAGGAACATGGTCACAGTCATTGGCAATGGATAATAAAGTACAGTTAAAACAAAATACATATTTTTCTTATATCTGACAAATATGTTCTTGATTCACTTTATTTAGGATATTGTCATCAAGACGGATTCAGCAAAAGCCCTTGCTGACTCTCTGGATGCTGCTCATGTGGAAGACTTTCCATATTTTAATACCCTGCTGAGAATCCTAGCTACGCGCTGTATGATGCAGGCTGTTTACTTCTGCTCTGGAATGGACAGTGATTTCTACCACTATGGTCTTGCTTCTCCCATCTACACACACTTCACATCACCAATTCGAAGGTATTTATCAGTCATTGGACATTTTTATTTTTTCATATTTGTTTTTATTATCTTTTCTTCTGACGAAAAAATAAATAACTGTTAAGGTCAGAATAATGTATAGTTGAAATAAGCTTCTGCAAATATGAATAAAACGGTAGACACATATATTCAAAATGAGTATCAAATTTGTTACATCATTTGATTAAAGTTAATTGGTATTTCTTTACAGAACCTTTTATATTTTTGAGAGATAATTTGGAGATCATAATAAAATACACTGCAATTACGTTTGTGTGTATTATAAAATAGGAGCACAAGTTAAGCAACATTTCCAAAACAGCAAAAACTGTTTAGGCAGCCGGGACTGAATTAGAAGTCTTTTGGTTGCCAATCAAGTGACCCATCTACTGCAACATGTCAAGCCAGGTTTTGCATCCGGTGTAATACAATGAAATTCTTACCTGCATGTCTCCTCAAAATAGTTGTCAATAAAAAACACAAAAATATAAATAAATAAAGTAGACATAGCATGTGATATGCATACATAGACACACATTTTAATTGTTGCAATACTTGTTTTTAAGATAGCTGTTCAGTTACCATACATCTTTTGGGTAGAAATTGTCTCTGAATCCACTGATGAAAATAACAGATGTCACGTACTGTTTGCCATAAGGTACAGGTGATTACAGTGGCTGTGCAGGATGGCTGAGATCTTTAATAATACTGCTTGCCTTTCTAAGGCAGCATGTGCTGTATATGTCCTGAATAGAAGGCAGTTGTGTGCCAGTAATATTCTGTGCTGCCTTCACCACTCGCTGCAATGTTTTATGTTCTTGAGCCAAGCAAGTGCTATAACAGGATATGATGCAGTCAGTATTGAGGGGCTCTACTGTAGAAGTTCTTAAGAACAGATGGAATAATGAGAGATGTCTTCTTCTAAAGGCTGCCACATTTGATGATGTTTTTGTAAATTTCAATCATAGCCTTCATTTACAAAATCTTGGAGAGTCAGAGGCAGTCACTGGCATGCCCTCATGAAGACCAGTATCGTAATGTTGCACATCTTCCACTCTAAGCAGAAAATCGGACATCTCTGTCATGTGCTGTTACTTGCTGTCAGAAATCCCTGCAGGAATCACCTCAAAACCTATCCTTAGGTGCAATGTTTATCCTGATGTGAGCAGAAAAAACTACTGATATCTATGTGTTTGGAAAAGGCTAAAAAGTCGTTTTAAGGTTGTAGAACTCTACTGAATCACAATGAGTGTCATTTTCTCCAAATGGAAAAATCTTCCCAAGAGTAGACAGCTTGCCAAAATTACTCGGACGGTACAGCATTCAATCATGCAGGAAATCATAACTGATTCCAAAAAAAATTCAAAATGCCGCAGGCTTCACCTGCCCTAGCAGAGGTCAGTGTTAGCAACTCCATATCCAGAAAGACACCAGGCAAAAATGGGCTTCATTGCAGAGTAGCAACAGAAACCACTGTTACCCAAGAAGAATGGAAATGGTTATCTTTATTTTTCAAGAAGCACCTGGATGATTTCCAAATCTTTTGGGAGAGTTTTCTATGAAGAAATGGAACAAAAATGGATTTTTGTGGATGACATAATGACATCCAGTATATAACTAATACACCACTTCACAGAATATCATACCAACAGTACAGTAAATGTGGTGATATAGTGGTGATACTTTACTGTCCCAGCACTAGGATGACATGCTGTAATTGAAGGAGCAATGACTTTTTCTCTTGTATCAGAAAACTCTTAAGGAGAATGTGTTGTCATCAATCTGTGAGCTAAAGCTGAAACATAGTTGGTTCATTGATCTAAAACAGGAGAGAAGGTCCATGTCATAATGGCTGTAATGAAGCAAAATTATACTTATGAACTAGTCTAGTAAATGTTCAGACCTAAACCCAACAGAGATGCTTTAGTAGAACATGAAACGAGAGGCTTCTCTTCAAAAACTTTCCAGTATATCTTAATTAAAGCACAGTGATATGAAAGACCGATGTGTTATGTTGCAGTCATTAAAGCTAAAGGTAGCACAATCAGTTATTAAATGTAAAAGGCAGTGTGCACAATGCCAGTTGGAGTTAGATGATTTTGTTCATTTAATAAATTTATTTTAAAAATTGACTATTTGTTAATTTTGATGTCCTTTAATATTAGATTTTTATTTTAAGAACAAAAAACATAAATTTTGCAATAAGTGACACAATCACAATACTATGTACAGTATATGTCTCCTTTGGCAGCAGTTATGCTCTTACTTCATTTTGCATCACAAAGAAACAAATGTTTAGTTATTACCAGTATTTGATTGTTTCAGTTGTATTAACCTTTGGCTGTCATATGAAAAGTAGTGTACTTCAAAGTGCAGACAGTGGGGAAACTCTCAGTATTTTTTATAGCTGTATGACAATTTTTACAAAGGCTAATACAAAATTACTCATTCTGGTGAAGCTTCAAATTGTATCTGGACCCAAAAAAAAAAACTTTGTCCATATGTACCACTCTTTTTTTTTTTTTTTAACATTTTTTCCATTACATGATCATGGGAAGTTGAAGCCTATTCAAACAGAATTAGATACAAGGTAGTAAGAAATAACAATTCAGGAAACTAACTAGTATAAAATAAAAGCATCATTTTTATTTTTTCCCCACTGATTTTTCCTTTTTTTTTCCTGGTTTAGATGGAGAATAGATTGCTTATCTAATATTCTATCTTGTCTGTAGACATTTTTCAAATGGTTAATCTTGCAGATTATTTTAGTTTTGATTGAATTGTTTGTTTGAATATTTAAGTTATTTGCTTCTCTTTCGTGGACAGCTCTCTACTAATCATGTTAGTTTAGATCTAATATTGTCTAGTTTTTCAAACATTACTATACACATTTTTTAAACAATCTGAAAAACATGACAGATATATATATGTATATGTACACACAGCCAGTTCTTATTGAACTTAAGTAATGGAAGGGAAAAGTAGGATGTGGAGATTCTAAACCATGAAAATACACAACAAAGTAGATGTAATGCCAAGTTTTAGAACTGATACAGTATTTAAAGTGAAAGTTCTTCTATTTTGATATATATATACGATCATAGTAATACTAAGGCTTGTGTTTATATGCAACATTTTAGTTATTTGTTTCTTTACATTTGAAGTAAGTTTTATTTTTATTCCAAAATAACTCAACAATTTTAAAAAATTAATTCACTTACTACCAACAAAATGGATCATAAGTTCTTTGCAGTTTTCCTTCATATTTAAACAAGGCAGTATGAGGTAACAGTAGCTCACTAGAGTACAGACCAAAAAGTTCATTACTTTTATATGCATTATCCAAAAATCGAGAAATAATACAATAGTTTAGAAACCTAAATGTCATATAACTGATTAACTTTACACAAGGGTAGTACCTGTGTATCCGTATGATACCTTCTCTGGTATGCTTAATTACGGAGTACACTGACTTTGACTGGTATTTATTTACCCAGTACAGACCCAGCAGGTAAGATATCCTCACATTAAGAGCAATTTAACAGCTGATAGGGAAGTGTAGTTTGCACAAGGTGAGAAGGTGTGTGCTTTCTAAGTTTGCTAGTCCATAATGCTGTCAGTAGATATTCCCAAGAGGAAGAAAACACTTTGAATTTGAAAGTAAGTTGACAAGTATGATATAAAGACACCAGTAGAGGTTCCATTCTATGTCTTAAAAGAAACAACCATAGTCAAAAAAGATGTCAAGTACATCAGTTGCCACAAACTGTGTTTGATAGTTGGCAAATATATGCAGTGTTTTGTTCTTAAAACAATAGGTAATAAAACTGGCCAATCTATCTCACTTTAGATATCATGCTAACTTGCTTATTATTGGGGGAATTGTGTATGACATGGTAATGTTTATACACAAGTCTGACTGAAGTTTTGACACTGGCTAGAATTTGTTTTTGTCATTTGTGCCAAGATTTTTACAAGATTAGCCAGGACACAATGTTACTTCTGCAAAATTAACTCACAAAGTATACACATGTAGCAGTGTCAAAATCAAATCTGTACAGCTTTATCAATTTTCTTGTTAGTTTATTCGAAAAAGTAAAATAAAACAGTTATCTTTGTTTTGTAGATATTTTAATGTAAATAATGTACAGTTTCCTGTAATCCTCTGGGTCTAGCATGTCTGTACAAGTGGCTTTTGTGGAAACTACCAGATAAACGAATCTTGAAAGTAATGAAAATTATACTTTTTATATTTTGTAGATATGCTGATATAATAGTTCATAGGTTATTGGCAGTGGCTATAGGAGCAGACTGTACATACCCAGATCTGATGGACAAACATAAACAGGCAGCTCTGTGTAATAATCTCAACTATCGACACAAGATGGCTCAGTATTCGCAAAGAGCATCAGTGGCCTTCCACACTCAGGTACAGTTCAGTTTTTTTTTTTCTTTCTTTCATTATTTTTAGCTAATTAAGAAAGTTCACATACCCGGGATGAATACTCTCTAATACAATTGACACAGGAAACACAGTATGCATGTAATGCTGATAACCATTCTGAAAAACTGGTCAACCCACAATGAAACAACCTGTATATTTTCTTCTCTTTTTTGGGGTGGCATTAATTGACTGTTATATTGCAAAAAATGCTTATATTCTTAACTTTAATATATAATTGTATAATTCTATTATAGTTGGAATTATAATAGAATTTATGGCATGAGTTTGCAGAGTGAAATGTGTGTAATTTTAAGCAAGTTAATGGCTGGAATAAAACTCTTCATTTGGTAATAGATTGTTTGCCCCTAAGGTAGTCCTTTTAGTTTCACATTTTTACTGTTAAGTATTTCATTAATCAAAACTGGCCCTAAGTTTTCTAAAATAAATGGTAAACGTCTTCAAGATACAGATATTAGAGAAACTGATGTTTTTAATAAAAATGAATTAGGCAAATAAAACTTATTTGCTGGGCAAAAACGGAGGGAGTGGATGGTACAACTACCTCACAGCCCCTTAAGACCGAGTTCAAATCTCAGCCCAATCACAACTGGTGAGGAGTTTATCCATTGGGTTCAAATCCATGCCTGAAGATTGGTGTGTAATTTGCATGCTCTTTTCATATTTGCATATTTTAAAAGAAAGGTTAATTGGTGACTCTAAACTGAGAGTGCAATGCTGGCTGATCTTGGTTGATTCCTGCACATGAATGTTAAAGTGATAGTCAAAGTTCAGACTTTTAAAAATACTGCAGCAAGAATAAATTCTGGAACTGGCAAGAATGGAAGAATGGCCATAAATTCATTATTTCGAACATGTGGATCATTAAGTATATGCACAGTGCTCTAAAAAAGTACTTGCCCCATTCTTAATATCCTTTATTTTTGTTTATTGTCACAATTAATGGCTCTAGATCAGTCTTTCTCAAAGTGGGCGATAACGCCCCCTTGTGGGCGCTGGAGGCATCCAGGTGGGCGTTAAAGGGCCCAGAGAAAATTGGGGGGTGTTGAAGCAGTTTAGGGGGGCGATGGCTGATTTGTGTTTTTTTTCTAATATTTTAAAATTTAAACTAAAATCAAAACCTACCTACTATACTACATCGATTATTTCGTTCTTATTCCTGTCCTGTTTGATTGAATAAATATAATAATTTATCATGGCTTTCGTAGGTAGCCCATGAGCAATCAAGTTTTAACAAGTTTTTATTAAACAACGCGATTTGTGCAATCCTGTATCAAGCGGCCGGATCATCGATACTTGTTCTAACTGATTCCGGTCGTTTTTATCGAAAATAAAAAATATAGAAAATAAAAAATATCGAATTAAAAAATGTCAAACTTTTCGTATAAATAAAAAATTAATCTTAGCCCTAGCCTTAACCCCTAAACCAATTTTTTATTTATACTAAAATTTCGACATTTTTTAATTCGATATTTTTTATTTTCTATATTTTTTATTTTCGATAAAAATGACGGTTACCGTTCTGACTTGCTCAGTACGAATTCCGTCGAATGAGGTAAACGAGTTTGTGCATGTTTGTCTTATTCCTGTCGGTGCGTGCTGTATTTTAATCCTATATAAGAGCGTGTAATACTTCTTTTATTTTCATTAGCGTTTTCGCGCGCAATCGTTAGAAGGTTTTTTAAGCTTGATACTTTACTCACATATTTGTAAAGCCAAAACCATGTAGGAAGCAAAAAAGAAGAGACGGCAATACAGTGCGGAATATATTAAATACGGATTTGTTGAAAATCCCACAAATCCATCTTCGCCTATGTGCCTTCTTTGTCAAAAAACATTTTCGAATGAAGCGATGAAGCCTTCTAGGCTACAAGATCATTTGAATAAAATGCATCCAGATAAGAAAGAAAAAAATGTGGCCTATTTTCAAGACCTGGAAAAGAAGTACATAGCTCAGCCAACTGTATCAAAACTTTTTTCACCGGCTTCTAAGCAAGACGATGACGGACTTTGAGCCTCATACAATATCTCTTTGTTAATTGCTCAAACAGGCAAACCACACACTATTGGAGAAGAGTTAATTTTACCGGCAATAAAAGAAGTAATAACTACTGTGCTCCATAAACCAGCGGCAGATATTATTCGAAAAATTCCTTTGAGCAATAGTTCTGTGCAAAGACGAATTGATGAAATGGCTGAAAATATTGAAGACTCATTGTGCAATCATCTGAAGACTAGTCAATTCTCAATTCAGTTGGATGAGTCTACTTTACCAACTAGTGAAGCACTATTTTTGTCATACGTGAGGTTTATTAAAGATGAGAAATTTTTGTGATTTTTAAGATGTGGTAAAATTAAAAATTTTGGGGGGCGCTAGAAAATAATTGATTCTCAAAGTGGGCGGTAGACAAAACAAGTTTGAGAACCTCTGCTCTAGATCCTTAGACTATAAGTAATGAAAGAAACCAGGGTAAACATACAACACCATTTCTAAATTGCTACCTAAATTCAGTGGTTGCAGATGACATTGGTATTTGACATGTATTTAGGAAGTTGTCAGCTGAGGATGTGTTTCTTGAGAAAAGAAGTTTAGGAATGGCAGTACATTACATTAGAACTGCTGAAACCTCTTATTTTGTTCACTTTGGTTGCAATTACAAAGGTTTCTCTGGTAAACAATTAGCATGTTACATGACTAATTGAGGATAAGCTAAGGAAGTTTACCATAAAGACACTGAAGGAACTGTTGCTGAAAATGGCACTTTCGGCCATATTGAATAATAAATTAAAATTAGTCAATTCAAGCAGTAATTGCCATTATAAACACTAGTAATGCATTGGCTATATTTTTAAATCAGTTTAATGGTATCTTGAAAATGGGTTTCAATTTCTATCAAAAACATGAAAATTTCTCGGTGACCGTAACGTTTTGAACAGTAGCGTACTGTGTAATGCCATGATGACTTTTTTTTTTTTTTTTGTTAAACAGTGAATATTTTCAAGTATTAAAAAATGTAATTTTAGGTAAAAGGCACTAAACAAATTACACAAAATTCTCACGCTTCTTTAATCTATTTATTTAAGAAAAATTATGCTATGGAAAAAAAAAAGTAATTGGTCCTTGTCCATCAACTACAGCCAGGCAATTTCTTGAACTTACTGTCTCTATAAGCATCATGAATTTTGGCCAGTTCTTTCATCAGAATTTCTTCTACTGTATAATATTTTATTTGCTTCCAAGAATGAATTGCTCATTTCAGTGCCTGCCACATCATGTCTTAAGACCCAATCAAACTACAGGACTTTTCCCGCAAGTTTTAGTCATAGGTTTCATTTACATCATCTTAGCAATTTGGAAGCAGTCGGGATACAGTGAAACAACCCTTAAACACGATGCCATCACCTGCCTGTTTGACTTTACAAAATTAAAGTTAAGTTTGTATAAATGTGTGTGTTGATTAGAGAGAGTGATCCATTTAAAGAAAAAAAAAACATGATCACTCTTCGATCATTGTTTCCTAAACAGATTACACTGTATCAGGTAATTCAAAACAGGAGATGGTGATTAGAGACCAGTGTGAAGGACATGGACCAAGTTTCTCATTTTTAAAACAGATATGGCTTTAAAACTATAGTTAAATGGTAAATTAGGCATCCCAATACTGATGGAGCTTTTGGGGGCACTCAGAAGGCCCATGTACTGTATGTGTGATAGGTTTATATGCAATTTCAAAAGAAATGAAAGGTCCATCATTCCCAGTACGAAGAGTTCTCTTCAAGTGAAGAAAATCTAAGATTATTGGCAAACTATTTCACATACCCTTTGCTCTAAACAGTACTCATACATAAAATTTGTAACGTTTAATGAACTGCAGTAAGTGTTTGCAGACTTTTCAGGAAGAACTGTTTAAAATAAACTCCTTTCTGTTCGTTGTCATGTATTTAATTTCATTGCTTGAAAACATTACTGTATAATCTAGATGGGTGTAAAATATTATACTTTTTTTTCCTAACAGTTGTTCTTCAAAACTAAGGGAGTTGTTAACGAAGAAGGTTTTGTCCTGTTTGTAAAGAAGAATGCAATTGTTGTTCTCATTCCAAAATTTGGACTGGAAGGAACGGTATTTTTTGATAACAAGGACAAGCCTAACCTTAGAGTGTGTTTCGATGATGAGGTACATTTTCGTTTTTGCTTCTGCCTTACATTAATACACACTACATACTGTAAATTGTAAAAATGATATCCATAAAAATATTCGGGAACAGCAAGCATTTGTTAAATAGTTTTGTATGCATGACACTTTACACCATTACATGTCTTTATAGTTATAGTAGATTACTGTGTTTGTGTAAGTGAAAGAAACATTGACAACTGCTGCTGGGAAAATGCATTTCATCAACCATACACTATAATGATTATAAGGTGAAAGACAACTATGAGCACAGAAGCTGCTACAAAGTTAAATGGCTGAGTTGAGACAAAATGTTCATGATACTTAAAAGTAATATCATGCTAATCTGTATCTAATGAAGATGAATAATATATTTTTTTTTTGGTCATAACTATTAAAGATACCAACCCTGACAGTGGAGAGGACCATTTTCCGGGTTTTTGACAAAGTAGTGGTGACCATAAGCTTGGATTCTTCAAACCTTCAGCATCAGAAGATCCGAATGTCACTAGTCGAGCCCGTAGTAAGTTTTATACATGCAAGGTCTAATTTTACATCTGTGCTAATGTTATATATTTTCACTTTCTAAATTGTCTTTTCCCTTAAGAATACATAACATTTTTGGTTATACATCGAAAATTTTTACAGTTCAACTGTTTCACAACATGTTTGTGGGTTGTGTTGTTATTCGCTGTTAGGTAGTTTTTTTTTTTCTTTTAATCAGAAAAATGCCTTGCTGTACCACCTGACTTAGACGACCACCTTTAACTAATCACTGATTGCTTCAGTTGTCCTTCCAGTTTGCAGCTTGTTTCTCTGTTAAACATAAGAGATTATGTATCACCCAAATATTCTTTAAGTGTTTCCCGGGGGGGTTCAGCAAGTATCTCTGGAAGTACCTTAGTTTCCATGAAAATGTCAGTTTGTATGGTGATCTATTAAAAAGAAAAAAAAAAACAAAAAAAAAACCCAAATCCACTCAGTTGATAACGTCAGAGTCACAAATGTTTGGTATCCTAAATTGTAGGATTGGTGCTGCATGATTGGAGATAACTGATATCAAAAATGCAGAATCTGATAGAAGTAAACAAGGTTTTTATTTATTTATTACCAACAGTCAATGTGTAAGTAGTTATGAAAGCAGGCAAGAAAAATAATCTTGTGTTGAGTCTCGGTAGCGAAGCCATTATGTAAGCAGTGATCTAATTTAGGCACTTGTGGTATTTATGTGAGGTATGGTATTTCAGGTGGACAGAAAACAAGTTAATGTAGAGTTGGCCTTTGTGGTATACTTAAGAGGACAGCAGGTCCAATTGCAAATAGTGTAAGAGGAAAAAAAAGATTTTTTTTTTTTTCCCCTCAAGTTGTATTCATTTGTCAGAGAGTTCTTTAAATGATACAGACATATAACTAATACGGGGTGAGCCAAAAAGAAGTACCACATTTGAAACGCTTATTCTACAAAAATGCTATAAGGGAAAATAAATTTCATTACGACTCAAGAAAGGGTTTACAAAATAGATTTTTTTCACTCTGTCTTAAAAATGATGTCTTCACGGTGGTGGCCTTAATTAGCGATACACTCTTCGAGATGATTTCTGAACATTCCCATGACTTGTTCGGCCATTTCAAGGGGAATAGCGTCCTTGAGGGCTTCAAGGTTTTGAGGTTGGTGTGTGAATACCTTCGACTTGAGATAGCCCCACAAGAAGAAATCGCACAGAGGGAGATCAGGCAAACGTGAAGGCCACCCAACATCGCCGTGCAGGGAGAACAGCTTCCCCGGAAACATCTCTCACAAAACATGCATGAATCTCCTCACTGTATGAGCTGTTGCTCCATCCTGTTGAAACCAGGCATCCACCACATCCATTTCTTCCAGTTGGGGCCACAAAAAGTTCTCTAGCACTTCAATGGAACGTTCTGAAGTGACGGTGACCGCTGCTCCCTCCTCTTCAAAAAAGTAAGGGCCTACAATGCCAAATTCTGCAACACCGCACCAAACTGTAACACGCTCACTGTGCAGGGGGCTCTGATGAAGTTCACGAGGGTAGGTTTCAGCTCAATAGCGAAAGTTTTATTTACGCAGCTATTCAAATGGAAATGTGCCTCATCGCTGTACATGACGATGGCATGGTTCCTGCACTAACATCATTTTGTATGGATGGAAATTAAGGTCCTCATGCAAAATCCTCCTCTAAGACATGTTGGAAATGCCTAAGGCAGAAAGAAGCATGTTTGTGTGCAGAACATCTAGGAGACTGCAAAATTGATGCCCTTACAGCTTGGATGTTTTCAGGTGTTCGTATTTTCTGTTCAATGTTGTACCCATCTGTCTAAATTTAGCCACCCACTGAAGAATTGTTTTCCGATTTGGAACGTCACCGTTAGGAGGAATACTGAAGTGTGTTTGGAAGGCACTTTGCGTAGTGATGATGGATTTGTTGTTTTTGAAGAACGCTTCCAAAGTGAAGGCACAGTGTGCACCAGACCAAGGCATGTTGCCGACTGAAAACTAAAAAGGATCGCCTATCAAAGGACCCAAACCATTCAGTTGCCACTACCTCATACAATGACCTTGAGAAATGTGGTACTTCATTTTGGCTCACCCTGTATATGCAGTGTGTGTACAAGGCTTCTTCCCATTATCGGTGTGTTAATGTTACATGATGAATGAAGCATTTTAATAAACATTTGAAAGCAACCTTCTACCCAACTTGCTATTTCACTTCTATCTGCCATGTATGTGTACTTCTACCATGTAAAGGCCATGTCACTTTACATGAATTTTCCAGCGATTTATAGTCGTGGACTTCATTTACAGAATCTTAGTGAGTCGGAGGCAGCTTGCTCCCGTGAAGCCAGTTGCGTAATGTTATATGGCCAGCGACACACTCCAGCAGGGGAGGGCTCTTGATGCATGAGAACTGACAACCAACTCTAAGTACAATGCGTATAACTCATTGATGAAGAATATGGAACACCGGTGTTTTGGACCACGTAAACAGAAAAGCAGCTTGTCTGTCTGCTGTCTCGTGTTTTACTTGCAATGACAGAATGATAAAAGAAACAAAAAGGGCAGAAATTGCAGCTGAAGTTCACTGTAGCTGTTAATCATTTGTACAGCGCCGGCTCTGTGAGGTAGCAGCATGTTGGTGGCTGTCATAAAACTGGGAAAGCACGTATTTGTTAAATGTGACATGGTGATAAATTTTCAGTCATATAAAATGACATAGTTCGGTGACAAGATTAGCAACTGCAGTCAACAATTCTGACATGTCCTGTCACTAGAAGTCATGTAATGTGACATCCATTTAACATGCATTTCTTCTAGCTTGCACCTCACTGACGGATCTGTTTTATTACCCAGAAAAGGAACTGAAAATGTATAAGTTGCATCTGCAGAAAAAAAGCATTCATAAATATATATTTCTTTATGGTTTATAATTTCAGATTCCTGGAGTCAGTGTGTCTCCACAAACATGTGAACCTGAACCCTTGCCAAAGAAGCCTAAGATGGACAGTTAACAGCGAAAGACTGTTGTCTTGGATGTGCTCATCTTAAATCATTGGGATACTTTTATCCTGGATGCTGGACAGAAATCAGTGTTTGACGTGGAATCTAAATGTGTATTTTTATTGAACTTTTCACTTTTGTAGTGAACTGCATTTTAGACATTTTTATCATTAATAAGGGGACGGTTTACCGTTCTCTCAATAAAAAGAATGCAATGGTGACCTCTTATCCACTCTCAGTTCTTCTCACTTTCTTTGTAAAATGTTTTGCAGAGTGGAGTTTGTTTCCTTTAATGCAGTCAGCTTTTATAGTCCTACTGTCACACTCACCGGAGGGGAACGTGTATAACTAGGGCATGTGGATTTTAGGGCTAAACCAAACCAAAAATGTGAATCATAAATATATGGTAGATTAAGTGCAAATTACTGAACTGTTACTTAGCAAAAAGAATTATACACACAAATTATAAACTGTATTTAATGTGAGCTGAAGTTTACACTGCATGGAGTATTGAAGGATTAATAAAACAGTAGATATTCCAGTCAGAAAATTGGCATTTGAGGTGCCTTGTATACTCGCGTTTTAAGTTCTCCTGCGGATAAGTTGGGTTTGGTTTTACCTTATAATTTCTGGTATTTTATAATGTCGGTTGTATAAGTCAAATGTGGAAAATTCAGGCTATTGGTACACAGGATTTTGATACGCTAACGCCCACCTGAGAGAGTAACTGGAGCACACGGCCTTTTTTTATGTATTGTGCCTACATGACCACACAGTAATACCGGAACTATTCTGAAGCAACGTTTGCACTGTTTTATGTTTTTTGTATCTCACACCCTCATACACCTTTATCGTAAGAGCATGCCTTAGCTACGATGGAGCGTTCGATCAGCAGAAAATATGAAGCTGGTTTTAAATTAAACGTTGTTGAAGTGGGGAAAGAAATTGGTAACTGTGCTGCTGCAACAAAATTTCAGTGCGTCTGAGAAACTGATTCGAGATTGCAGGAGGCAAGAAGATGTTAAAAAAAAAAAAAAATTTAAGTGTCATATTTTTGAACTCCTGTATAAGTCGGCGTCTGATTTTATGATCGATTTTTCGGGTTTCAAGACCCAACTTATACGTGAGTATATACGGTATTTCTGGTTGAGTTTAGTTGTGCAGGGAGAGATTTGGTAGCCACTGTTTTAGTGGTCATTTGGCAGAGTGCCGAAAGCTGAATAAGACATTTCACTGGTTATGGAAAAATATTAATGTGAAACCCCACAAACGTGGAAAAAAAAACCCTTTTGTTCTACTAATGTAAAATGAATAAAGTGTATTCTATATATGCAGTATAACCATCTCATACGGACTTATAAGAGCAGCACATTGGGCCACATACAGTGTCAGTTTTACAAGTGATTAAACTGCTGCTAAATCAGATGCATTGCTAATATGCTGGAAAGTTTTCCCGACCACCACCTGGGCAGATGAAGCAGAGTCCACTGGGATATTTCTTATTAACATTCTAAGTGCAGTCTGACTCCACTTTCAGAGCTTTTGAGGCTTAAGCCCAAAGTTCAGTTTAGAATTTTGGAAATCATACAATGCTCATAAGGAGGGCAATCACTGTGCCATATTAATTGAGTCTTTGCACTTCATAAATCATAATCCTCTGCCAGTTTCTCATAGTCAATTGCATCCTATAAAGTCCGTAGCATCTTCTTGACATAAATGACATTCCAAAAATGGAAAAAGTGGCAGCCCATAATGATTAATTTTCCAACTAATACACCCACACAGGTTGGTTATGTACCTCATACTGAAGCAAAAATAAGTGGGTAGGTGAAGAATCCAAAACGACGCAGAAGAGGTTGAGCTGTCATAATCTGAACTACCAAGAATGGGGGTGCCCGCAAGTGGAGAACAATACATGTATTTTGTATTACGTATCCTCAGCATCCAATACAATTCAAAATCTGCTTCTTGAAAGCTCAAAACGTAAAATCAACAGCAAGAAAAATACATAATACACACAGGGCAATCTGGAAAGTATTCACAGCGCATCACTTTTTCCACATTTTGTTATGTTACAGCCTTATTCCAAAATGGATTAAATTAATTTTTTTCCTCAGAATTCTACACACAACACCCCATAATGACAACGTGAAAAAAGTTTGAGGTTTTTGCAAATTTTTTTAAAAATAAAAAAACGGGGAAATCCCATGTACATAAGTATTCACAGCCTTTGCTCAATACTTTGTCGATGCACCTTTGGCAGCAATTACAGCCTCAAGTCTTTTTGAATATGATGCCACAAGCTTGGCACATCTATCCTTGGCCAGTTTCGCCCATTCCTCTTTGCAGCACCTCTCAAGCTCCATCAGGTTAGATGGGAAGTGTTGGTGCACAGCCATTTTAAGATCTCTCCAGAGATGTTCAATCAGATTCAAGTCTGGGCTCTGGCTGGGCCACTCAAGGACATTCACAGAATTGTCCTGAAGCCACTTCTTTGATATCTTGGCTGTGTGATTAGGGTCGTTGTCCTGCTGAAAGATGAACTGTTGCCCCAGTCTGAGGTCAAGGGCGCTCTGGAGCAGGTTTTCATCCAGGATGTCTCTGTACATTGCTGCAGTCATCTTTCCCTTTATCCTGACTAGTCTCCCAGACCCTGCCGATGAAAAACATCCCCACAGCATGATGCTGCCACTACCATGCTTCACTGTAGGGATGGTATTGGCCTGGTGATGAGCGGTGCCTGGTTTCCTCCAAACATGATGCCTGGCATTCACACCAAAGAGTTCAATCTTTGTCTCATCAGACCAGAGAATTTTCTTTCTCA
This sequence comes from Erpetoichthys calabaricus, assembly GCF_900747795.2. Lineage (NCBI taxonomy): Eukaryota > Metazoa > Chordata > Cladistia > Polypteriformes > Polypteridae > Erpetoichthys > Erpetoichthys calabaricus. The sequence goes on from NC_041397.2 coordinate 87,943,577, forward strand.
TGGTCTGAGAGTCCTTCAGGTGCCTTTTGGCAAACTCCAGGCAGACTGCCATGTGCCTTTTACTAAGGAGTGGCTTCCGTCTGGCCACTCTACCATACAGGCCTGATTGGTGGATTGCTGCAGAGATGGTTGTCCTTCTGGAAGGTTCTCCTCTCTCCACAGAGGACCTCTGGAGCTCTGACAGAGTGACCATCGGGTTCTTGGTCACCTCCCTGACCAAGGCCCTTCTCCCCCCATCGCTCAGTTTAGATGGCTGGTCAGCTCTAGGAAGAGTCCTGGTGGTTTCGAACTTCTTCCACTTACGGATGATGGAGGCCACTGTGCTCATTGGACCTTCAAAGCAGCAGAAATTTTTCTGTAACCTTCCCCAGATTTGTGCCTCGAGACAATCCTATCTCGGAGGTCTACAGACAATTCCTTTGACTTCATGGTTTGTGCTCTGACATGAACTGTCAACTGTGGGACCTTATATAGACAGGTGTGTGCCTTTCCAAATCATGTCCAAACAACTGAATTTACCACAGGTGGACTCCAATTAAGCTGCAGAAACATCTCAAGGATGATCAGGGGAAACAGGATGCACCGGAGCTCAATTTCGAGCTTCATGGCAAAGGCTGTGAATACTTATGTTACATGTGCTTTCTCAGTTTTTTTTTTATTTTTAATAAATTTGCAAAAATCTCAAGTAAATTTTTTTCACGTTGACATTATGGGGTGTTGTGTGTAGAATTCTGAGGAAAAAAATGAATTTAATACATTTTGGAATAAGGCTGTAACATATCAAAATGTGGAAAAAGTGATGCGCTGTGAATACTTTCCAGATGCACTGTACATACTGTGGAACATTAAAGTCAGGGCCTCCAGTCAAGAAGGTGGGATGAAAACCAGTAGACAGACATATGTACAATAATGATTGGATGTTTTCTATGTGCACAGCACTAACAGTTGCCAGTCAAAGGCTGTAAATGTGTTACGAAGGTGAGGTTCCGTGCTCCAAGTACTGCTAAATACAGTGGACTCACAAAGTATGCAGACCCCTTCATTTTTTTCTCATTTTGTTATTTGGCAGCCTTGTGTTGACATCATTTAAATTAATTTATTCCCCTGGAGAGGTGGAGATATGTTATAGAGAGGAGAGGAATGAAGGTCAGTAGGAAGAAGACAGAATACATGTGTGTGAATGAGAGGGAGGTCAGTGGAATGGTGAGGATGCAGAGAGTTGATGGTTGAAGGTGGATGAGTTTAAATACTTGGGATCAACAGTACAGAGTAATTGGGATTGTGGAAGAGATGTGAAAAAAAGAGAACAGGCATGGTGGAATGGGTGGAGAAGAGTGTCAGGAGTAATTTGTGACAGATGGGTATCAGCAAGAGTGAAAGGGAAAGTCTACAGGACGGCATTGAGATCAGCTATGTTATATGGGTTGGAGATGGTGGCACTGACCAGAAAGCATGAGACAGAGCTGGAGGTGGTAGAGTTAAAAGATGCTAAGATTTGCATTTGGTGTGACGAGGATGGATAGGATTAGAAATGAGTACATTAGAGAGTCAGCTCAAGTTGGACGGTTGGGAGACAAAGTCAGAGAGGCGAGATTGCATTGGTTTGGACATGTGCAGAGGAGAGATGCTGGGTATATTGGGAGAAGAATGCTAAGGATAGAGCTGCCAGGGAAGAGGAAAAGAGGAAGGCCTAAGCAAAGGTTTATGGATGTGGTGAGAGAGGACATGCAGGTGATGGGTGTAACAGAACAAGATGCAGAGGACAGAAAGATATGGAAGATGATCTGCCTAATGTGAGCAGCCGAAATAAGAAGATTAAACAAAAATCAATACCCCCAAAATGACAAAGTGAGAACAGGATTTTAGATTTTTTTCCCCTCAAATTTATTAAAAATAAAAAAAGTAGTACTAGGGTGTTGTGCCGTGTTAGATACTTATGGGTGTAGTGAGAAGTCAAGAAAAATGACACATTTTATTGGCTTCTTGCCTGAAGAAGGGGCCTGAGTTGCCTCGAAAGCTTGCATATTGTCATCTTTCTAGTTAGCCAATAAAAGGTGCCATTTTGCTTGAGTTCTCATTACTTACAAATAAAAAAAAGCTAAAATATCACTTTGACTGAAGTATTCAGACCCTTAACCCCAGTGCAATGTCCCCCAGAGCTGTAACAGCCAACACAGGATGGGACCCCTAAGCCCCTAGGTAAGTAATGCTGATCATTTCCATTACAGAATCTGTGAGACTTGGTTAGTGGTAGAAAATGTAAGTAAATAATGCAGGTTTTCAAAATTGCATTTTTATGAAACACACTTCAATATAAGAGAAGGTGATGTGTGCCCTATGCATGCATAATTAGCCGCACGGAGATAGAAGACAAACTTTGATTGCCTGATTGCAACCCAAACACAGGAGACTCAATGAAATAATAAGAACAAAAGACTTACAAGTATTTTAAGTGTTTGAAGAGCCTTCAGTGCAACATCAAAAAATAAAACAAGCCAGCGGCTTCAACCATGACACGCCACCTAGAATTTTCAGCTTTTAAAAGACCTACATATTTTTTCTGACTTTTCACTCTGATTTCAGCTTTATTTTGATGAAACGTGATTTCACATCTCTGACTGATTTCTTATTTGATCTCATGGAGGCACAGCCACAGTAACCAGTCCAGCATAGTTGGCAGATGTTACCATAGCCCGCAGGGTCCCTTTAAAGATGATTGCACCATTATAATCCAGTTCACTTTGTCCTTTCTCCTTGACTTCAATGCATTTTGACGAGTTTGGCGATATTTTTGAACACTTCTGTGATTTCCCTAAACTCGAGGTGAAGTGAACATCGCAGAGTTCACTCATCACTAGTATGAGTGTTGAATGCTGAACAGTAGAATTAAACATTGTTTAATTAAAGGACCTCGTTCTTGACAATAGTTCTTTATCTGCAAACAGCATGTGTTGATGCCTATAGTACAAAAAGAAATCTGTGAATAAGCAGGAATTGTACACCCAGTTAGTTCTGCTGTCTCTTATGGAACAAAAGGGAGAGTTTGCCTACTTTACTTTAAAGCACTGCTTTTCATCTGTGTTTGGATACACAGATAAAGTCATCCCTGATGGAGGATCGCAGGAATCATTGGGTAGAGGGGTCCTTTAATTGGATTGGCTGGCCCAGCGCTGTCTCGGCTGTGGAATGGCCAATTGGGGAAGGCAGCTTGATAGCCGAGGTCTCCAGGGGCCTCATGTATAACACGGTGCATAGAACTCACACTATAACATGGCGTAAGCACAACAGCAGGAATGTGCGTACACACAGAAAAATCCAGATGCAGGAGTCTGTGCGTACGCAAACTTTCACGTTCTTCCACTACATAAATCCCGATCAGCGTGAAAAGTAACGCACGTGCACGCATCTTCTGACCCGCCCCAACTCCTCCCAGAATTACACCTCTTTGAATATGCAAATTGATATAGTCTTCTGTGAAAAGACAATGGGAAAAGTACGGGGGAAAATATAAGAATTTAGCGAATACCAAGTGGAGGCAAAGGAAAAACACACTATTTGTTGGTTTAAATAGTGGTATAATCAACAAAAGAAAGTTGATCGAGTGACATAGTGTCGGATAAACTCGAAAGCTCAAGTTCACAAAGTCATACAGTGCCCGAAATAAGAAGTTGTCACATATCAAAGTCGGCGTGAAAAGGCGACTAGTAGTGGACCATCTGAGTGTCATATGAAAGCTTATTAGGGTACAGAGAAATAAAAATAGGCACACAGTGGGAAAAAAGCATGAAATGTCAACTTTAATCTCGAAATTTTCACTTTAATCACGTAGTTTATTTTGTCATTAAAGTAGAACATCATAAACTTCATCTGAAAATCATTTATTTTACTAGTTTCTCAAATCCCATCGTAACTAAAGTAGCACGTTAAATGCTTTGTTCTGTGTTTGATCTTCTATGTGCTCTGTGTGTGTGAATCACTACGTGCTTCCGTTCTTTTTCTTTCTCTGACAGGACACAGAATCCATTACATTCGTGATATTACAGCTCTCTGAATAATTAAAATACTGAGATGTATACGTGATATCTTTTTCATGATGATAGGAATGAAAGCATGTTATTAAACACGGGAACACGGTGGCGCAGTGATTGTTCATATCTCACGCAAGAGGCTTGCTGCGCCATGCGCGACCTTCGATGAAATAATTTATTACAGAAGTACTGTCTCTTTCAAACGTACTAACCTCCAATTCCTGTCCTTACTTTTCTTTCTCCAAAAACCCAATCGCCACACAATCAGCTCTGTAATAGACGTTAAGCTATCTGTAAGCTTAGAACGGCGATTCTTCAAAACTTTTAAGGAACATTGAAATATCTTCGTAGTACATGTTTAATTATTCTATCCATCTATCCTTCCAGTGTTGCGTCAGCACCAGCAAGAATACAGCGCAAGGCAGGAGCTATCCGTGAACTAGCTAGCGCTGCGGCACCGTGTCCTCACAGGTTTAATTATTAACAATACAGATTATTTAAATGAAGTTAAAGTTTTATCTGTATACTATAAGCAACATATTTTGCTGCATTTCATCTTAAAAATGATATCGTCATCATACACGCTTTATAAAGTGGAGCAGGTTGTGCAATATTATAACTGTAGTGCAAGTTTACAGTGAGGTAATTGTACTTATAAGTACAAACAGTTCTACAAGGAGCACTTGATAGTGCGTTTATAGTTCTTGGGATTAAACTGTTTCTGAAACACGAGGTCCGTACAGGAAAGGCTTTGACGCATTTTGCCGTGGCTGAGGCAGTGTGTGCTTGAAACTGTATACCGATAATTCTCTTTCCGATCAGCTGCTGCTGTGATTCCCCACTCAGATACAGTGATATAAATACTCCGTGTGGTGCAGTAAGAGTAATATGGAAAAAGATGATCCGCTGTGGCAACCCTTAATGGGAGCAGCAAAAAGAAGAAGATGCAGTGAGAGTAACAACGCTAAAGCATTTATGGTATTTGGAACACTATGGCTATTCCCTGGACCATTATATTGCTACAGGTTAACTACAATCAGATGCATTACACTAATAAACAATATGCAGTTAATTTCAGTGTATTTATAAAGCTGCGTCAGGAATGTGGGTCTGAGAAAGAAAGGGTGACCACACAGGAACAGTAGCACTGCTTTGACGCTGGGTGCCGCCAGTCTGCAAAACCGAGCAGAGAAATTGCATATGCCAGGGTATGAGGTACCGTGGAAATGTGCGTGGCTTTACGCCAAGTTTAGGTTTTATACATCGCGATTTGAGCGTGGAAACGTTCATACCCAACATTTCTGTGTGTACACACCGTTTATACATGAGGCCCCAGGACTCTGAACAAAATCAAATCATTATGTGATATCTTCTGTTAAATTCTGCTCTGTACTTGTAATATTTTTATTTTACTGTTATACTGTATTGAGGATTTGTTCTGTTCTGTTCCTTGTATTGTATTGACCCCCTTGTTTTTGACACCAACTGCATGCCCAGCCAACCTGGAAAGAGGTCTCTCATTGAACTGCCTGTCCCAAGGTTTCTTCCATTTTTGCCCCCCACAAGGGTGTTTTTTGGGAGTTTTTTCTTGTCTTCTTAAAGAGTCAAGGCTGGGGGGGCCATCGCGGCACTTCTTGTGTGATTTTGGGCTATACAAAAATAAATTATATTGTAGATGCTACAATGGTGCTGGTCTGAGTGGTAGGTGTAGGCTAACTCTGCCAACTTTATTTCTCAGGTTATTTCCACCCTGCTGTAAATTCCTCCTCATTGCTTTTCTTAATGTTATTAGATTACCAAATGCTTCCTGAAATGTGCATGCCACCAGTAACACAGCAGGACAGTTATTAATGTTGTATTTCCATTATTCCATGGCTGATAGCATTGAGAAGGTCATCACATTGAAGTCCTCCAATTACAGCACAATACACACGAAACAGATAAAGTGTCCCTAGAAAGTAGTCACCCCCTTGGATCACAATGGATTCCATTTAGTGTTTTTGACAGTGATCAACAGAAAAAGACTCTAACGGTGATGTGAAAACAGATTTCTGCACAACTATATAAATTAACTCCAAATGAAGTGATCACAAACGTTTTCACCCTTTTCACGTCAGTATTTAGTCGGTAGCCCAATTCCAGCCTTGAGTCTGTGCACATAGATTTCTTTCCATCAACTTTGCACATTTACTCACTGCCCATTTTCTCCATTCTTCTTTTGTAAAACTGCTCCACTTCTGGCAGTTTGCAAGGGGATTGAAAGTGAACGGTTTTTGTTCCAAGTCCAGGAACAAATTCTGAAATGGATTGTGATCTCTGCCCATATATCAAGTGTCTCAGAGTAGGAAAATGGTGCGCATTGGCTGAAAAATCTTAGAGTAACACTACTCTTGGGAGTAATAGCACCTTATCAATTCTCCTAAATCGTGGTGACGGTAGTGTTGTGATTGCTCTTTCTGTGTGAACAAGCCATGTGCCGTTGACCAAAATGAAAATTTTGGTAACAGTATGTTGAAAATACAGCCATGATCTGGATTTGTCAAAACCAACCATTTTTCAAATTTCCCACAGATCTTTGATTGCCTTTACAATGCATGAGATAACATGTAGCTTCATCCCTAACTACACATAAAGCAACCTACATAAATCCAAATCGGCATGCATGTAACGATCAGTGCCCCAACTGTGGATGAGCACGTATGTGGGAATCACAAGTGATCTCACAGATGGTCATGGAAACAAACTGTAAGTTAGTAGTCAGCATAATACTCAGTAGACAGTGAAAGGTCACACAAGTATGAGGGGGAGTCAAGCTAAAGGTAGAAAATTGGAATTATCAGAAAATGGAATGAACCTTAACAAAAACTGCTGATGTCATTTCTCAATGTAGTCTCCACCCTTCTCAATGCACTTGTGCCACCTGCGTGGAAGTGCCAGGGTTACAGCAGAATAAAAGGTTTTGTCTCGTCCTCCCAGTTTCCTTCACAGCACTTGAAGACACCACACATTTCAGCAAATCAATCACAAAAGTGTGCCTATAACTTTAATGTGTTGTCTCCACAGACACGGGCTGTCTTCCCGGCCTAACCACCATCAAAGAGGAACTCCAAAGAATCACAGGCAGGGCAATTGAATTTAAACAACTGCAGCATTTATGAGCAATAATAACTGATAATAAACAGAACAATCTGCTGCCCTTCACCCCTTCTTCAGTCTCTTGCCTTTTAAAGTACCATCTCTAAAAACTCCCCTCTTCGGCAGATTCCTAGACACAGTATGGTCATTAATGCAATTTCTATAATGGACGAAGTTGACGCTAGGACTTCTGTATTGTGTACCGCTTCATTTGGCTGGTGGCTTTTATGAACAAAGCACAAGAACGTGTATCAAATACTCAACACAAATAGCACTGTGTCCTCTTATCCATTCTTAAGCAAATATAAGAGTTTTTCCATTAAAAAGCTGAAATTTGGCTAGATGGAACATCTCGGCCAGTAGGTATCTATGAAATGATATTTTGATATATTAATATTTAAGGGTAAAACTCCCCACAACAGAAACACCATTTGTCCACAATAATGTACCCAGTACATTGTGCTAACATGCTGTCCAATATTGACAGAATTCGGACGAGAGAGAGGAGCTGCAGCTCAGGGGCTCATTTGTCGTGTGCCTTTGTATGCCAGTTAAAGTCTTCAGCAGATGAGCCGTGTGGACGAATCGAACCACTGAGCAAGAGGGTGGACTGAAGAGTGAAGAAGCGGGGGTGTCTTAGACAGGGAAAAAACCTTGGCTTGAGCAAAAGGCAGGGAAGTGGAAGAAAGTTAAATTAAAAAAAATAAGTTGTATATTGGTTTTGATGAATGAAAATGGGATCCCTTTGGGATTGTTTACACATTATATATGGGGTGAAGTTGATATGTTAAGACTTTTCGGTCAATCATGGTGTGACTACAGTACGGTACAGAGTACTGGGTTTGGAAAATCTGCATGAAATTGGCCAAGGTGTAGTAAGACTGTGGGTGCAGTGCAAAGTTCTGTCACATAACACAAACGCACACAATTATGAAGATGTCGTAATGTATATGAATGACCTGTAAATTCCCTCAAGTTACACTACTGTAGATGACTATTTCAAGTTTACAGAAAGGGTGTATTTGCAGTAAAATATTCAGCTAGTTAAGATTCCGCTTCCCCAGAGCTTGATGTGGAGGCCATTTTGAGGTCTACGGGCCGATTACATCTTGCTGAAACTCAAAATCGGTCACATCAAATATTCATAGTCAAACACAACTCTTCCTTGTCTGATTATCTCAAAACTATATTAATGAAACATGAAAGCTATAAAAACCATATCAGACAAAAATCAAATTTTTAAAAATCTGAAGCTAAACAAGCCAAAAAAAAAAAAAAAACAAAAACAAAATGTGACCAAGCCACAGACAATTAAAACCTTAAAGTAGTTATTTGAAACTAAAATTGGCAATTAAGGGTTTGATTTGTAAGAAACAAGTTTAGCAAAACGAAGCCCAAAAACATACTGCTTCAGTAGTAAATAAATGGGTTCTAAATAAAAGCTTGGTTAAAGCAAACAGCTGTAGCCACTGTGGCCCTTCAGGACCGGAGTGGAATACGCTGCCCTTATGCTTTGGGCCCAGTGTATAAGCCAGTTGGCACCTATCTACACACCTTGAACTCACACTTGTGCTGCTTATAATCAAACTACGATATTGTTTGTGCTGCTCAGATTAAAAACTTCTGTTGCTTCCTCATGGAACTCCAGCATATTAGGGTAATATAACACCGCTCTGTCTGTTAACACCCTCCGACTGTTCACCAATACTCTTGTTCTTAAAACATGTTGTTCAGCAACAGTTCAGGCATCTTTCACCTACATCTCTGGTGTAGATGAACAACACAGTACCGAGACCCTTTGGAAGCAGTTTCACAGTCTCAAAGGAACCCACTCTTCAGCAAGTCAACGAGCCCAAGCATAAAACCAAAGCAACACAAGGATGGCTTAAAAACAACAACGGCCCAAGCTCTGTTCCAGAGAGATTGGAACAGGGGTTCCCAACCTTTTTCATGCCAAGACCCCACCCCTAAGAGACTTATCGTAGGATAAGGACCCCTACTTATTACCATCCAAAAAAAAGACGTTTACCACAGGCCTATGATAAACTGCTATACAGATGTACTACCTGTTACAGTCATGTAACAAAAGTATATAAAACAAGGCACGTTTACCATGTAAAAAGTAGAGTGCTCATAATAAATAAACTCACCATAGGCCTAGTGAGCCTTTTAGGCTTTAATGTTTTTACACAGCATGTCCATGTGGGTTGCAGCTGCCTTAGAGACAATCTCAAATCATTGTCCATATTTAGATGTGCTCTATTTTTGGTTTTCAGTACTTTCAATGCAGAAAAACCTGCCTCAGACAGGCATGTTGTTGCAAATGGTAAAAGGTATCGAATGGCTTTTTTGCTCAACACTGGGTATTCGTTTCTGAGATTGCTCCAAAATTCCGATATAGGGGAATGGCAGAGAATTACATTTTCAAATTTCCATCATTGAAATTGCCAATTAATTCTTTGTGACTCCAAATCAAGATAATCCTCTATGTCTGAAGGGGTGATGGACGCTTCCAGCTCCTGGTGAAGGAGTGGGAACATTGCAGTATTTCCTTCATTTAGGTTTTTCTCCAAAAAGTCCAATTTTTTGTATAACAAAACAGGCTGTGTTTAAGACGACGTGCTTTGATACTATTTACAGTTTTGACAATGTCTTCAAACAACTGTTGCAATTCGTTCTTTTAGTGACCAGTGCTTACCTGTGAAGCATGCAGTGTGTGTGTGTAGCCACCGCATCAGGAGCTTTGGCCTTTATTAACAGGACAACTCCCCTATGCTTGTGTGTCAAGACAGCCGCACCATCTATACAGACAGCCAAGCAATAAAACCAGTCAGTCAATTAAATCTTGCCTACATGAACGCTTCCAAAATTTGAAAAATCTCTTGACCTCTATTCCTCCCCTGAATATCTTTGCAGAAAAAAAAAAAAAATAAAGCTCCTCAAACTTCTCATCTCCAATAAATCTGACATAAATAAGCTGTGCTGCTTTAGCTACACCCATGCTCTTGTCCAACTGCAATTCAAACCAAGGGCTGCTTTTTACCCGTTCCAATAGTTGGTGTGCTATATCATCAGCCATGCCAGATATTCATCTAGGTAGTTTCCTCACCAAACAATTCCCAAACTATGTCTTTGGTCACTGGAAACAACTGCAGAAGCTTTCTTTGCACAGTCAATGCATTATGATGGCAAAAAAGAAAGACACCTCCAGTGCGCTCTCTGAAATTGCTACTTGCTGTGTAAAAGTGCTCACTCGTTTCACAAGCAGTGCTGTTTTCCTTTGGAAAAGGTCAACGTTTCCCCATCATCAGCTGAATACTGTTCTTCTAGGTATCTTTTCAATTTAGACATTCATTTGACAGAATGTACTGACAAAGAACACATTTAGGGTAATCACATCCATCTTTTTTCTTAGCCTGCACAAATCCAAACTACTCCTGAAGCTTTGTACTTTCTGGATTTAGATTTTGCTTTAGGATACGACTCCTTAGATGAATTTAAAGCAGAACTTCAAGAAGGGTTTTCTTCAGAATGTTTCCTTTTTAAAAAAGTGTCCACCATTAGGCATATTTTAGCATTCAATGCACTGTGTGTAGGGTGCCGTGAACTGCTTGAAGTCCGCAACGCAACATGTGCATATATACGGTAGCCTTCAACTAGAATTTGAAAAACATGCAATTGGCAACCACACTATCAAAGTGATGATATTATTAAAATACACTGAAGTATACAATTTCATTATTTAAAAAGTTGTAAATAAAGCATTTTGTCTGATTTTTATTTCCTTCCTTTTGCCACGGAACCACTGAAAGTTCCCAGTTCCTCACCAGGTACTTTTTGAATGTAGTCCAAGTTTCTGCTTCAACTACATGACATGGCAATTTGTCCCAGATTCCTATGACCCTTTTTGTAAAGAAATGCTTGCGACAAATGAGACAGCATTGTTTTCAGACACGCTGCAGATAAATGTTCAATAGTAGCTGTGGAGACTGGCTCGGACACAGACAGGCAGACACACTCATGTCACCCAACACACGTTTATTATACATATTTCCAAAGTTATTGTGCTAACAAACCCCAAAGTCCTGGCCACACAACAATGCCTTTTCTCTCTTCAGGCCGCCTCCTTGCCTTCCTCCCGACATCATCCAACTTCCACCCAATTCTTGTCTCCGTCTCACGGGAGGCGGCTCCTTTTATACACACCCGGATGTGCTCCAGGTGCTCCACACACTTCCCCAGTGTGGCGGAAGTGCCGGCTACGTACCCGGAAGCACTCCGGGTGTCCCTTCTCCCCCCCAGCACTTCCGGGTGTGGCGGAAACGCTGGGGTCCAGGATCCCCAAGGCATCGGGGCGCCCCCGGGCCCCTACAGGGTAGAGCTTCCAAGCTCTGTACCCGTGGCCCCCAAAGCAACCAGGGCGGTCGCCCCCTCGTGGTCTGGAGGAGGCACAAGCCCTCCTCCGGTCCTCCTGGGCATCCCGGCCGGGCATGAACCCCAGCCGGGTGCCACATAGCAAACTACTCTAGAGCTATTTTTTCTGTCTTTTTTTCTTTTAAACCAGATACAAATGGACACATCTTTTATCAGGATTTTCCACAATAGTGTGCTACACACTCTATGTACTATATGTAGTGCATAAGAATCAAAGTGTACAAAAGGCAAAGATATAATATAAAAGCAATTTATTTATTAGTTCTATGGCCCTAATTTACTTGGTGTGCTTGCATATCTCAATATATATAAAAAATAAATACAACTGCAATTAAAAAAAAAAAAATTATATATGACACAAAATATGATTACCTGAAGCTGCACCAGCATGTTAAATTCAATGGACAATTTAAAATGCACCATTTTATACTTGTAACAACCATTGTAAACCAGGAGATCCTGTGATTTTAAAACATTTTCCACTATTACTAATTATTGTATTTTGTTTTTGTTCTAATGGTGCAGTAAACTTATTTTTGCAAATTACTGTATAATAAAAATTTAAAACTTCAGTACTGGAGAATTATACACTTTTCAAAAATGTCATTTTTATAAGCAGCAACTGCTTTCACTTTATCAATGTGGGAATTCGGAGCATACAAAGAAGTTCAGATCAATTTTCATTGTAGGCAAACTAATGTTAATGTAAACACCAGTGGTTATTCACCCCTGAAAAATGTCCATGAGATTAAAAATCGCCAACAGGAACGACATCTTCCAAGATCAGTTGTACAGGTGCTGTAACTGGAGGTGAAAACATTTCATTAAACACATTAGATTTGGTTTCATATATATTAAAATACTTTCATTTATATAGTTTTTTTTTCCCTCCAGACAGCTAATCTCTCTTAGGTACCATGCCTCAATTTAACAGGATATGCTCTTAGGTGTTAACAGGAGAGTGAAGATGCATGTTGTGTTGGCCAAAACGCAGGTTATTACTAATCACTCTGGGAAAGATCTCCATATAGAAGGAAACATTAAAGGGACTGCATACAAGAAAATGTTCTTTCCTTACTAGTATTTGAAAAAGGTGCAATTCTGAGTAAAATTGAGAGATTTGGCTAGAAAAATGTCAGATTAAAAAAATAAAGGCAAGTGTCATCATGAAGATTACCAGAGGACAAATGTATTTTACCTTTGATCTTAAGGGTAGTAGTTTATGAGGAAAGAGTGCATCATCAGTTGTGTGAACATCCACATACTCTTTCCCACTGTACTCTGAGATAATGCAGTCACTTATACTGGCAGCAGAGTGTGTGTTATAACCGCTGTCCACCTAGAAATACACAAAAAATAAAAGTTGATTTAATATCACTCAAAAAGAAAAGATGCACAGCAGGAACATCTTAATGACATGACAGTAAAGAGAATTAAAAATACAGCCTGCAGTTTGATTCTCAACCAGACAGTAACACCAAAGGCAGCTTTAAAAGTCTACTCGGTAATTCAAATTTGGCATACTGTATTAATACTCCCCAAGGGGAAACCTCTGCAATTACTAAAGTGTAGAATTATGAGGCGCATTCTACATATGTAAACAACCGGCCATGCCCAAGTCAACTTTTCATATTGTACTACTACCTCAAACATTTTCCTCTGCCCAGCGACATACGGACATTTTAAACTAATTGCAAGACAATCATTGCATTAAATACACAGATATGAATATCAAAAGCACATATTCAGGTAAGCAATAACAACAAAATTACCATGAGACAACCTAAATATTTCTCAGCATCGTGTTGTATTTAATTTAGTCACCATTGGTATGGTTATAACTTGAAGCAAAGAGCCGTGTTCTCCAACAGGCATTTTATTATAATATACAGACAATAAACAAGGATATTCAATCAACTTGATTCTACTTTTATAAAAAGTGATGATTAGTTTGTTATTTTGTATTTGGATATTCTATACATTCGTTAAAGGTGGGTGTGTCAATCTTTTTTTGGCAGATTAGAACTGAATTCACTTTATTTTTTTCTTTTTACACATTACCATTTCTCATAACTAATTCAGACACACATTTCACCATTTCCGCGGTTGGTAGGCATGTGTGAACGGATGTTAGAGATCACCTAAAATTTAAAAATATTCAGCAGCATTACCTGAAGTACACCATGCTGCCTCGATATAGAAAGTTAATTTTGGAAGACCGGCTCCATCTCTCACATTTGTTCTCCTCTAATCCTGCTCTAAAACCAATCATGGCTGACTCCTTAGTAGCACATTGCTTTCAACATCCCCTTCTCCGTGTTGGGAAGAAGGCTAAGGATGTTTTTATTTATTTATAAAACAAATAAGGATTTCTGAACTCCACAAATGATTTACATAGTGCATTTGATACCCAAAAATAACGCTCACTTAAACTCAAAACTATCCAAGTATGCTACAAAGAATTAACAGAGTGACCACATTTTGCTACGACAGCACTGCAATAGCAAACAAGGAAGAGTGAAGATTACTCAATTAGCAAAAGTGGGAAAAGGACAGACCTAGCATTTCTAACGTTCAATTACACTTAACAAAAAGTCAATGCCAGTTTACCATGGTCAGTACTTGCTTTACAACAAATTCATTGCTTATTTGAATAAACAAAAAGTTAAATCTAATATTGTTGAAAGAAGATGAACTAGGACTCTGCTGCCATAAGCGAATTTCACAACAAAAATGTGAAAATATTCAGAAGTATGAAATGATGTATTCTTCCTTCAAGTCTCAAATACCCAGAAGGGCACTAATTATACCAGGTAACTGTAAAGTTGTATCATGCAATCAGCAAGTAAAAGGCTGAATGTTTTCCAAATTTAAGAGAAACATGTAGGTCAACTTCTGCTGTTGGAAATTTGACTATGCCGCATTTTCAGTTCCAATTTCTTATCCTCTCAGAATATGAACACTTTACCCTGGAAGTAGCTTTACATTTCACAGGTGGGACAGTAGTAAGTCCAGACAAATACTTTCAGGTCCCTTCTGCTTGCTTTTCTTAAACTGCAATGTAGATTAATTAGCACACCTAAGTGAAACAGAAGGCTCATGGGACTCCTCTGCTGATCCATCGTTCATTATTTGGGGCATAACTTTCTGAAAGCTGGAACGGGTGCAAGCTTCATTTAACCAGTCTGATGTTTTTATGTGTATATGCAATCATCAGTAATGGATCAACACTATCACAGACTTATATGTTTCTAAAGAAAGATATGTTTTATAGGAGGAGAGATATGGTATACCTTGGCTCTTGGAGCTTGGTGTATGAAGTAGGAAAAAATAAATAAATACAAATAAAAACACTTTACACCACAGGCTGGAGTGAACAATGTAATCCTGTACTAAAGGAAAGCATTTGCGAAACTAAATAGCTGGAAACACAGAATCATAATGACCACCAATGAAACTAGCAAGACATTCTCATGGGAACTTCACAAAAGATTTACTTTTGCTATTGGTAGATGGGAAGCTGCAGACCGCCAATATACAATGTGTGCAGGACTATGCTGCATGTGCTGAATGCTACCAAGAGTAGTTTTTACAGGCAGATTAAAAGCATAATAAAATTACAGCTTATCAGTTGGGAGTAGTTATTCCAGAAATTTTCCCCAGTAGTTTTTGTACATTTTAACTCAACAGCCCTGCGGTGGGCTGGCGCCCTGTCCAGGGTTTGTTTCCTGCCTTGCGCCCTGTGTTGGCTGGGATTGGCTCAAGCAGACTCCCGTGACCCTGTGGTTAGCATATAGCGGGATGGAGAATGGATGGATGAACTCAACATATTTATTAGGGTCTTTTGGCTAAATATGTCTGAAACAGATCTGCAAGTTTGGGAAAAAGTGCACAAATATACTTGAAATACATAATTTATACAACAAGTATATGAAGC
The DNA here is from genome assembly GCF_900747795.2 of Erpetoichthys calabaricus. Lineage (NCBI taxonomy): Eukaryota > Metazoa > Chordata > Cladistia > Polypteriformes > Polypteridae > Erpetoichthys > Erpetoichthys calabaricus. Next base: position 87,959,111 of record NC_041397.2, read on the forward strand.
ATGTGCACACTTCAAAAAAATAAAAAGGAAAAACAGAATACCTGTATGCTATTGCAGTCACTAGGGATGACACTACTTTCTGCTAAGAGTGACAAATATATGTGCGAGGTCTCCACATTGCACAGGCTTCCAGTCCTGGAACTTGTCAAAGGAATAATGTTGGCTCCTGCAGCTTCCTTTGTCCAAGTGTTGTCTTCCTCTGCAGGTTCAGTATTGTCCGTCATGTCAATTGTGTTGTTTTCTTTTAGTTCTTCAATCTTTTCTAAAGGCCTTCTTACACGAATAAACTCAACAGCAATTGTGTCAGTTTTGGCACCAGAAGTTAAAGGTTCACTTTTTACTACTTTAACATCTGAATATTGCAGCACCGTTTCCATATCTGTGGGAGATGTGCTGCTATTTGGTTGCAAATTTTCTTTTTCCTCACCAACTGCAACATTTATAAAAGTTAAACAGTCTGGTGAAGGTGTGCCATGCATTTTACTTCTATGATGATTAGTACCAACAATGTAACAGCTTCTGATAGGTGAGCAGCCCTCCACATATGGACTTTGCGTACAATGATTAGCTTTGTAGCACAAGCTGTCTGAAGTCATGCATACAGGTGACCGGAAATTAAAAGGACATTCTCCTGAAATAAAAATTAAAAAAAACAAACAAAAAAAAATGTAAAAGGTTGTTTTGTCATTTGCCCAAGTCTTACATCATTCTTATTTCTAAGAAGAAAAAAAAAGTTACATTTTATACGTTAATATTAAGCAAAGGAAGTGGAACAACAAATTACATTTTTCCAACTTAAGTGGAAACTGTAGTCACATACAGTTAACCCTTTGTGCTCGATTTAATAAACATTTCATGTATGAAATTAATTTGACTCCACATTGCTAGGTGTCTGTACCACTGATTAAAGTATATAGTGGCAACAGTGTCTGCACTTACATTAAAACATGTACAACAATTAAAAGCATTTACTGTTTGAAATGGCACTCTTGGAGAAGCATTTAAAAAAAAAACAAGGTGTTGCACATACAGTACATTTTCCCTTGCATTTTTTAACTTTAGGCAGCTAATGTGTGAGTAAAATGATTAGACAGACGAAGACCTAAAAAACTGAAAGTCAAAACACACACAAAAGTACAACAGGTTTGAGTGTAAGAAGGTTTTTGCTTATTACAAGTATATCCTTTATGTCCTTAATGGTGTCCGTTGAAGAGAGCATTGGATAGTATAAAATAATTTTCAAAATGTATTGCATTTTGTAGCCAAAAATTAAAACCTACTATTTTCAGAGATAGTTTTTTTATGTAAACCTAACTTTTTGAACAAGCTTTTATTATCATAACCAAAACAAATTACACATACCTGATGCAGGTGTCTTTCCATGTGAAAGTGTAACTGGAGAGAATGCTGGCGAAGCTGCACAATAGCTTTCAGGGAATGAAGGACTTGCCATACTTCCTAAACTATATGCTCTTCGACCTCCCTGAATAGGACTGGAAGAAAACTGACCCTGATTAAGTAAAAAAGAGAAAAAGAAAACAAAGCCACTAAAAAAAACAAATTACAAATCTGATTATATATATTATATTAGTTGAAATAGTTTACTGTCAAATAATGCAAATAGTACGCAACACGTGTTTCACCCTAATTCTGGGCTCATCAGGTGTACACACTCACTGCACCCCCCTCTCGGGGAATCGAACCTTGGACGTCGGCAATGATCTGCTTCTCACAACTAAAAGAGGGCACCGTGGCAGATGTTAGCCAACTTGCTGACCAACCACAATCGTTACCTGGTAGGCAACCACCCATACAATTAGATTGTGATTCAGACTACGAATGCCATGTATACATACACACACACACACACACACACACACACACACACACGAATAAGACTGGCTTACCAGGGTGAAAGCTTTTTAGGGTACTTATCAGCTAAGCTGGAGGAAGAAAATGACTTTTCTACAGTATAATGTCAGATAGAACATTGGCCCGTTCTCATCTAGATTGTGCTATTCAGCCCAACAAAGCTCACTAGACCTATCCACTTTATTCTTCCAAAATAACATCAAGACTAGTTTTGAAACTCCCTAAAGTCCTATTGTCTACCACAATACTTGTTAGCTTATTAAATAGTAAGATCCAATAATATAGATGAAATATGTGAAACTTGATTTATTGTAGTATTTTTTCCCCACATTAAGTAACGTCTCCGCTGTAGATCATGGTAGTTAACAGGCATAGAATGTAGGAAATTTCCTGTATGCCCCCAAAAACTCCCTCCATGTCCTCTCAGGGGATTCCCAGCCCAGCTCAGATACATTTACAGCTCACATGACCAACTAGATCTTCATGATCAAGGGGAGGAGCAGCTAAATTTCAAACTACAGATGAATGAATCATGTTCCACACTTTGTGAAGCAAATCTGACAATTTCTGCCATTTGTACCCAAGATCCCATTATTTTCACCATTACATGTGATCATGAGCAAGAGTGTACATAAGAGACGTAAACCAAGTGTTTTGTCGGACTCCTATTTTTACCACTACAGTACTGCCAAGTCTGCACAAATCTATTGGCCAAACACAAATTTACCTGTGCACTAACTCCTGAGATCCGTCCTAGGCACCTAAAAATCATTCTCAACGCAGCCGCTCTCTTTCCCTAAGTGAACAAGATGATGTACACTCAGATTTTGAATACGCTAGCCTAATGCCAGAGGATGCTCTAACAAGTCCACTGTGCTTTAGAAATTATAATCACAAGCCCAAGAGCTTGATATCATTCACAAATAGCACATATTCAACAATCGGGTACATAAAGCAAATACTCCCTAAGCCACACCTGCACCCAGGTATCTTGCTTATGAGAAAACCAAAAGGGAGACGATAAAGATTACTTACTGAGCTAGGCGTTTCAACTGAAATTTTACAATGGACAGGGGACAAATCTAATGGGCCGTGTAACCCAACAGAGTTCACATCTTCTACACAGGGATCTCTTCCAGGTATAGGAGATGTGGATATCTCAGAGTCACTCCCACTACCATCAATGAACAGTTTTCTTCGAAGAGATGTTGATCCAAAGCTTTCATGCGACTGATCTGACTCATCTGCTCTACAGTAATCACCTATACATGCACAAACACCAAAAAAAAAAAAAAAAAAAAAAAAAGGTTATAATTAATTGAATAATTGCATAGTTTAAATAGTGTTCAGGTAAGCAGGCAAGGGTATACATATATATTTTGAACATGGAGCAAAAACCCCACCCACAACCATCACATTTACATTCACTTCACTTTGTCCGTTTATATTCAAATCACTATTAGAGTCTAAATATTTTTGGACCTTTAAGGACAAAGATAATCTACCAACATGAAAACTACTTTTTTGTTTGTTTGAGCTTAATAGACGAGGCTTCCTCCACATGTAGGATCACGATACTTTAGTCTAAATTCACATTTTATATCTTTCAAACTGTACACATTGTCAAAGCTCTGCACTAAAGTACAACAATATTTATATTCAGACTGTTTAGCAGTCAACTGATCACATATTACACTACATAAAGACTTTAGTGCTCTTTATTGTATTTAAACTATGCAACGTAACAGAATATGTTTCTTCCTGGCATGCAGCCCCAACTTCAATAAAGCAGACATTGAAGAAAAGAAAATGTAGTACTTCTTAGTTTCCCTGAAAGGCAGCTTATGTTAAAGTGAGAAGTTTTGTGGCGAGATACGAATATATCACTGTGCACTTGTTAACTATATCTTTGTGAGAAATGAAAATTGACAAGTATTGTAAATAGTCATGCAACATACCTTACAGTTTGTAAATTATAAAGTTTTCACTACCCATTTTCTGAAACTTCTTCTATTGCAGGGTCACAGAATCCTATCCCAATATAAACTAATTATTTGTAAGTAAGTGTCTTTTAATATGATATGTGCCAGATAAAATTTTTAACTCGGGTGCAAGACAGGACATAAAAATTACCCTCAATGGAGATTTCAGTCCAATATGGCATTCGTACACCTCCATCTATGCATATCAGGGGTCCCAAAAAGCATGATTAGTGTGAAATCAGGACAAGGTAATTAGATATTCACTGAAATGTGTCTAATTCTTTTCCATAAAACCTGGTTGTAGCCAACCACGCATTTATGAAACAGATTAAGCCAGATTTAAGAGCTCAGTGAGGTCAAAGATGAAGGCAATTTCCTTTCCTTAAATAGGTAACCCAAACAACAACCAGGGGCTAAATTGTAGCTTAAAAGTCAATGCATGTGAATGCACGATCAGTCCTTCACCTCTGGAGCTGCCTTGCCATGCTACAACCCACACCCATCCGAAGCCCTAGCGCTCCATATTTAAAACTGCTGATCATCACAGACAAAAATGTGGCTCATGATAGACTGAAATAAATAACAATCAAAGAGGAAGTCCACACAACTGCAGGAAGGGCAATCAGCTTTGATGGTGGTTACTATGGTCTATACTACATCGGACTAGGGATGTCACAAGAATCACTATTTCAATACTAATTTGATAACAAAGTTCAGAAAACAGAATATCAGATGTTGAACAGTATTGTAGCATTGACTTTCTTCATACTACCAACTCATGCTTGACTGCAAGTAAATTACTCCACAAGGCACAATATGTATAAAAAAAAAAGAAAAAAAAAAAAAGTAAAAATTACATATAAAAATATCTGACAGAAAGAAGGATGATGACAATTCAGCACTGCATTAACATGTGTTGAAAAGAAACATGCCTGGATAAAAAGGAGAAAGGCAATAAGAAAGGTGAAAAAGAAATCGATAGTAAGCAATTTGAGAAGGAAGCACAAGCTAAGAACAATGGATAAAAGAGAGAACGCAAGTGAGCAGAGTGTAAACCAGCTGAGGAGATGTCCAGATTTGTCGAATAAGAAAGCAGCGAAGGCATAAGGTACCAGGTGTAAATCACAAGTTTAAAAAAAATAAATAAAAGCAAAAAGTAACTTATTAGAGTATGCACTTAAACAAATGGTAATTACCACTAATTTACATATTCTGATGCTGTGTGATACAAATTTTCAGCATTGCTTATATATTGTTGGCTTACACATTGTCTATGAGCTTCTGTGGTCCTTCAGAAAGCGGTAAGAATATTCCTATTTAATTGATTGTTCATGAACAGCTTGTGAACAACCAAAACCACAAAATGTCAAATTTGTGAATCTGGAGGGAAAACTGTATAGTTAATTAGTAAAATTATTGTTTAATAAACCATTAATAATGCAGTGTGAAACAGTTTGTGGTACAGGGATTTTGTCATAAACACTACTACACTTTAAAGAAAGGTGGCAACATGTTACTGGTGCAACACTGAAATGAGACTAAAAAACAAAACCAAAAAAACAAAAAAAACTGCTTTGTCATCACACTCACTTACTAATCAGGATTATCAAGACAACCTCCTGCTGATGAGGCCACTTCAAATTATCATCGTAGCCTAGGCCACATATTGATGGCAATGTTAAAGCCAACATTGGGGTTGGAGATTTGCAGGGAGAATTGTTGAGGAAAGGACAAAAAAAAGAAAAAAAAAAAAGAAAAAAAAAGATGATGTCTTTTGACGATCTGATATTATCAGAATTACTACACAATTTCCTGGTTGTTTCTCAAACAAATTAATGCATTACACGCCAAAAAAAAATAAAATAAAAATGACAAAGAGAAAATCCTAACGAAGTTTCAGACAAAGCCTTTTTTTGTAATTGCAATATTCAAAGCATTAATAATATATTAACTAAGAAAAACACTTACCCAAAATTTTTTCAAGATCAAAATTAAGAGGTAATGACAGGACAGTCTGGCAAGCAGCTATAAGTTAGAAATATAGAAATTAGACTGAAGGAATGTACAAAAAAAAATGTTTTTAATATGATCTGTACTAACCGTTTACTTTCATAGATGAAATATTCCCTTTGTGTTCTAAAGAACTGGGACCTGAAATGTAATTAAAACAGTGTCACAATTACAGCTGCTGTAATGCACCAGAGGCCAAAGATGGACTTCACAAGTATTCGAAAGAGACTTTGCAATAGATTATGTTTTACCTTGATTTATTTGTATTCCCTAACATAAAAGTTAAAGTTTGGCTATACCATAAAAAAACTACAGAGTGAGGCTTTTGCAATTTCACTGTAAAATATAGCTTCTGAAGTACCATGTCCAGATTTGGTCAGAGTGCTGAATGCATAACATTAATGCAATATATCCAGAAGAGAGTTTTTTGGTACACTCCTGTCCTGAAGAGTGTGATCTAGGTGGACTGGCTTAAAGAGCTTTATACTAAACAGTTTAGATAAGTGACCTCACATTAAAATAGCTTTAACAAGACACAATAAATGCAATGGATGTCTTAAAGCTTGAAACTGGAGGGGGAAAAAAAAAAAAAAAAAAAAAAAAAAAAAAAAAAAGGACTGTACTACACTTGGAATTACTTACAAATTACCTTAAAAACAAACAAACAAACAAAAAAAACACCACCACTATTGACCATGATGTAGCCTTTCATCTGTAGCATTGGTCTAAAGTACTTTGATATATAGCCTTTACTTAGAACAGTTGTAGAATGAGCATTCTTTAACTGAAATATTGTAAAGAATCAAAACAAATAAACATACAGTTTGTAGAATTTAACTGTGTGGCTGGTTTTACTTCTTGGGTCCAAGGTGAAGGAACAATCATGTTTTTGCTGAAAAACTGCAAAACAAATATTCAAAAAAGTTGATTTTATTGCTGTAAAGGGGAAATGCTAGTCTAATTTTGAAAAAAGCAGCGTGCAAAATTTTACTCAACTACAACTTAAAGCTACTATTTATATTAGGCCACACAATAAAAACAAAATTTCTGTGTGTGATTGAAGTAAAATACACAAAAAAGAATAACACAGCTGAACTTTTTTTTCTTCTCTTGCTGAAAGCAATAAGAAAAGACTGAGGTGGGAGGAAAAAGACAAAAACCAAAAGTGTAGAAATGCATGTTTAAAAGAAAGCAACATCCTACATGTCAGATGCCACAAATAATGAAATTTCTTAATTTTCTGCACCCACAAATTTCAATATATGCTCATAAATGACTGGCGACCAACCCAGCAGCAGCATTTTTTTTTTTTTTATATAAAAACTACCCAAGCACAAAGTTCCCCTTTATTACTGCAAACTTCACACAACAATAACGTCAAATTAAATGTATTTTTCTCTCTACCACAGGTTAGATTTTTTCCATGCAATCTGCCACCCAGGGAATAGTCTAAACCAGGGGTAGGCAATGTCGGTCCTGGAGTGCCACAGTATGTGCAGGTTTTTGTTCCAACCCAGTTCCTTAACGAGAACTCAATTATTGCTGATGAAGCACATATTGCTTAAGTGACATTTTAATGCTTCATTTTAGTGGTCTCGCTTGTTAAGGTTCTCCAACCTTAATTGCTTATTTCAATCTTAAACTGCTGCATTCAGTGTTTTAATTGCTCCTTATTAACAAGATGATGTAAAACAGGGGTAGGCAATGTCGGTCCTGGTGAGCCGCAGTGGCTACAGGTTTTCATTCCAACCCAATTGCTTAATTAGAAACCAATCATTACCAATCTCAGACCTTATTTAATTTTATGGCTTGTTAGTCTGTGCAATGTAAGGCTTTTATATCGTAGATTTTTTTCCTTTCCAAGGATATCATCCAAATGATTTGAAGCCTAAAACAGATCATTTTCAGTCTGTCACATTTTTCTATTAAGTGTTTTATTAAATCAAACCGTGCATGATGAACACACACAGATGTAATTGGAAAAAAGCTAGCTGGAGAACTGCTGGCTGCTTTGTCTTTTACATCTTATTGCTAATAAGGAGCAATTAAAACACTGAATGCAGCAGTTTAAGATTGAAATAAGCAATTAAGGTTGGAGAACCTTAACAAGCGAGACCACTAAAATGAAGCATTAAAATGTCACTTAAGCAATATGTGCTTCATCAGCAATAATTGAGTTCTCGTTAAGGAACTGGGTTGGAACAAAAACCTGCACATACTGTGGTACTCCAGGACCGACATTGCCTACCCCTGGTCTAAACTAGTGTTTTCCAACCTCAGTCCTGGGGGACCCCCTGTGGCTGCAGGTTTTTGTTCCAACCAGATTCGTAATCAGTGACAACACCTGATAAAACATCTCATTTAATTAGCTAGTATTTTTCTTTTATTCTACATTCAGAAAAGCACAGCAGCATGATTTTTACATTTATAAGACATTTATAAATATTTCTGCTTTGCTATAGATTTAAATGCTTAACTCTATTTTGTTCATTTCATTATATTTTACCTGTTCTCTGCAGTTTTCCCCCTTAGTTGTATCTTATTAATGACAATTAAAAATGGGCAGAGCAGACATGCTGGCAAACAGCACGGAATAATGAAAGGTTGCAACTACTTTAGCATCAGAGCCACTAATTAGTAAATAATGGATTCAACAATTAGAACACCTAGAAAAGTAGAATGAAAATCAAGATGAAAATATTGTTAAAAAGAAAAAAATTATTCATATATAACTGCTTGGTATATTTTAATATATTTTTTTTTTTTACCAAACTCGGCTTTCTAATTTCTATATTGTTCCCAAAACACAGAGCTTGGGAAATAAGATCACTTTTTTAGCCCAGGAGTCCAATTAAAAACAGAAGCTGGTTGGAACAAAAACCTGCAGCCGCAGTGTGCCCTCAGGACCGAGGTTGGGAAACACTGGTCTAAAGTGTCTATACAATTTTCAACTCATTTTTGGTCTCCCGAGCAAAGAAAAGTGGATAAGGAAGATTACATGAGGTCTAAATGCATGTTTTAACTCCAAGTCAACTCTCACCTTGTGTATATACAAGGATTATTCTCTTTCCAGATATACCTGCGCTAAAGGCATAATAAGGCGGGCAAGATGTCTCTACTAACTGCAGAAAGTGTTTTCTTCATCTCTAAACAAAATACCTACTGCAGAATCGCTTGAAAGTTATGGGTGTATAAGAGACTGGTAAAAACCGAACTCTATAAGACTTGATAAATTAACATTCTTCATATTGTCATTACTTTGCGTGCATCATGAAAAGTGATAGCACACTTAATATCCATGTGCCTAAAGGGTTTCACATGTCTGGTTTTGTAGGTGTGTACACACAGAGATTGAAAGGTGTAAGATGGCAGTGACTCCAATAGCCCTCAAAACATTCTTTGAATAGTATTATCAAATAACAAAGAACAAAAAAACACACACAGAAACAAGGACATCCCAGTTTACAGACCAAACAGAACTTTTTTTGACCACAGAGCAAAATACTCTTATTCCAATTAATTAAAAGATATCATACCTGGTTAATTGCCTTTTGCCTCCTTTCTTCAATATCTTTATCTGTTCTAAACACATAAATGTATTATTTATATTAAACAATATTTAAACAGATAAGCAGCTTGGCATGCAATTATTACCCTGTACTGCAGGTAGCACAGCAATTGTGCCAGTACTTACTGCAGAAATTAAAATTGTGACATTTAAAGCTTCCAATTCAAAAGCTACTCATTGGATGGTTTCAAAACCATCTACAGTATGACAAAGGCCTGGACTGCATTATTGTACTCCTATTATTATGCATTGCCTAAGTTATAGGCTAGCTCTGATTACTTTTTTTTTTTTTTTTTTTTTTAATCCAAAAAGTGTATTGAAAGATAGGGCTTTGCATAATATGGAGGGTGGTTCACTTAAAGATTCTAAGCCAAGGGGTATGTTTACTAGTGACAATACAGTTGTCAAGTTGTTAAATGTTGTTATCATGTAACAAATTGCATTTGGCAACAATTTTCTGAAAGCTTTTTGAAATGCTGTCATGTACAGCTCTTCAGCTCTTTTTGTCAGTATTCCAGTGAATTACTATACAGGACCAAAATAAAGGGCTATTTGTGACAATCACAAGGCATCATGGAGTAAGCTTGTTCCATTTAAGAGTAGAAATGCCATGTGGAGTTACAAAGCAAGAATGTTTGTGTAATTAAAGTACTTGTATCTGGTGAGCATCAGATGAGCTGCTGAAGATAGTGCAACATTTTTTCCCCCTTCATACTTAGTTTACTTTAACTTGAATTCTTTAATTCTAAATAATCAATTTATCTTCCAGTTTTCTCAATAGCCAAGACAACTAACTTAGAAACTGGCCAAGAATAATACATTGAAATAACATCCATTCATTTTCGTAACCTGCTTATCCAGGGAAGAGTCACAGGAACGTTAGCATTGTACACAAGACAGGAATCACTACATGAGGCACTAATCCATCACAGGGTAAGGAAGGGTTTAATTTAAGGAAAACCATGTGGGTAAAACCTGCTTTAGGAAGCATCTGCCCCTAGTTGTAACCTACCCCTTTGAAGTTATTTTGAATCTAGATATTAAATCAAGGCATAACTAGGAATAAGTTCCAGATTGTAATTTTAATAATTCTGCACATTACTGCTTTACCTTCCAGTTTTAAAATTACTTTGTTACATTGGAAAACACTAAATTCTTGGAAATCAAGTTTTAGAACAAAAGGCCACCTGGTTTGGAAGTTTATTATTTCTATAATGCATAATGGTTCAATAATGTATTACAATTAATGTACAATAATGTATTAAAGAACAGATGCAGAAATAAGGAACAAAATAGACTAAGGCTTATTTAAACTGCTGTGGATATCTAGCATCTTTGTCTTTGCATACTCTCAAGCCTTGCAAGAAAGAAATTTGCTATAAAAATATTGTTTAAAAAAGTTATACAGTATTTCTGCTCTATTAACCAATAGCAGGTTCAAGGCAGGAACCAACTATTAACATGGTGCTATTCAGCTAAAGGGCCAAATAATGTTCAGAAAAAACCCAACAGTATAAGAAGTGAGCATGACCAGACATTGTACAGCCAAAAGTAACTTAATCTGGGTGAATAAAAAGGCTATGATAATAAAAAAAAAAATCCATATTTTTATCATCATTTGGCAGATGTCTTTTTCACAAGGAGATTCACTCAAAAACTCAAGTGCGTTGTCTTGCAAATAAGCATAGTCAATAGTTGACAGAGAATCGAAGTTTACGCATGAATGTTGGTACTACAATTCTACAGTGAATGAAAACCTAAAAAAGTTGTTAAAGTAGATACATAATAACTTATAGGCTTCCATAGAAGACAGCAGAGGAGTAGTTTAAGCTACCCCAAAATCCTTTGTGTAGAGGTTTTATCCTCGAAAGATGTTTAGTATTATTGTCATCAATGGCAAATCTTCTGGCATTTTCCTATTGCTAAAATACAATTTTTATAAATACTGTAATGACATGACAAAGCCAATCAATGCATAAATAAAGCCAGCTAAAAAGCATTTCTTTTAATAATGACTTACCCATAATCACTCAAAAGTTGTGATTGTCGCTGTACATCTTCTGGATCAATTTCAACTGGATTCAGTCTTGCAATGTGATCAATTGACCATCTGAAATTGGCAGGTGACTAAAACAAGAAAAATTATACAACAAATGATAGTTCTCAAAATAACATTATTTCAAAGCAGTGTGCAAATTTAAGAAAATGTTACCGAATTAAAAAAAAAAAAAAAAAAAAAACACAACAACTTATTTTAGCCAAATTATCAAAGGCATAAACATGGCAATGTTCTTTTAAAATTACATTCTAGAATACCTGTATTAATATTTAAAGTTAAGTTCAAAACAAAAATTGTCAAAGACTTGACCACTTGCAAGTAAAAGAAAAACTAAATCCACGGACTGACATAAAAAATTATGCATTATACTTTTGATTTACAGTGCATCCGGAAAGTATTCACAGCGCATCACTTTTTCCACCTTTTGTTATGTTACAGCCTTATTCCAAAATGGATTAAATTCATTTTTTTCCTCAGAATTCTGCACACAACACCCCATAATGACAATGTGAAAAAAGTTTGAGGTTTTTGCAAATTTATTAAAAATTAAAAAAACTGAGAAATCACATGTACATAAGTATTCACAGCCTTTGCTCAATACTTTGTCAATGCACCTTTGGCAGCAATTACAGCCTCAAGTCTTTTTGAATATGATGCCACAAGCTTGGCACATCTGTCCTTGGCCAATTTCGCCCATTCCTCTTTGCAGCACCTCTCAAGCTCCATCAGGTTGGATGGGAAGAGTCGGTGCACAGCCATTTTAAGATCTCTCCAGAGATGTTCAATCGGATTCAAGTCTGGGCCACTCAAGGACATTCACAGAGTTGTCCTGAAGCCACTCCTTTGATATCTTGGCTGTGTGCTTAGGTTCGTTGTTCTGCTGAAAGATGAACTGTCACCCCAGTCTGAGGTCAAGAGTGCTCTGGAGCAGGTTTTCATCCAGGATGTCTCTTTACATTGCTGCAGTCATCTTTCCCATTATCCTGACTAGTCTCCCAGTTCCTGCCGCTGAAAAACATCCACACAGCATGATGCTGCTACCACCCTGCTTCACTGTAGGGATGGTGCCAGGTTTCCTCCAAACGTGATGCCTGGCATTCACACCAAAGAGTTCAATCTTTGTCTCATCAGACCAGATGATTTTCTTTCTCATGGTCAGAGAGTCCTTCAGGTGCCTTTTGGCAAAGTCCAGGCGGGCTGCCATGTGCCTTTTACTAAGGAGTGGCTTCCGTCTAGCCACTCTACCATACAGGTCTGATTGGTGGATTGCTACAGAGATGGTTGTCCTTCTGGAAGGTTCTCCTCTCTCCACAGAGGACCTCAGGAGCTCTGACAGAGTGACCATCGGGTTCTTGGTCACCTCCCTGACTAAGGCTCTTCTCCCCCGATCGCTCAGTTTAGATGGCTGGCCAGCTCTAGGAAGAGTCCTGGTGGTTTCGAACTTCTTCCACTTACGGATGATGGAGGCCACTGTGCTCATTGGGACCTTCAAAGCAGCAGAAATTTTTCTGTAACCTTCCCCAGATTTGTGCCTCGAGACAATCCTGTCTCGGAGGTCTACAGACAATTCCTTTGACTTCATGCTTGGTTTGTGCTCTGACATGAACTGTCAACTGTGGGACCTTATATAGACAGGTGTGTGCCTTTCCAAATCATGTCCAGTCAACTGAATTTACCACAGGTGGACTCCAATTAAGCTGCAGAAACATCTCAAGGATGATCAGGGGAAACAGGATGCACCTGAGCTCAATTTAGGGCTTCACGGCAAAGGCTGTGAATACTTATGTACATGTGCTTTCTCAATTTTTTTTATTTTTAGTAAATTTGCAAAAACCTCAAGTAAACTTTTTTCACGTTGTCATTACGGGGTGTTATGTGTAGAATTCTGAGGAAAAAAATTAATTTAATCCATTTTGGAATAAGGCTGTAACATAACAAAATGTGGAAAAAGTGATGCACTGTGAATAGTTTGGTAATCCTCGAGGGGAATATATGTGTAACAATATTAATTTTTCCAGCTCATTTGCCTCAACTTAAACAGTCAATCTGCCTATAAAGGACACTATTAAAAATAACTTTAAAAAATGCAATAAAAACTACTGTTAATGACTTACTGCTATTGTAGCCTGAGATGACTTGAACACAGAAGGACTGGCAAACATAGATTCATGTAAACTGTGATAATCATTTGGGCTCTCAAATGGATTTAGACGACCAGGGCGCCCAGGTGTTTCAGGTAACAAGACTTTAACCTCCAGAGCCTCTCCCATAATTCTGTCCAAACGTTTCGTTTTCTTATTAATCTGTTGAAAAAAATATGGTTGTTTATACGATGAAGCAATAGCAGTGGATAGTTAATTATCTTGGTCATTTTTGCATTTTAAACTTGTCATTAAAACAATCAAAAGACCAAAGCCAACCAATCTAACGATTCCGTCCACCTTTGGTTATAACGCACTTTCCAGGAAACCTCGCGGTCAGTGAGAATTACGTATCACAAATCATTTACTATACAAACTCGGCAAAGAACTTATGAGGAAATGGGCTATTTACAAAAAAGTAAAAAGTCCCTTTCGGTTCATTTTATTTGTCTAATGTCACTAAATTTATTAATCAAACAAAATTGGCGTAGTGCATTTGAAAACATTTACAGAATATTGCGATTGTTTAATGATATTGAATAAAAATATACGTACATACAAAATTTAAAAATACAAGCTCAGATAAGCACATACCTTAAAGAGAATCCAACGTTGAAGACAGAAAGATTGGCAGGGCTCCACCTACTTTCAGAAATAGAGAAAGACGTATTATTTTTTTATTTATCTTGCAACAGAACAACAGACGAGAAAAAGTTCGACTTGGTACAATACACACAGTATAAACAAAACAGATTACCAGCTCCAGCAGTTGCCGCCGAACTACGCGCTTCTTCTCCGTGGTCTATTAGTGCCTACAGCTTACATATTTTCCTTCTCTATCCTGGCTTCAATTTGAGGTAAACCTCCCGCGCGCACTCGTAGCCTATGGGAATCTTGGAACCCTACCGAGGAACCAATCAGATTCAACGAGGTTTTTAATTCGAATGGTAATTTCCTGTAGCCTTTTAAATTTCACAATACTTTTCCTCCGCGTGGAACATTTGACTATAAACAAATTTCCTCTTGTTGTCACGTTTTTGTTATTAAAACGACGTGCTAGTTGTGGAAGTTTCGTAGGTCCAAGGTTTCTACAAATTCTACAAAATACTACAGAGAGGTTTAAATTTCACCGCTTAGGGAAGCAGTTGAAGAATTTCTTCCGGGTGACGGACTTGAGGAAGTCGTTCAGGCGTTAGTGTTGTGTATATTTGCATTATGGCCAGCGTTGCTCCAAATCTGAGCGCAGTGCGAGAGACGATGGATGGTAGGGATGTGGTTTTATTATGGTTTATTGTAACAGTAATATTTAAAGTCAATTGCTTGGTGTGTAGTGCATCGTTTGTGCATAGCGTTATCTTGCACCGTGACATGATTGGTTTTGTCGTTCCATTCATTCGCTTCTTTTTTGACTAGTCTATTTGAAAATGGATCTAAAGTTTCTATATTACGAAGTCCTGTAGAAGTCACATATATGAAAATATGAAATCTTTTATGATTGATTGATGAGGGAACTATATTTCAGTAAGATATAAAAATCCATTGCACCGATTTTCATAAGTTTCGTGTATTTTAACAAACACAAAAATGTCTTTAATGTAGTTTTTGGGACCTGTATGTATATCGATCGATCGAAATTTGTCACCAGTGAGAAATATGGTTTCTTTTTACAGAAGCTCGGTGAATATTATATTATGCTCCCTTTTACAGGAGATCTTGCCAACGTACATACAGTATATACGAAAAATTAGCGGTGATGGTCAAGTGGTTAGCGTGTTGGACTTTCGATCAAACGATCGAAAAGTTCAAGACCAATGTAGACAAATTAATAAAAAAAAATCGTTTTGATTAATTGATTTTGACGTTTTGTCAGATTATTTCAATACAAAAATTAAGCAGCATTGGTCAAGTGCTTGGCTTGTGGCTTTTATTCAACTTGCCGCCTCTGTCTGGGTCAGATTTTTTCATCATTATATACAAATTTGGCTAAATACTCTTTTCAGCGATATTGGCTCAGAAGTTTTAAGGTTTGATTATCCAATAGACAGATGCACATTTCCAGTTCTTCACACATGTAAGGTTTCACAGTGGTTAGGATTTTCTGAAATGAGAAATTAACATGAGAGTGTTACTTTTCACTTTTAAGATCGTGGGTTCGATTCCACTCTGTCGCGAATATCGTTTCTATCAAATTACCTTCCTACCCATGTCAAGGTTTTTGTAACGTGCCGAGGACAGTGTGGCATTAAAAAATGCAGTAAAACATTTTTTTTTTCTTATTCTAAGATTTTGTTGGTCATGTGTGACTAAAATAAAATAGTGGGGAGCCCATAAAAGAAATAACTCCATTAATGCATAGATTCCTTAAATGATTCCAAAATAAATAACTCTTATAATTTGAAAGTTTCTCCAATTATAACCATTATCCTACATGCTTTAATCAGCTTTTGTAAGTGTGTCATTTTCTTTCCAAAGTTAAACTGGTTAGAAATTTCACTTCAATGAATCTATGCATTTTAATTGAATTAAATCAATTCTTTTATGGGCCCCCCACTATTTTATTTTTAGTCACATATGACTGACAAAATTGTAGTATGAGTAAACAATTTTTTTTAATTTACTTTTTGGTGCATTTTTGAATGAAATTGTGTCACTTAAAAATAATTTTTTTTACATATATACATTGGAACGAGCAAACTTTATTTAACATAGTGAATTTGTGGACACAGCAAGCTGTACTTGCTCTATTTGAATGTCAGCACCTTTAAATTTAATTCTCCAGTTCTACTGAGCAGATCTGACAAAATCTTACTCCCATACACAAGTCTGTGATTGACAACTGTGCCTCTTAGCCAGAACTTCATATGAGTGTTTGGGGGTGATTGTTGGTTCTTACAATATTTATCCATCCATCCATCCATTTTCCAACCCGCTGAATCCGAACACAGGGTCACGGGGGTCTGCTGGAGCCAATCCCAGGGCACAGGGCAGGAACCAGTCCCGGGCAGGGTGCCAACCCACTGCAGGACACACACAAACACACCCCCACACCAAGCACACACTAGGGCCAATTTAGAATCGCCAATCCACCTAACCAGCATGTCTTTGGACTGTGGGAGGAACCCTGAGCGCCTGGAGGAAACCCACGCAGACATGGGGAGAACATGCAAACTCCACGCAGGGAGGACCCGGGAAGTGAACCCAGGTCCCCAGGTCTCCCAACTGCGAGGCAGCAGCACTACCCACTGCGCCACTGTGCCGCCCTACAATATTTGTTTTTTTTTTTTTTTTTCCTTGAGATTCTGTAAAGCTCAAGCTGCAACATTGTTCATAATGGCAGTCAGATTTGTTTTCATTGTCTCTTCCTCTGCTACTTCTAGAGGGTCCGGGATGCATCCCATAACAGAATCTAACCTTTTAATTAGCTAGTTGATTTGGTAGGCCTCTCTTGAAGTGATATTACTAGCCCAGAACACCCGACCATAGAAGATCACAATTGAAGAATATACAGAATGTATAAAGAATGTTAAAAGAAGTGCATTATGTGCCAGAAATGCAATTCAGGTTGCACTGTACATTTAGTAAATATTGAAACCAAGTGAATGTGAAGAATTTGAAACAAGTGTATGGCAGAACCACAAATTTAAGAATATTGTGTGGTTATAGTAAGAATAAGCATAAGTGATGCAGAGTGCAGTAGAAGGGAAGTGATGTAGCTACTCTGTTATATCAAGTTGTTAAATGAGCATTAAGAATCACTATACAGATATGAAAAAGAGCCATTAACACATTGTATATGTTTTGCATATTATAAACTGAATTGCAACCTGGCTAAAAATATGCTATCTAACTCCTGCATGAAACCGGTAAAACCTGGTGATCATGGGCCCCCATTTAATATCCATGCAGTGCTCCTATTGTGTTATATATATTTGCCAAGTTTATATTTTTTTTCTGCTTACTGATATATACAAAAAATGCATTCATTTTTTATTATATTTGATTTCAGTTCTTCTTGAAATATCCAGACTTTTGAACTCTGGCTTGGATATGGAGTCCTTATCTATTTGTGTTCGCCTTTGTGAACAAGGAATTAACCCTGAGGCACTCTCTTCGGTAATAAAGGAGCTACGCAAAGCTTCTGACTCCTTAAAGGTGAGCCTGTAGTACATTATGATGTGCAGAATTCAAATTTCATATTTTTGCATTTATGTATACCGGTACTTTACTTTTTTGGAAGAGCTGGTGAAGGGCATAATATGAGTTGTAGAGATGAGGA
The DNA here is from genome assembly GCF_900747795.2 of Erpetoichthys calabaricus. Classification (NCBI taxonomy): domain Eukaryota; kingdom Metazoa; phylum Chordata; class Cladistia; order Polypteriformes; family Polypteridae; genus Erpetoichthys; species Erpetoichthys calabaricus. The sequence goes on from NC_041397.2 coordinate 87,977,019, forward strand.
TATGCTGACATTGTAAAAAGATGGGAAGTATATATGGGGCAATTAAATGTTGCCAGAAGTGCTCTAAATTAAGTAATAATATTTAGCTGAGAACCAAGCACGTCATGTGTCTGGGGAAAATTGCAACAGCTTAATGTTACTTGCCCGTAGAAAAATATTAATTTAAAACCTTAACTCATTTCAGGATGGAACGGTTGTGCTGTTATGCTCAAGGCCTGAAACAACCCTGAACAAAGAGCCAGTTTATAACAGAAACAGTTTAACATTTGCCAGTTATTCTAATGTGCATGGGCTGTTTCTGTAACATACTGACCATGTTATCCAACCATTAATATAATTTACACATGCTTTTTTTTATAAGAAATAGTGTTAGTATGTTGTTGGTTGGTTGGTTAGGAGCACATGTAACATGAGAAAAATTAATTTTAAAAAGTATAATTGTTTTTATTTATAAAATATTTATACAAATTAGATCAACATAACAGACCCTGTGTTGTTTGTGCATTGTAAAATTTAATATAATGGTAGCTTAGGAAATGTTGTGATAACCATAATTGACTATTTTTTGCTTTCTACATGTGTTGTACTTGATAAATAAATAGAACTTTTTTTGTCCCTGTGAGAAAATTTGGTTGCTTACAGAAAATTTTTAAATAAGTAATTTTAATTAATTTAATTAAATAAGTAAATATACACACACACCGGTCTGAACACACAGCAGAATGACGAAAGTGCTGGAGTACATGTCAACACTCACCGGTTGAGCCTTGCAGTGGGTACATTTTGGACAATTTTAAACTAAGTAAATTTGATCAGCAAAATAACTATTTGAATTATGGAATTCTTGGGGCATATAGAAATAGTGTATCTTCTCTATATATATATATATATATATATATATATATATATATATATATATATATATATATATATATATATATATATACAGTGGAACCTCGAGATACGATCACCTCTGTATACGAGAAATTCAAAATACGAGGAAAGTATGAGCGAAAAATTCAGATCTAAATACGAGCATTGGCTCGCGTAACGAGCCACGAGCCAGGCTGTGGGTATAGCTCGCGGCTTAGCAAGGGGGCGTGGTAGCAGTTGCGAGCCGCAATCTGCGGTGTCTGCGTTTCTCACTTAAGTGCACAGGTGGGAAACTGCCCACATCCATGATTGTTCCTGTGGCTGATGGGCTGCAGCTGCCATGTCCTCCCCGCATATATAGAGAAGCGCGAGCCGGTTAAGGGGGAGAAAAAGTAAAAGAAAAGAGAGGAGAGAGAGAGAGAGAGCGCGCGCAGGCAGGCGAGTGAGTGAGTGAGTGAGTGCAGGCTCGCGTGTAGCTGAACAGTGAGCTAAACAGCTGAAGCAGGACGGTGTAGAGAAGGTCAGCTGCATTAAGAGTGTCTCGCTTGTTGCAGAGCCCGCAGGTGAGACGCTAACAGAGAAGAAGCACCGGGGATTGTCATCTGTTTTTTAAAGACGGATCCTTTTGACGTTTTAACCTCGTGTTAAAGGATTGTTATTCTTGTGTATTTTAAACCTCCACTTCACAACTGTTTTAAGGATTATTTATTTAAAGATTTATTGAATGCTCTACTGCACTTTGGACACCTGTTTTGATTCTTTTAATAATCAGTTATATTATTTACCAGTGTTATTTATTAAAGGTAGACTACAGTATATATAATTTATCAGTGTTATTTGTTAGGAAAATTGATTTTTATGTTAATATATTTGGGGTGCAGAACGGATTAACTGGATTTCCATTATTTTCAATGGGGAAGTTTGTTCTAGATACGAGAAATTCGCTATACAAGCTCAGTGCTGGAACGAATTAAACTCGTATCTAGAGGTTCCACTGTGTATATATATATATATATATATATATATATATATATATATATATATATATATATATATATATATATATATATATATATATATATATATATATATATATATATATATATATAATCTCTTTATTTGGATCTTGATCTTTGTTTGTCTGTTTGAATTAATTAGAAGAAGAAGCACTAGATGGCAGTAGAGAGACAGCTAAAACATAGGCATTGCATTAAGAATCTCCTCCAGGCTTATACTACTGAAGACTGTAGTACTCCAGTCACACCTCAAAACACAGACATTCAAACTAAACAAATTGTTGTGCTTTAAATTAACTAATCTTTATATATAATCTTCATCTGAATCTTGATCTTTGTTTGTCCGTGAATTCCACGCATGCGTAGACCACCTTCCAGTTTAGTACGTTGTTGTTACTCACGGATGTCAACAATGTGCCGGAATAACGAAAGGGGTGGTGGACAGTGTTACGCTGGTTAGCTCCTGAGGCCTGGTTAGAGAATGAGATTGCCGAAGATAAAAGGTACGTGCCTACGTAACATATGAATGAAAGAAAGACAGTGGGTAAAATGAATAACAACGTAACAGTACGTTCCGGAAATTATTATTGTTACATTGTAGCCGGCGAGTGCTGCGCGTCTCACAGTTGTACCCTGGCTTGCTCACAAGTCAGTAAAGTGATCCCTATTTATGCTTTAAAGAGCCTGGATACCTATGTGTCCCCCTTTTATAACCATTGCTCCGTGTATACTGCCTTACTCTTTGGATTGCCACAAAGCAACCTGCGAGATTGGAGAAAGGTTGAGAAGAGATCGTGAGAGGAAACGACAGCATCGTGAAAACGAGTCGGACTGTGAACGGAGAGAAGCAGAAATGCTCCTACACCACCACATAATTACTATTCGGATAGTGATTCCGAGTAGGCCGTTCCTATCGAATCAATGTCCAAGGGTTTTGTTTTGTAATTTTGTTTCCCTTATAAAAAATCATAATGCTGTGCGACGAAGGGCCCAGTTCACGACTGGCAGCCGCGTTTAAACAGGGAGCCCTTCACAGACAACTTTAACACGCGCAACGTAGTTGGGCGCACATGGCTAGTTCAATATATTGTGCCATGAAAATGTATTTGCCTCATCCAGATTTCCTCTATTTTTGCTTATTAGTAATATTGTACTTATCTAATCTCCAGACAAATTTAATATAACAAAAAGAGGACCTGAGTGAACATGACACAGTTTTTAATGATCATTTGATGTAATGAAGGTATACAAATTCAGTGCCTGTTCCACATATGTGAAAAAGTAATTGCCCCCTTTGTCACTCGACCAACCAACAAATCAAACTTAAATGGTAATAAGGTGAAATTAGACTGGACACACCCAAGCTTGATTGCATCCAGACAACTGAATCTAAACATAACTTAATTATAACATTTTCAGCTGTGTGAAGATGGCTAAAAGGTTTCAACAAGTAACACATCATGCCTCGATTGGGGGGAAAAAAAAAAAAATTCATGAGAAAGAAATTTTACTAAAATATATCATTTGGAAAAGAGTTACAAAGCAATCTCTAAAACCATAGGACCCCAGCAAACCACTGTGGGAGCCATCCTCTCCAAATGGAGAAAACTTGGAACAGTGGTAAATCTGCCCGGGTGTGACCAGCCTAACAAAATTAATTCAAGATTCCAGATGAACATCTAAGGAATTGCAGGTTTCCGCCAGCTCAGTTAACATCGGTGTTCATGATTCCACCATTAGAAAGACCGTGAGCAAGAATGGTATCCATGGGAGAGTTGCAAGGCAAAAACCACTGCTAAACAAGAGGGAAGTAAGGACTCGTCTAACATTGTCTACACTCAAAATGTTTTGACATAATATTATGTGGATTGATGAGTCAATAAGAACGTCATGTCTCGTTGTAGTGTGATAGTGATGCTTTGCTTCTGGGCATGTGTGGCTTGTCTTAGTTAAAGTAAGCATGAAGTCCTCTGTTTATCAAAAAGAACTAAAGAAGGATGTTCGGACATCATTGTGTTATTTGAAATGTATGTGCAGTTGGGTTATACAGCAGGACAATAATCGGAAGCACAAGGGCAGGTCCACCTGTAAATGGCTATACTGTATAAAAACAAATGTCTTTGGAGTGCTCTAGTCAAAGTCCTGACTTGAACTCCATTGAAATGTTGTGGTGTGATCTTAAATGGGCAGTTCATAGTCAAAAACCCACCAATTTGGCTGAATTATGACAAATGCCAAAGACCGACCTCCTGTTTCCGGGATTGTTTAATTGCAGCTCTGGCTGCTAAAGCTGGCACAAGGTATTACGTTTATGGGGCAAATACCTTTTCAAAGTACTTTATGGATGAGTTCCAATTTCCTGAGATGCTAATTGAAAGGTCCTTTTCCCATGATTTCCCTAGGATCTTTGAAGGTTAGATTCTTTAAAATATTTTTATACTCTTGAAATGCTGTATGAGTCATCATCAAAACTAACCAGCATGGCCTCTGAGATTGATATAGGTGTGAGATGTGGAAAGTTGGTTAAGTTCCTTTTAACAAAGATTCTAATTTGCATATAGCAAAAGACATTGGTGCCTGGGAAGTTAAATTTGGAGTATAATTTGTTCATAAGATTCAAAAATATTGTCTATAGGAAGAACTCTGGTGGTGTCTATGAGCTGAACACTGCTTAGGTCAGAAAAGATTTTTTTTTGTTGTGCTGGAGCAACAGATAAAAGCTTCTCCACTTTGAAATGTATTCTGCATTGGTTTCTTATTTTAAGTAATTGGTGAATAGTGAGGGCATATAATGAAGATTTTAGAGTATTTTTTGATTTATTTTGCAAGCCAGTCCAGTGGGGAATTTCTGCAGATATTTCAGTTTATTGTGCACATATTTGCTGCCCAGTAACTGAAAGTTTTTTTGGTTTTTTTTTTGTTGAAAGTTTAAAATTGATGGCTTAGATAGCGTGTTTGGTCAGAATTGTTCTTCTCAGAATTCAATAAACATAGGCAATAATTAACTGACATCATTTAAGAGTTCCATTTTAAGTAATAAGTAATTTTGTGTACTTTATTTGTAATTTATTGTTGCATTTTTTTTTTTTTTTTGCAGCTTTTTTCTTTAACTTATTATAAAGCATTTTGAGCTACATGCCTTTTACAAAAATGTGTTATAGAAATAAATTCATTTTTTTGTATAATATGGTACCGTGGCTGTCTGTCTGTCCAGGATTTTAAATCACCTGTAGCTCGCAAACCGTTTGACCTATTAACATGAAATTTGGTACACATATACTACGTGACCTCAACTGTTGGCTTTTGGGGTGATGATTGACCTCCGAGGTCAAAGATCAACCCAGGAAGGTCAAGGTCAAAAATCAAATAAGCTGTAGCCTGAAATTTGGTACACACCTACTATGCTGAAACTCTGCATTACAACTTTATATTAAAAGCGAAGAGTTTTTGGAATTATTACTCTTTCTAATTTTATTTTATTGTAGAATCAACTCTCTGCAGCGGGCGGCAGTGCAGCGGATGCGTACAGGGGTGGAGTACGGTCAGGTCAAGTGTATTCACTGCATGTTATCGTGCAGTACGCCATTACTGGTATATTTATATTAAATGTTGCTTGATAGCCCTCCACGTTTTTCAGTTTTGACACAGTAGAGAGTTAAGGGATTTAAAGGAGGTTTTAACACACAACTCTTATAAAATCTCTAATCAGAAGTTTAATTGCATAAATTAGTGATAGAAGAAAAAAATGCACAAGCTTTAAATTCCTAATCATTCCATGTAAATGCATAAAGATTTGCCATAAGTAATAGTAACCTCTCCATCGGGAGATGACCTTGGAGGCTACAAATGATTTTTTTCGATGATTCAGAAAAAAAAATCCCCTCCCACTAAATGCATACAGTAGCTATATAGCAACTTTATCTTATTAAGGTTTTGTGATATGTATCGTCCGTGTTAGTATCTTAATTGCTGTTTTAACAATGTTTGAGTTGACACTGTGTATGTCAATCAAAAACATGCATTGTGAGTCCACACATTCACTGCGTCATATAGCCTAGTCTTCTGGGGCCAGACATGATTTTCATATGAGAATACATGTCTGAGGAAACCTGTTAAAAGTTTGTAATGAACAGAGGTGAAATCCTGCAAAAGCTACATCAGCAGAACTTCTTTCTAAACACCACCCCCTATTCCTCCAGTCCATAAAGTTTAAACCACCGGGGTACAGCGCAACAGAAACTTGACAAAAGACTTGGTGCCGAGATAAATAAAAAGCTAAAATAGCCATGATCAGTTCGGGAGCTCAGCAGCACAAGATAACTGAAAATTAATGATTATTTCGTATCTTTCTGTCATTGTGACTGTTGCATCACTATGTGTCGTAACAGCGAAGAGGGTCTAGATAAGTATTGTGGTCTATGGATGTACTATACTATGGATATACTTAATATGCCTCAGCTGTTTAGGCACGGTATGTTTGGTGTTTCCAATTAGACAGTAATGTTAAATCAATCAGTCATTCTCCAACCTGCTATATCCGAACACAGGGTCATGGGGGGGGTCTGCTGGAGCCACTCCCAGCCAGCACATGGCACAAGGCAGGAAGTTTAGATGTGCTGTGAGATGGTGAATGTTGTGCACCCTCCTGCTTGCTTCTACTGGTGTCATTGGGTTCATTTGTTGATTTGGGAGTGTTGAATACTAAGATTAGCAGCAGTCCTTAACTCTTATTGACGCGGTGTGGCATATTGTTTATACTGAATGCATACTTTGCAATTCACATTTTCATAAGCAATGCAGTTTATTGAAATCAGAAACTTGTTCACTTTTGGATCAAATTACACAATTAAAAGGCACTCCAAGAAACAGGTAACATATGAGATCCTGTAAAATAATAATAACGATTTATTACTGCAGCTGGTTTTGACAATTCGTAGAACATTATGACCCGTGACCCATGGGCATAAGTAAAAATTGCCTTAACTCGATCAGCAGTAAAACAGCGCATGACTATACATTAATTGTTCTTGTGCAGCTAGACTACATTTAGCCTAGTATGATAAATTGCTGCGTGTGCACATTTAAATGCTGTAATTGTTTTTCATCTTGTGCAGTGTTTGACAGAACTTGAAGTTTGGATTTGGTGACTTATAGTAGAATGTTAGTTTTTTTTGTTCTTGCTTACAGTGTATACCACACAATTACATTAAAACAGAGCAATTGAATATTTATCCATGCTCTGTAAATCAATTATAATTAGTATTTTGTTTCCCTTTAATTCATGTCTTGTTTATATTACAGTAACTGGAAGTGTCTGTTGCTCACATTACAGTAGTTATTGTTGATCCTTGTGCAAATTTTTACAAAGTAAATATTGTAGGCCACTTTGAAATAGTTCATACTTGCACTGTTTGATCTCAATAATACTTCCACTAGTGATTTTGATGATTTTATATTGTTACTTGAATGTGTCACTCATAAATAAATAAGAACCATTTTCTTTAAATTATGTTGATTTAATGTAATTAGTAAGCAACAGTTAATATCCTATTAAAAAGAGCAAGCTAAAGTGAGTATAATAAGACTTTTATAAACATTTTTGAAGGTTCCAAAATGTCATCAATTTATCGTTATCAACAAAATCCAAGTAAATATTGAGAAAAATGTTTAATATCGCACACCCCTATAACTAACCCATTCTTTTTTCTATCTAAGTTAGCTTTTAAATATTTAAATGTAGCTTCACTTTTAAGAAAAAAATCTATATCTGAATCCAATGGACCAAGGTGTAATTAAACTCTTCACAACAGACAGTCTAACCAATTTCATGTAAAGAATGACAACAGTTATAGGGTTGCTTGTGTCTCCAGTTCGTATGTCATTATTGCTTAGGTATTCTTTCTCATTTTGATTGACGTTTTGAGTTTCTCTCAAAGTCATAATTTATTCTGGTTTCATTAAGTTGTCAAAGTTTTACATGTTGAACTACACAATCGGTAATAATTAAGTGGATAACCAAGAAAGAAATTACCGATAGCTTCTCTTTCTTCACTTCTCACAATATACCATTCTGGCCATATTGTATTTCCAAATGAAGGGTTAGTGTTCTTGTTCTCTAACTTGTGCCACAGGAGAAAGAAGCAGTACAAATGTATCTCCTAGAATATCAACAAATCTTAAAGTGACTGTTTTTATTTAGACCCTTTATATTTCTGTTTGGGGCAGTATGGTGGTGTAGTGGTAGTTCTGCTATCTCACAGCATGGAGACCAGGATTTGTGTCCCGCATGAGCCTTGTGGGAAGTTTGCATGTTCTCCCTGTGTTTGCATGGATTTCCTGGGTGCTCCTGTTTCAGTGAATTGGAATTGCTAAATTGGCCCTAATGAGTTTGTGTGTGTGTGTGTGCACACGCTCATGCTCCCTGGGATGGACTAACATGCTGTCCAGGTGGTAGTCTTGCCTTTTATCTGATGATGGCTGAGGTAGGCTCAATCTGCCCTGCCCTGGATAAACAGTTTTAGAAAAATGGATTGATGGATATTTGGCTCTTAACTAACAAGTTAATGGAAAGTAAAGGAGCAGATCAAAATTAACAAAGTAATAATTTATAATACAATAGCAGGAGAAATTATATTTTGAATGTTGTCACCATGAGTGACAGATACAGTGTGTAAAGTATGAATATTGTAATGTGTTGAACCTTTCTCAATTCAGAGAAACTACAATTTACTGAAGGTTAAATTTGTATATTTCTTTAAATATTTCAGTCCCTCAGCAAGTGTCCGTTATTATTGATACGTATATGGTCGCAAAACTTAACTAAGAATGAAGAGTAAGAACAAGAAGCTGTAGTATAACTTAATTCATTTTTAATGTCATAACCTTCAGAGGCCTAATATCATCTAGACCTTTCCAAGGTATTTGAGCCACTTCAGTGTTTTTTTTTCTATTGGAAAGAGATAAACTATCAATGTCTTAAACCCAGAATGATGTCTGTATGTTTGTCAAATATTTGATTACAAAATAGATACCAGACATTAAAAGTAGTGTTATTGAATAGAACTGGCATATTTCTTATGCAACACACATCTAATAGAGAATACTTTATAGTGCTTCATAAGTCTGCTCATTTTTTCTTGGTACACACAGTACATGTAATCTTTAATAAATTCTATGGTTCATAATTTGTTATGTATGTTATTATAATTTCAAAGCATTTCTAAAATTTTAATTTCACTTCAAATTCATAAGGTTTATTGTGCTTTTTTTGCTGTAAGAATTACAGTCAGGAATGCAGTCATTCACTTATCTATGCTTTGTTACATTGTATTGTTCATGCTGGAGTTGCAAATTTTTGCTGAAGTGAATTCCACAAACTTAAACTTTTGATCTTAAGTTAAGACATGTTGACAGCACAGGGTACTGGTGCTTATTATTTATTCATGAGTAACAATTACTAAGAACCTTGGGCCTCATTGTGTATTCACACTTGACCCTGTTTGAAGAAAAAATGTCAGCAATTGTATGATGATTTCTTTTTTGATGTGGGCTGAGATGGACTGTGCCTAAATGGGAAAGCATTATTTCAAGCAAAATGTAGCTGCAGTTTCCACTTTAGTCCTTTATTGAAGTTTGTGAAAATAATCTTTTTTCATGTTATAATTTATTGATATCTCATGCAATAGTAATTTTATTTTCTTATAGAAGGTAAAGGCTTGTGTAGGCAGCGTACAGTCTTGTCTAAAGGAGTTCTTGAGTTAATTGTTTCAGTCGATTCACACCTAATCATGTATTATTTATTACTCCTAATTATTAGTAATTAAAAATGGTGTTAAAACAGAACACTTTTACAGTGGAATTAACACAAGAAGTCAATCTTTTCTATCTTGACAAGTTTTTAAATGATTGTTTTGCTAGTGGCCCATTAAATTATTGTCTGGATATTTTAGATGTACAAAGTACATGCTTCATTGTGAAACAGTAAGTGACTTTCTATTTTGTTTTGTTTGTTTATCCCTAAATAAAAATACTTACAAATACAAAAATTGGGTAATCTGTCCATATCAAAGCATTAAACAAAGTTTTTAATAATTCCAAGGTGTAATTCAACATCATTTTGAGTGTGAAAGCAATTTTTCTATTTCAAAGGTATCAAAAGATGGTTACTGTATCATTCATTTTGAAGTACTCTTAAACTATTTTTAACATCACTTTAGAAGTTAGCTGGTTGGTGTGCGTGTGTGTGTGTGTGTGAGTGAGATGATACACATTTTCTGTGGCCAGTTATAACTCTTATTACATTTATTGGCAGACTAAAGTTTGCGCTCAGTTTTAATTTTTGTATCAGCACTTTGAGTTATACAGGCCAAAGCTAGTTATATATAATAAGGTATTGAAGTGCTTGGACAATGTGACACTTCAGAGTTGATAGTAATCAAACAAATGATGTATAGAGGAAGCTTGTCAAATCAGAGTCAGCAAGCCAAAGTGACGAGTGCTACTTTGATGAAGGCTCAGAAGCTTATCTAGCTTTCTCTGCAGTTTTACCAGATAGATTTACACCTCATGTAGCTCCAGGTACCAATTGTTAATCTAATTCATATGCATTAAAGGTATATGGTAATTAATTGTAACAAAAACACCTAATTAATAATTTAATTACAATTTCAGGAAAAAAAGAAACAGATCAACAAAAATAATTATTTTAAACCACTAAGAATTGGGGTGGGGTGGCAAGATGGAGCAGTGGCTAGTGGTACTGCCTCACTGAACTATTATTTTGGGTTTGAATCCTGTACCCAGTATTTGTGTGTGTGTGTGTGTGTGTGTGTGTGTGTGTGTGTGTGTGTGTGCATTTTGCGTGTTGTCCCCTTGACTACATGGATTTTTCTCCATATCCTTCCATATGCCTAAAGCCATGCATACAAGGTTAACTGACCGGTCTAAATTAGCCCTGTGTGGCCGTGACGTGCATGAATGAGCCCTGACTGATGCCCTTTTCAGGGCTGGTTGCTGGGTGGTGCCCCATGCTGTCGGGGATAAGTTAAGATTTCCCTAACTCTCAGATTAAGCAAGCATCCTATTAAAAAGTATAGTCTAGTTATGTCAGAGTGAGAATGTCATGACATGGACTGCCTGATGGTTAGTCAATCAGTGCATCAAAATATGAAACATATACTGTATGCCTGAATGTAATGGATAGATAACAGGTCAATAATATATGAAATCTTGGGACCACTTTGCATGAAGCAACTGACAAGTAACAGTATTTATAAGTTACTGTTAATTTTGTCCCAAAGAAGTTTATATAAGTAGTCTTGCAGAATTTCTCTTATTACTGCTCTTATGACTTCTGTGTCCTCAAACTACATGTTAGGATAGTGAGGGTGGCTAAACTGCCTAAATAAAAGGAAGAGATGATTTGTGTTTGTTTCTTTCAAACCTTCATTGGAACATGTTGGTTAAGAAAATAAAATGACTGATGTTTTTAATTGAAATTTATAAAGTTTAAAAATAAAAACAATGGACTAGTTTAAGGGAGGTAAGGCTTTATTTCACCACAAAGAAATTTAAAAAGCAAAACAAAAAATTGTACACATATATACTTTCATTTTTTTAAACAGTAATTTTTTAATCTACAGAAACAAACTCCTTCTCGCCCAGAAGAGTTCCTTGTTGATTGAAGCCATTGTAGCTGAATGTTCAGACATTATAGAGATGCCCAGTCTGCCCTCAACTATTTCCAGTGATAATCCTGACAAAATTACTTTGGATCAGCTGAAAAGAGAGAAAATAAAAATGCAGCTGAAAGTACTAAAAATTACAAGAGGAATATTACGAAATGAAAATAAAGAAACTTAATCCTTGAAATTCAGCCCCATTGATTTGGAACTGTTGACAGGACCGAGCAATAATGCAATATTAAAAAAAAAAAAAAAAACTGCATAAAATCATTTCCTTTTTGCTATAATTAAAGAACAGTGATTTTTTGCCATTAAAATGATGTATTGCATACCAATACTATGTTGCAATGTTTTGTTTTTTTTTTCTTCCCTCAAATATGTCCGAAATGGTGTATCACAGCAACTCCTGCCCCCAAACCCATGGCTTTCTTAAACAGCCTAATTCAGTTGTGTACAATTTCACAGAGACTATTATCTGCTAAACTGGAGAATTATTTCCACTTTATATTGTATTTTATTTATTTTTTGGAGTTGAAAGTAAATTAGAATAACTGATAACATGTTTTTACTCCTACTACTAAGAGTAGGGCCACCTTTGCATGCATCAGTCTTGAGAATTTTCAGCCAATTCGGATTGGTTCTCCTACTCTGAGACGCCTGATAAATATGGGACCTGGTTATTTAAGCAATTATTTACTAACAAACACACAAGTGAGTAACGTTTAAAAAGCTGACTTTGAACATTCAGTGTTGTTTGCACTGGCATCAGTCTGGCCTGTCAGTATTTGAAGACAATTAATTTAAAGAGAGCAAAGTCCACAGTAAAGGTGGATTAAAAAGTAAATACTTTATCTGGTTTTGCCATTTTAAGATATGTCAAAATACAAACATTTTATAATTCCTAATATAAATCTTGCACTTAAGAATACATATATGTGAAGGTAAAAAATTTCAACTAGTGAGGTCAATTAAAGATACACTTTACTAATTGATTGTGAAACTGGTTGGAACAAAAACCTGCATCCACAGAAGATCCCCAGGACTAAATTTGAGAACAATTGATCTAAGTAAATGTATTCTTACACTGAATGCTGTAAAGTAAGGTGGTATTGTGTATACGGTATAAAATAAGATAAATCCAATCTAAAGAGCAGAGGGTAGTACAGGAAAAAAGCCTTTAAAGTTATCAAATATGTTCACTTTTCCTAAAGTAAGAATACATTTCTTGTTCTCTTGTCAGCTCACAGTTATGAGTGGGTTTTTGTATGGCAAGCCTCCAATGCCAAGCTATATTCTGCTTATAATCATAGTTTTGCTTCTGCTATTGTTTTTCTTCAACTGTTATATTCTGCCATTGCTTGTTATAACAGACAGATGCACACTTAAATCCTATGATTGTTTTTGCCTAAGTGGCACCTACTTTTCAGTTATTACATTCAGTGTTATTTTACATAGACTAGAGCAAGATTCATGCTGAATGTGAAAAGAGCAGATAAGAGTTTCTTGTACTTTGTACAACTAAAAGAAAGTCATTAGTTACACTGCATCATATATTTAATCAACACTTTAGATTTTTAAAAAAGCCAAGCCACCTTCATGTCACAGACACAGCACTTACAGAGCACATCAGTTGTCTCCCTGCTGCTAGAGTTCATAGGCTCTGATGCACAGCCAGTGGCAAGGAGCCAGGGGAAAAATTGGTATATGGGGTTTCTTTTGTCCCTGGGTAAGTGGAGTGAGGTGAAGTCAGGTGGTACGCATGAACAAGCAAAAGAACGAAGCTGCTATGTGCCTGTGTCGCCACTGATCATCTGGATGGCATCTTTGAAGTGGCCACTGAAGAGACCAGAAAAGTTATTTTTAGGGTGACTTCACTAGAAGTTAGTGTAAAGTGGGTAATTCCATTTCTCTATCTCTCACACCCCCTGAGTCATTACAATGTTCTCATCTACTGAAGCACCCGCATACATTATCTGGCCAGCGGCAGCAGGGAATATTGGTGAAATAGTGAAATAATCTTCCATATAGTGAAAAAATATAAGCGATTGTAAATGTACATTTTTTTTTACTTCTTTTTGAGTAGCTGCCTATAGAATTCAAGTGATCTTTCATCATTATTTGTAATCTGTTTGTGTGCATCACTGATTTTTACTTTTCAGATTCAGTTTTAAAGGTGGTCAGCCCACTATAAACATTTTAAAGAACTGATGATTGTGTGTTTCTTTAAATTTCTCAACATAGCCACGAATCGGCAGCTTAATTGAATGAAAATGAACAAACGTGAATAAAAATTCACTAAATATTTTATTATTGGAGCAAAAAATATACTTCAATTTTACAAATTTTAGTCAAGTGTCTTTTAATGAGCAGTGCAAATATGGGTCATGGCACACCCCATGTCCTTGACTCCTGCTAGGCAGTTACACAACTTTGATAAACAGTTGATTGGCGAATTCTGGTGCTGTGAGCTGTGTTCAAAAGCAATAACAACAGGTCAATTATTTCCTTTTAAAACGATCTTAATAAAACAATGGAAAAAAAAAAATTCCTAAGCAACAATACTGGCATAATTTATAAAACAGCGATTTACAAAATGATGTTGGCTATTGCAAAAATTAAGAGAGTGCTTAATAAATAAATATGTAAGGAATGTTAGCACATTAAAAATTAGAAGTTTCAGGAATTATTAATTCTGTATGGGATATATACAATCCCATGCCAAATTCCAAGTTCTGTGTGAAATGCATGAGCACAAGGTCTTGCTCTAAAGAATCTATGTATGTCTATAGTAGCTTCAAGAATTACTGAATCCCTTGAAAAGTGATAAATAATAAACATAAACATAAACAGAACAGATAATTAGCAATATGTTATACCCCAAAAGTATTTTTTTTTTTTTATTAAACCATAAACCATTTCCTATACTGATACACAATGGCTAAAGATCTTGGACCATTCTTCTAATGTTAAATTATCTAGACATTATCTGCCCTCTTAAAGTGTACATCACACTGACGTACAGAATTTTGATTTTGTTTTCAGTCATCCATTTCTTTGTTCATTTTAGTGTTTGGTACAGCTGTTCCATAATAAAGATGCGAACAAAAGCTGTGACATTTATTAATAATCAAAATGCTATACAAAGAAAACCATTTCAGATTGTTTTAAAAATAACATAGAAGGCATGTAGAAAGAACATTTATTTTGATATTTTTATATATTAAAGGATAATTCATTATTGTTGCATCCAAGAATTTAGTGGGGTTTTTTTTTCTTTTTATCTTCAATTACTAAAGATATGAGTGTGTATTTGCTGTATGGCAGCACTAGAGGGAGCTGTTGCCCAAAAAAACAAACTTTTTCTGATTTGTTCATTCTTAACATCTATTGATATGAATGCTAAGTTCACTGAAATGAAACACTTGTTAAAATACTGTGATGGCTGAGGTAAATAATTTGATATACACCCAAAATGGCCTGACAATGAAAGCTGACAGAGACAATTAGAATTCCTGAAGTCTTATCTGGTAGACAGGGACACAATTCTAGTTTATATTTGAGTGTGCATAAAGTTTTCTCTTTTTAATAAAGTTGAAAAATTCTGCATGGTGGGTGATAAGGTTTATATAAGAGACTTTGATGATTACTCACTTCATTGTGAAATGAAACCTTACCCTGTTACTGCTTTAAATATAAACTACCTGTCCCAGTACCTGACTGCTCTGTCAGTAAGATAGTCAGAGCCAACAGTGAAATTTTAAAATGATAAGGCAGGTTATGGTACACATATACAGTGGTGTGAAAAACTATTTGCCCCCTTCCTGATTTCTTATTCTTTTGCATGTTTGTCACACAAAATGTTTCTGATCATCAAACACATTTAACCATTAGTCAAATATAACACAAGTAAACACAAAATGCAGTTTGTAAATGGTGGTTTTTATTATTTAGGGAGAAAAAAAAATCCAAACCTACATGGCTCTGTGTGAAAAAGTAATTGCCCCCTGAACCTAATAACTGGTTGGGCCACCCTTAGCAGCAATAACTGCAATCAAGCATTTGCGATAACTTGCAATGAGTCTTTCACAGCGCTCTGGAGGAATTTTGGCCCACTCATCTTTGCAAAATTGTTGTAATTCAGCTTTATTTGAGGGTTTTCTAGCATGAACCGCCTTTTTAAGGTCATGCCATAGCATCTCAATTGGATTCAGGTCAGGACTTTGACTAGGCCACTCCAAAGTCTTCATTTTGTTTTTCTTCAGCCATTCAGAGGTGGATTTGCTGGTGTGTTTTGGGTCATTGTCCTGTTGCAGCACCCAAGATCGCTTCAGCTTGAGTTGACGAACAGATGGCCGGACATTCTCCTTCAGGATTTTTTGGTAGACAGTAGAATTCATGGTTCCATCTATCACAGCAAGCCTTCCAGGTCCTGAAGCAGCAAAACAACCCCAGACCATCACACTACCACCACCATATTTTACTGTTGGTATGATGTTCTTTTTCTGAAATGCTGTGTTCCTTTTACGCCAGATGTAACGGGACATTTGCCTTCCAAAAAGTTCAACTTTTGTCTCATCAGTCCACAAGGTATTTTCCCAAAAGTCTTGGCAATCATTGAGATGTTTCTTAGCAAAATTGAGACGAGCCCTAATGTTGTTTTTGCTTAACAGTGGTTTGCGTCTTGGAAATCTGCCATGCAGGCCGTTTTTGCCCAGTGTCTTTCTTATGGTGGA
Source organism: Erpetoichthys calabaricus (assembly GCF_900747795.2). Lineage (NCBI taxonomy): Eukaryota > Metazoa > Chordata > Cladistia > Polypteriformes > Polypteridae > Erpetoichthys > Erpetoichthys calabaricus. Next base: position 87,993,324 of record NC_041397.2, read on the forward strand.
GTCGTGAACACTGACCTTAATTGAGGCAAGTGAGGCCAGCAGTTCTTTAGACGTTGTCCTGGGGTCTTTTGTGACATCTCGGATGAGTCGTCTCTGCGCTCTTGGGGTAATTTTGGTCGGCCGGCCACTCCTGGGAAGGTTCACCACTGTTCCATTTTTTTGCCATTTGTGGATAATGGCTCTCACTGTGGTTCGCTGAAATCCCAAAGCTTTAGAAATGGCTTTATAACCTTTACCAGACTGATAGATCTCAATTACTTCTGTTCTCATTTGTTCCTGAATTTCTTTGGATCTTGGCACGATGTCTAGCTTTTGAGGTGCTTTTGGTCTACTTCTCTGTGTCAGGCAGCTCCTATTTAAGTGATTTCTTGATTGAAACAGGTGTGGCAGTAATCAGGCCTGGGGGTGGCTACGGAAATTGAACTCAGGTGTGATACACCACAGTTAGGTTATTTTTTAACAAGGGGGCAATTACTTTTTCACACAGGGCCATGTAGGTTTGGATTTTTTTTCTCCCTAAATAATAAAAACCATCATTTAAAAACTGCATTTTGTGTTTACTTGTGTTATATTTGACTAATGGTTAAATGTGTTTGATGATCAGAAACATTTTGTGTGACAAACATGCAAAAGAATAAGAAATCAGGAAGGGGGCAAATAGTTTTTCACACCACTGTATATATATATTCCAACCAACATATATATATCTGAACCAGCATATGTATATCTAAACCGGTGTATACATGTCTAAACCGGTCTATTGAACAGATTTATATATATCCAAACCAGTGTAATTTTTAACCTTTTTTTATCTCATGGCACATATAAACTAATTAGTAAAAGTCTGTGGCACACCAAAAAATATATTTTTTTGCTGATCTAACAAAAAAAAATTAGGCATAATTTTGGATTGACTTACAAAAAATAATAATAGTAATTACTTCTTTGCTCCAAGGTGACTTTTAAAAAATCTTTTATATTATTTATGACAATTTAAAATAATTAGGTAGTGCTCAAAATTATAAGGTGCCATATTTAGCAATAAGATTAGGAGGTACAGGGGTAAGATTGCCGCTTTGAAGCTAGCTAAACAATCACAGGTTCGCATCCAGAGATTTCCCTTCAGTTTTTTCTTCTTTTTTTCTTTTGCAAAGTGCTTTGAGTAGTAAGAAAGGCGCTGTATAAATGTAAGAAATTATTATTATTATTAATACATGTGTATGCGTCATCAAATTCAGCCGCTGTGTAGTGGGGGATAAATAGGAACACTAGATGTGCTCAACAATAAGACGCGTTAATTGGAAGAATTCCACAGTACGTTGTGCACACAATACAAACAATGTGTATATTATTGAAGTAAAGGTTCATATTTATTATATGAAATAACATTTAGTATACAAATTTTTAACAAGTTGAGATATTATACATTTTTTTGCTTTATTAGTTTACATATAGTGTATGTATATTATTATAATAATGATATAAAATCATATAAAATTTGCATTGTAGGCTTCTTTTGTGTCGTAATTCTTTAAAGTCTTTAAATAGTTTGCTTTTAAAAAATTTACAACACACCTGTGGACCATTGAAAATCGCTGATCTAAACAATACAATACAATTTATTTTTATATAGCCCAAAATCACACAAGAAGTGCCTCAATGGGCTTTAACAGGCCCTGCCTTTTGACAGCCCCCCAGCCTTGACTCTCAAAGAAGACAAGGAAAAACTCCCAAAAAACACCCTTGTGGGGGGGAAAAATGGAAGAAACCTTGGGAAAGGCAGTTCAAGGAGAGACCCCTTTCCAGGTAGGTTGGGTGTGCAGTGGGTGTCAGAAAAAAGGGGGGTAAATACAATACATAGAACAGGAAAAAAGTAATCATCAATACAATACAATAGTGCAATAGAAATATTACAAGTACAGAGCAGAATTCAACAGTAGATGATATTACATAATACAGTTTGGATTTGTTCAGAGTCCTGGAGACCTTGGCCATCAAGCTGCCTCCCCCTGTTGGCCATTCCACAGCTGAGTCAGTGCTGGGGCAGCCAATCCAATGAAAGAACCCTTCTACCCGATGACTTCTGCGATCCTCCATCAGAGATGACTTTACCTTAGGCAAGCAATACAACTTGGCAGGTGAGCAGTGGCACCAAGTGCCATATTTGAGTACCAAGAAGAGAAACAGAATAAGTAAGGGTTAGTAACAAATTATAACTATGGAAGAAGATGATCCACTGTGGCGACCCCTAACGGGAGCAGCCGAAAGAAGAAGAAGTAACAAATTATAACTATCATATTACTTATGTTTTAGTGCTAATAACTAACAACAGAGATGCAGTCTTCACAGTTAATCAGCAGCTCTAGTCAGGGTATGCTAGATAGATAGATACTTTATTAATCCTAAGGGGAAATTCACATACTCCAGCAGCAGCATACTGATAAAGAACAATATTAAATTAAAGAGTGATAACAATGCCGATAACAATGCAGGTAAACAGACAGACAATAACTTTGTATAATTTTAATGTTTACCCCGCCAGGTGGAATTGAAGAGTCGCATAGTGTGGGGGAGGAATGATCTCCTCAGTCTGTCAGTGGAGCAGGACATTGACAGCAGTCTGTCGCTGAAGCTGCTCCTCTGTCTGGAGATGATACTGTTTAGTGGATGCAGTGGATTCTCCATGATTGACAGGAGCCTGCTCAGTGCCCGTCGCTCTTCCATGGATGTCAAACTGTCCAGCTCCGTGCCTACAATAGAGCCTGCCTTCCTCAACAGTTTGTCCAGGCATGAGGCGTCCCTCTTCTTTATGCTGCTTCCCCAGCACACCACTGCGTAGAAGAGGGTGCTCGTCACAACCGTCTGATAGAACATCTGCAGCATCTTATTGCAGATGTTGAAGGACGCCAGCCTTCTAAGGAAGTATAGTCGGCTCTGTCCTTTCTTACACAGAGCATCAGTATTGGCAGTCCAGTCCAATTTATCATCCAGCTGCACTCCCAGGTATTTATAGGTTTGCACCCTCTGCACACAGTCACCTCTGATGATCACAGGGTCCATGAGGGGCCTGGTCCTCCTAAAATCCACCACCAGCTCCTTGGTTTTGCTGGTGTTTAGTTGTAGGTGGTTTGAGTCACACCATTTAACAAAGTCCTTGATGAAGTTCCTATACTCCTCTTCCTGCCCATTCCTGATGCAGCCCACGATAGCAGTGTTGTCAGCGAACTTTTGCACGTGGCAGGACTCCGAATTATTTTGGAAGTCCGATGTATATAGGCTGAACAGGACCGGAGAAAGTACAGTCCCCTGCGGCGCTCCTGTGTTGCTGACCACAATGTCAGACCTGCAGTTCCCAAGACGCACATACTGAGGTCTGTCTGTAAGATAGTCCACGATCCATGCCACCAGGTATGAATCTACTCCCATCTCTGTCAGCTTGTCCCTAAGCAGCATAGGTTGGATGGTGTTGAAGGCACTAGAGAAGTCTAGAAACATAATTCTTACAGCACCACTGCCTCTGTCCAAGTGGGGGAGGGATCGGTGTAGCATGTAGATGATGGCATTCTCCGCGCCCACCTTCTCCTGGTATGCGAACTGCAGAGGGTCGAGGGCGTGGCGGACCTGTGGCCTTAGGTGGTGAAGCAGCAGCCGCTCCATGGTCTTCATCACATGTGACATCAGAGCGACAGGCCGGAAGTCGTTCAGCTCACTAGGACGTGATATCTTTGGGACGGGGGTGATGCAAGATGTTTTCCAAAGCCTTGGGACTCTCCCCTGTTCCAGGCTCAGGTTGAAGATGAGCTGTAGAGGACTCCCAAGCTCCAACGCACGGGCCTTTAGCAGTCGTGGCGATACTCCATCTGGACCCACTGCTTTGCTGGCACAAAGTCTCCTCAGCTCTCTGCTCACCTGCGCTGCTGTAATTGTGGGTTTGGGGAAACTCTCCTGTGCTGGTATCAGCAGAAGGATGGTTGGAGGGTGCAGTACTCTGAGGTGAGAGTGGGTTAGGGTGGTCAAACCTGTTAAAAAAGTTGTTCATCTGGTTTGCTCTGTCCACATCTCTCTTGATGGTGGCACCCCGCTTCGAGCTGCAGCCAGTGATGATCTTCATCCCATCCCACACTTCCTTCATGCTGTTGTTCTGCAACTTCTGCTGCAGCTTTCTTCTCTACTGCTCCTTCGCTGCCCTGAGCTGGACTCGGAGTTCCTTCTGCATGCGCTTGAGCTCATGCTGATCACCGCCTTTAAAAGCCCTTTTCTTCTGGTTCAAAAGGCCCTTGATATCATTTGTAATCCATGGCTTGTTGTTAGCATAGCAGCGTACTGTTCTTACTGGAACTACAATGTCTATACAGAAGTTGATGTAATCAGTAGTGCAAGCAACAACCTCCTCAATGTTCTCATTATGTGACCCGTGCAGGATATCCCAGTCTGTAGTTCCAAAGCATTCTCTCAGAGCCTTCTCTGCCTCAGGGGACCACTTCCTGAATGAGCGTGTGGTTGTTGGTAGCTCTCTCACTCTTGGTTTGTAGTGAGGCTGAAGCAGAACCAGGTTGTGATCTGCTTTCCCAAGCGCAGGCAGCGGGGTGGCACTGTATGCATCTTTAACGTTTGCATACAGTAGGTCAATAGTCCTATTTCCCTGGGTGTTACAATCCACATACTGGGAGAAGGCAGGTAATGTTTTGTCCAGCGTCACATGGTTAAAGTCTCCAGCAATTAGCACAAGTGCCTCGGGATGCTACGTTTGCAGTTTAGCAACAGCTGAGTGGATGATGTCACTCGCTATCTCCACATCCGCCCGAGGAGGGATGTAAACAGTAACAACAATGACGTTTCCAAACTCTCTGGGCAAGTAATAGGGACGCAAACTTACGGCCAACAGTTCGATGTCCCTGCAGCAAGAGGAGATTTTAATGTTTACATGTCCAGAGTTGCACCATCTTGTATTGACATAGAGTGCGAGTCTACGTCCTTTGTGCTTTCCGCAGGTACTTGCGTCTCTGTCCGCTCTAACTGTGCTAAACCCGGGTAGCTCCACGTTAGCATCTGGGATGTTAATTGTTAGCCACGTTTCAGTAAAACACAACAAACTGCATTCTCTGTAGGTCCTGACATTTTTCACCAGCGCAGCCAGTTCGTCGATCTTATTTGGTAGCGAGTTCGCATTTCCCAGGATCACAGAAGGCACCGAAGGTTTGTATCGCCACTTTCTCTCTAGACGCTTGGCTTTTATCTTGGCGCCGGCTCTGCTGCCACGATACGACCTTCTTACCTCGTCAGGTAAATAGGGGACCACACCGGCTTGGGCATTTGTTCTCGGCGCTTGAAGTTGACTACTTGAATAGACAAGTCTCGGCATGTAAAAATCCATTTCCAAGTAGTAAAGAGTAGTAAAAAAGTGTCCAGGGAACTAGTCCACATAAAAGAAAGTGGTAAGAGTTGACAGTGAAATAGAGAAAAATACAGAAAAAAGGTAAAAAGATAGTCATACACGGAGCTGCTGGAAAGGCTGCCACTCACGACGGTGCCTGAGTCATAAGATTAAATTAACTGCTAAATTGAAGTAGTGAATCTACAGACAGGATTTGAAAGCAGAGACTGAAGGGGCATCTCTTATAGTAGCAGGCAGACCATTCCACAGTTTAGGGGCCCTGTAACTAGAAGCTGGACCTCCCACTGTCATTTTATTAATCCTTGGAATCTTGAGATCTTAATGTACAGTATGTTCTGGTTTGTAAGTCATGATAAGTTCAGAAAAGTAGTCCGGACCTTGGCCATTTAAGGCTTTATATGTTAAAAGGAGAATTTTGAAATCTGCCCTAAAGTTAACCGGGAGCCAGTGTAAGGATTTAAGAACTGGAGTTATGTGTTCATATTTTCTAGTTCTTGTAATAATTCTTGCAGCAGCATTTTGGATTAACTGAAAACTGTATAAAGAACAGTTTGAACATCCAGTGAAGACCGCATTGCAGTAGTTAGTCCTACTAGAAATAAATGCATCAATTAATTTCTCAGAATCCTGCTTATTTAGAAAATGCCTTAATTTCCTAACATGTTTATGATGGAAGAAACATGATTTATACAACTTTTGTAATGTGCTCTTTAAATGACATGCTAGAATCAAATATAACTCTTAGATTGCAGGCTGATTCAGTAGAATTAATGTTGATTCCAACTGAATTAAATTATGACAAAATACTGTTGTGTTCAGAGTCATTTCCCCCAATAATTAACATCTGTTTTACCAGTGTTTAAAGACAAGTAGTTCTCATCCATCCACTCCTTTAATTCACTAACACAACTAATTAAAGACAACATTGGAAAAACTTCATTTGGTCTAAAAGAAATGTATAACTGGGTGTCATCTACGTACGAGTGAAAATGAACATTATGTTTTCTAATGATAGATCCCAGTGGAAGCATGTAAAGTGAAAACAGTAGAGGTCCCAGTACTGAGCCCTGCGGGACAACATATCTCGGTTCAGTGTATAATAATACACTGTCTGTACACATTAGAATTGATTTGATGAATAACAAGTAAACCAGGCAAGGACAGACAGGGACCAATAAATATATATTTGAACAGGTGCTAAAAAAATATCTCTGTCTCGTAGAATTGTGTCCCTTCTCTTAGGTGCACTAAGATGGGATTGTTGCAGAACTCCTCGTTTGCGCGCCACTTGTCTTTTGTTTTAGCGCATGCTCCATGCAAAATGCTGTCATGTCTGTCAGTAAACATACACACGCAGTTCTAAGGCTGCAGGTATATTAAATGTTATTGACAGTATACCAGGGTGCTTTGTGATTGACGGAGGACAGCAAACTTTGCTTAAAAGGTAATAAAAAAGCCAGTTGTTAGTTGTATTTTCAGTCTTTTTGGCATGCTTACTATGTTTTGTTACCAATAAATTCTTCAATGGGAACTCATCAACAAAGAAAATGGAAAATAAGATTTAGTAAAATGTCAATAATAATAATAAATCATTACTAGACAACCAACAACTATGTACAAAGACATTTAAAAGATAAATCTTTGAAATAAGTGTAGTAATCCAATTTCATGCTATAAGTGATTACTTTCTCTTAAACATTTACACACAGGTAGTTGTTCCTGGGGATATAAAAAGGAAAAAAAATCCATGGCAAAGGCTTTGTTGTTGAACCTAAAGTTCACTTCTGCCATATGAGTGATTAAAATCGTTTAAAGGAAGTATTTCAAGTTCTATCAAACGTATGTCTCATCCACTGGCTGGGACACTCCTTTCCATGGCTGGAGCAGAGCCTCAGAAATGCGTGCCCCGTGACTGCTGATTTCAAAGTCAACCCTGGAGAAGTAATATTGTCTAAAGCCATGGTAAAAGATTGATGAAAGTTTTTTACATGACTTTCAAGTCTGTGTGTCCCATTGTCCTCTACACTCGAAGGGACACTCACTTCTATAGCCGAGCCTTTACCTTGGAGTTGTGTGCCCCCTGACTGCTGCTTACAACAGTCCAGTTGTTGTTGGATTGGTTGTTTTAGCTGTTTTTTTTATTAATTTATTTTTTCATCGAGCTTTTGTCCTCAAATTTCCTTTTGAGGACAAATAAAGTTTCTGTCTGTCTATCTGTCTATCAGAAATAAAAGATGCTTTGAAATATTATTTTTTGTCAAATGATGTATAAACCTATTTAATGAAATGCACATTAGTATAGTAACAAGTCAATTAAAGAGCCCATAGACAAACATCAACCCAAATATTAAACACTTTATTGAGTCTGTCATTCTATTACATATACAAGCTATTTCATAGCTTCGTAAAATACCTCAGCTTGCTCCTACCCTTTGGAGTCTGTAGTTGCCATTGTTGAACATAAGCACAACAGCTGTGCCAATGAAAGTCAAGGAAGCCATTATGATGCTGGAAAACAAGATTAAAATCATTGTAGACATCATTGAAACCTTATGATGACCTAAATCAACTGTCTGGAGTGTCAGACCGTTGAGTGCACTAGTTAGCTCAGTAATCGCAGAGACTGGTAGGCCAATAAAGACCTGCACTGCTGATGACAGAAGAATCCCACTATGGCAATGAAAAAGACCCAAACACCATGTGTGACAGATCAGAAACAGCCTTCAGGAAGCAGATGAGGTTGTATCGGAGTGTACTATCCGCAGAAGACTTCATGAATAGAAGTGCAGAGGCCACACTGCAAGATACAAACCACTAGTTAGCCACAAAAACAGGATGGCCAGATTATAGTTTGTGAAAAAGGACTTCAAACAGCCTGCAGAATTCTGGGAAAAGGGTCTTGTGGAACGACAAGACAAAGCTGAACCTGTATTAGAGTGATGGCAAGAGCAAAGTGTGGAGACAAAAAGGAACTGCACAAGATCCAAAGCAGACCACCTCATCTGTTAAACATGGTGGTGGGGGTGTATGGCTGCCACAGGCACTGGCACACTCACCTTCATTGATGACAGAGCTGCTGACAGCAGTCACACATGAGGTATTTAGAAACATCTCAGCTGCTCAGGTTCCAGTAAATACCTCCAAGCTTCGTCCAACAACAAGGTAATGATCCTAAATATACTGCTAAGGCAACACAGGTGTTTTTCAAAGCTAACAAAATCGAAAATTGTTGAATAGCCAAACCATTCACCTGATTTAAATTCAATTACACAGGCCCTCCATATGCTGAAGAGAAAACATAAGGGGACAAGCCCCTGAAACAAGGGATGTACAACAAAGTACTAAATATGATGGCTTTAATAGACCTCCGTTGCTGAGTCCCAGACAGTATGGTGCTCTGAAATGAGGGACGATGTAGGAAAAGTGGTGCTATGTCTAACATACTGTGTGACCGAAATGTATGCAAATGCCCTTAATTAAAATCTTAAATATGCACTTTAATCCTGTCTTAATTTTTGTTTTAGTAATTTTAAAGTGTTAAGCATGGGTAAATCAAGGAGAAATATGCCTTTGTCCCAAACATTTTGGGACTGTACAGTATAATGCATCGATTTTATCCCCCAAATCACCCATGAAATACAAATCACAGGAAAGCACCTAGAGATTATTATCTGTATGCAAATTTTGATTTATACATTTACATAAAAGCACAAATTTTATAAAGATTTATGCATATCGATATTAGGAGCGTTTATGTGCCGTCACTACACGGCTTTAGGATTGTCTTTTCACGAACTGGGATCTCTGGAGTATTACAAAACAATAAATAATGTACTGAAATGTAAGCAAATCTCAAGTAACCCTAAATTGAGGAGAATGCTAATTGTGAAACATAGCAACTAGAATTTGAAAGTGTTAAAAATTAACTGTTTATTTTTTATGATTTATAGGATTATTTAACTTATCAAAGCAGATTAGAAACACTCTTTAACATTACACATTTTACGGTGAATAGAATGACATCGTCTTATGTCTCGGCCACTGGATCTAATATTCTAAGACGTTCTGTTAATCTCCACCTCTGAATGCGAAGGGTTATAACATTAAGAGTACTGTACTATTAAGTTTTCACGGACTCGCGGAAACAAGACAGTACAGTACACTCCGTGCTCTAACCATTGATGCTCTGAATTCTGACTTTCTCACATTGTACTGTTGGCTCATATTAGTTTCAATGCAATATAGCTCTGCCAGTTTGCATGCATTCATTACTTCACATATTGCATTCAGATGGCGCACCCATTGAATTCAGTGCAGTACGATCGGGTGGCTGACTCATGCATTGGATTGCGTGGTGTACGCATTGGATTCTGCACGGCTCGATTAGTTAGCTAATGCACTCCCCGTGTCCGTGTGGGTTTCCTCCAAATGTCAAAAAGCATGCAAGCTAGGTGAACGGCCGACACTTCATTTGATCTAGTGCGTTTTTGGTTGTTGTGTGTTCACCCTGCAATGAACTAGTGCACAGCTGGGACAGGCTCCATTCCTACCCCTGTAACCCTATTGTGAATTAAGAAGATTATAAAAAGACACGATATGATGCATTGGACTGCCCATGCACGCACTAGATTCAGAAAAAGTCTGTTTGCTTGCACATATCCATCCATCCATCCATTTTCCAACCCGCTGAATCCGAACACAGTCTGCTGGACCCAATCCCAGCCAACACAGGGCACAAGGCAGGAACCAATCCCGGGCAGGGTGCCAACCCACTGCAGGACACACACAAACACACCCACACACCAAGCACACACTAGGGCCAATTTGGAATCGCCAATGGGATTTATTTTTTTTTTTAGACAGGCAGAATTTAGACAACCTGTATTTTATTCTGACATCATTTTGAATACTAATTTTTGGGAAATTGTTAGTGAATTTTTTCATTTTGGTTTATATCATTACATTTATGTTCTAACATGTAAAAAAGATGTACCTAGAAGAAAATTTCCTGGATGCTATGTCTGCTGTTGACTTGTTTGCTTTGCAGTACATTTATCTGACAAGAATTAATGCTGGTATTAATGAATTCATACAGCAATGGAATCACCACTCGCTGAGCACTCGCTGGTGCTCTACAGCATGGTTTGTTACAGGGCAATTTACTGGATAAATGTTCGGACGGTGCAGCTTGTAATCAAAATGAACATACCACAGTTAGTGTGTCACCAACAGTCCTGCCCTAAAACAAAGATGCATTTTTACAAACAATTGACCCATTGATGGATGATGGCAATCATGGCATTGAGTACCACCTTCTTCAAGTGTGAATTTCCCCTTGGGATTAATAAACTCTCTCTCTCTCTCTCTCTCTGTCCACACATTTGCATGGACCAGTATAATGTTATATTAGTACTACAATATTTTAGTAATCATAAAAATAGTACCATCATAAAAGAATTCATCCTTTGTATCCATAGTACTAAGGTGTTGTACCGTGTTATTGATTACATCTTGCCTGAAGAAGGGGCCTGAGTTGCCTCGAAAGCTTGCATATTGTAATCTTTTTAGTTAGCCAATAAAAGGTGTCATTTTGCTTGGCTTTTCTCTCCTTTGTATCCAAAAAAACAACAGATTTTTTTTTATTTTTGGTTTCCCCAAGAAGGTATACAGGTGCTGGTCATAAAATTAGAATATCATGACAAAGTTGATTTATTTCAGTAATTCCATTCAAAAAGTGAAACTTGTATATTAGATTCATTCATTACACACAGACTGATGTATTTCAAATGTTTATTTCTTTTAATGTTGATGATTATAACTGACAACTAATGAAAGTCCCAAATTCAGTATCTCGGAAAATTAGAATATTGTGAAAAGGTTCAATATTGAAGACACCTGGTGCCACACTCTAATCAGCTAATTAACTCAAAACACCTGCAAAAGCCTTTAAATGGTCTCTCAGTCTAGTTCTGTAGGCTACACAATCATGGGGAAGACTGCTAACTTGACAGTTGTCCAAAAGATGACCATTGACACCTTGCACAAGGAGGGCAAGACACAAAAGGTCATTGTTAAAAAGGCTGGCTGTTCACAGAGCTCTGTGTCCAAGCACATTAATAGAGAGGCGAAGGGAAGGACAAGATGTGGTAGAAAAAAGTGTACAATCAATAGGGATAACCGCACCCTGGAGAGGATTGTGAAACAAAACCCATTCAAAAATGTGGGGGAGATTCGCAAAGAGTGGACTGCAGCTGAAGTCAGTGCTTCAAGAACCACCACGCACAGACGTATGCAAGACATGGGTTTCAGCTGTCGCATTCCTTGTGTCAAGCCACTCTTGAACAAGAGACAGCGTCAGAAGCGTCTCGCCTTTGGACTGCTGCTGAGTGGTCCAAAGTTATGTTCTCTGATGAAAGTAAATTTTGCATTTCCTTTGGAAATCAAGGTCCCAGAGTCTGGAGGAAGAGAGGAGAGGCACAGAATCCACGATGCGTGAGGTCGAGTGTAAAGTTTCCAAAGTCAGTGATGGTTTGGGGTGCCATGTCATCTGCTGGTGTTGGTCCATTGTGGTTTCTGAGGTCCAAGGTCAACGCAGCCGTCTACCAGGAAGTTTTTAGAGCACTTCATGCTTCCTGCTGCTGACGAACTTTATGGAGATGCAGATTTCATTTTCCAACAGGACTTGGCACCTGCACACAGTGCCAAAGCTACCAGTACCTGGTTTAAGGACCATGGTATCCCTGTTCTTGATTGGCCAGCAAACTCGCCTGACCTTAACCCCATAGAAAATCTATGGGGTATTGTGAAGAGGAAGATGCAATACGCCAGACCCAACAATTCAGAAGAGCTGAAGGCCACTATCAGAGCAACATGGGCTCTCATAACACCTGAGGAGTGCCACAGACTGATGGACTCCATGCCATGCCGCATTGCTGCAGTAATCCAGGCCAAAGGAGCCCCAACAAAATATTGAGTGCTGTACATGCTCATAATACCTTTCAGTTGGCCAACATTTCTAAAAATCCTTTTTTTGCATTGGTCTTAATTGATATTCTAATTTTCCGAGATACTGAATTTGGGACTTTCATTAGTTGTCAATTATAATCATCAACATTAAAAGAAATAAACATTTGAAATACATCAGTCTGTGTGTAATGAATGAATCTAATATACAAGTTTCACTTTTTGAATGGAATTACTGAAATAAATCAACTTTGTCATGATATTCTAATTTTATGACCAGCACCTGTAAATAGTTATTTCTGTAACTAGCATGGACTGTCATTTTATCAATATAGATGGAAAATGCATATTGCTGTGTGTATCATAAGATCCAATGTTAACCTTTTTGCAAAGCTTGTGTTACAAAAGCATTATAAATTTAAAATGGCAGGATGCTCAACTCTACAAGTGTTTTTCATTACAAATTGTATCCTTAAGGTGGTCTATGATGTTTTAAATCCTAGTCTGTGCATTGACCATGTATGGTTTGTGTAGTCTCCCCTTTGACTGTGCAAACTGTTGGAAGTAAAGAGGTCCCCTTTCCTTCCGTCTTATGTTTCAGATAGGTGTGGCTCAGGACTGTATTAATAGAAGTCTGTGGCTATTGTGAAGTTAAATATGCAAGAGGTTTCTGGGGAAATTGTTCAGTGTCAGTATTAAAGGAATATGAAACCAAAAGAAACATGTTGCTTTTTAATTAAAGTAATTTAATATTTAACCAATACAAAAATTTGCCTTAATTAGAAAAAAAGCTAGACAATTCTTTCTGTGACACTGGTGAAATTCTTTTGCTGTATATTCCTTGATTTACTTAGCACCATCAAGACAAATGTGCAGAAGTTTAAATAGACTTGAGCAGTATCGAAATTGTTTTCTGGGCAAACAGCCATCTACAAAAGGTGCAAGAAAGTGCAAAATGCTTTCAGAATTAGAAAAGTTTAAAAAATTTATTCTGATGTTGCTAACAACAGCAGAATTGAAGGTAAAATTAACAGTCAACCACAGAACTTAACTCTATGAATTTGGTAATTGGCATGATCCTAAAACAAGCAACTGCATACAGTAGAGTGCAGGTCATGCTGTTCTAAAGCCAGGAGAGTTTTTGATGCCAAAATCCATATCTCTCTTGAATTCTGAGGAAGACTGCTTGACAAGTATCCTTATAACATTATCACATGTGCTGGCCAATGGAAACCTTGAGCCATCATGCAAGAATTCCAGACACGGTGTCTGACAAAATCCAAGTAGTGGGATTTTATCACTGCCAGTGATTAAAATCAACAAGTCTCCCAAAGACACCGCCTCAGGATGAACTATATATAACAAAGGCAAAACTTTATGAAAAAGGAATGAAATACTGACATCTAAATACATTTCACTGATACCTTTCCCAAAACCCATTTCCAGAGGAGCTCAGTTTTGGTTAACAGTGGCTGATCAACTAACCGATAATGGGCAATTTCTTACTTACAGCATCTTGATAATCTCCAAATGTGCAATTTTCTTGTTGAAAGCGATTGCTTCTGATTTCAGACATTGACACTGTAAAAAGTCTTTCTACATCTGATGCAGTGAGTTCTTTCCCCATATTTGTGAACACAGATTTTAATACTTCAGCATGATGCTGTATGGCCTCTAAAATTTCCAGAGCTCCCAGTCCTTCTTTAAAACTAGGTTACAAAATAATCTGTGTCAATTCTCCAATTAGATCAACTGAACACAATTACATGTCCAACTAACAGAGCCAAGACTGTACCTTTCAAAATGGCTTCTTGTCCACTGGAAAACATACCAATGAGCAACATCCAAAACCACATCTCCCTTGTTGTGGTGGTCAACTTTTTTTGAAGCAGCCTGAGAGACTCTGAATGCTTGCAGCTAAGTCAACAAAATTAGACAAGTCTTCATCCGTGGTGGCATCATTTATCTAATTGGAAAACAAATTATTTCTTCTTAAAACTCACAATCATAATGGTAGCTGCACACCTTTCAAAATTATAATCTACATTTCCAAAAATCTACTTACCCACTTAAAACACTCAACTATCTAACATTCTTTTTCCTTCTTCAAAGCATTTTGTAAGTACAACTTGGGTATCATGATAACAAGTGGCATTCCCATAATGTTAATGGTGGCTATAATTCAGCTGTCAAATGTAAAAAAATGGGTTGGTGGTGGGGGTTGAGGTTATGGTTTGTGATCATTTAAACAAGTTTTACAAATCTGAACTGGTATGTTGACCTCTTTTCCATAGCCTTAACACACAATTATAACAAATAGGATACAGTGGAACCTCGGGTCATGACTGTAATTCGTTCTGTTCGCAACCCGATTTGGTCGTGACCCGAAGTAATTTCCCCCATAGGATTGTATGTAAATACAATTAATCCATTTCGGACCGTACAAATTGTATGTAAATATTTTTTTTTTTTTTTTTTTAACGTTTTTTAAGCACAAAAATAGTTAATTATACCATAGAATGCACAGTGTAATAGTAAACTAAATGTAAAAACATTGAGTAACACTGAGAAAACCTAACTAACATTGCAAGAGTTCACGCTGCAGTCTTATGAACCGCTCGCTCGTAAACACTTTTTTTAATGAGTTTTAAACACAGGGAAAAAAATGAACATTTGAAAAATCTGTAATTTATACAAAAACTAACCATAAACAACCAAGAAAACTAACCTTGCATGAGTCGAGTTCTGGCATGAAAGAAGTGAGAAGGAACTGGGTAGAGAGGAGATTACAGTTTTGAGGTAAAGTATGTGACGATGCAGGTTCGCTGCATGCTCCCATCTCACTTCCGGGAGCCCTTAAACCCGTCATCATCTGTAATGTTACCGATGAGCACGAAAGTGAGGGACTACAATGGAGCAAGGGGATGGTGCAAAAGTGCCAAGTGCTTTTATTAAAATCAACAAAACAACAGTCAAAAACAAAATCCAAATTAAATAAAGTGCAGTGCTTTCATAATCCTTCAATAAATAATCCCATAAAAACAGAAGTGAAGTGGATGTTAAAATCCAATAGAAAAAAGTCTTCATCAAATACAACGAGGTTAAAACAATGCTGGAAGCAGTCTCTTTAAAAACAAGCCCGGTGCATTCTTTAACCGGTGACCCCCACTGCCTTCTCGGCCTTACACGGCCAGTCGTCCTTCTTCTGGTCACTCCAGCTCCTTGATCAGCTGGAGGGACTGCTTCCTTCTGCCCCACCGAGTGTCAGCCAAACACCCTTGCTTGGGCTCACTGTCCAGCTGCCTGCCTGCTTCCACGTGCTCGCTCGCTCGCTCACACCGGTTCTTTCCACACTGCTTCCTGCTTACTTCCTCACTCCGCAACCTCCGTCTTTCTTTTCTTTTTCCTCCCTTTAGCCGCCTCACGCTTCTGTTTATGCAGAGGGTGGTCCAGATCTAATTATGCAGATCCAGATCGTCTAGATGACTTTGATTTATGCGGGGACGATTCCAGTTCGGTGCGAAGACGATTCATCATGTTGTCAGTTCGCACACTTCTCGATGGTCCAGAATTTTTCGGGTGATTTTCTATGTAATAAACTTAAGTTATAGTGTAATGAAAATTGCATAATTAGATCTAGACCACCCTATGCTGTACAGGGAGAGACTGAACACGTGCATAAATCACCGGCACGTACAAACTGGAAGGGAAACGAAATAGAGCACAAAGAGTTCAGAGCGATTGCACAGGGAGAGACTGAACATGTGCGGAAATCATCAGCGTACATGAACCGGAAGGGAAACTGGCTTGTTCGTCACCCGAGTGTGTGGTCATGAACAGATGCAAAATTTTGGCAAACTTTTTGGTCGTAACCTGATTTGTTCGTGTTCAGAGACGTTCGTGACCTGAGGTTCCATGTACATGCTGTAACAAAATTCAGGAGTGTGCCCAGGTTTGAAGTACCCCATACAAATCTTAAGTTCAAGTATTTTGTACTGCAGTTGTAAAATGGGAAACTGAAAAGGCCATAATATAACATGATCTTTGCTCCTAGTACAGATATTTCAAAATCAAAAAGAAAGGGATTTGGGAAGCCTGTCAGGCAATTTTAGAGAGAAGACACCTTCCAACGCTGCATCTCATTTCTAAAATCCTAGACAGTTTAAACGTACCACTGCCTTGTTCCACCTTCAGCTACTCTGGGGATTCTAAAGGTACTTTCAAATTTTCTGTTGAGCACTCCAAGAGCATCTATTTTGCAAATGATGCCAAATGAAAAATTCAAAAAACAGCTTTTTTTTAATACTTTGTTTCATTGAACTCAAAACAATTTTACTTAATCTGCTACATTGCTGTTTACAACCAAGCAAGAGTGAACAAAGTGTACAAATAAGTATGTGGACCTTCCTGCTTTATAGGGGTGGGGAGGAGGAACACCACCACACACAATTTATTATTCACAAACCAATAAAAGAAACAATTTAAATTCATCATTCGGTGACAGTCAGTTTAAGTTAAGCAACATAACCTAGGCCAATCTTTGCATGAAGGCTGTTGGGGTACAACTATAAATGATGTTAAATAGAAAACTTCACAGAGCACTTACTGCTTTCAGTTGTGCATGTACGTCTTGGTCAAAAACATAATCAATGTTAACCCTAACATTAGTTGGCCTCTTGATTAAAGCTTCATACAAGACTGGTGAAAGGAAGCAAGGGGATGGTCCTCCATGAACTACTGTCATTGCCAAAATGTGACCTGCATGGAAGTACGTACTTGCCTTTAAAGGTGAAAGTGGGGAAGGGGAAAAGAAAAGTACATATTAAAATTGATAATAACCAATACTACAAAATTGACCCTAATCTGAAAAATGGTAGGGTGGCACGGTGGCGCAGTGGTAGCGCTGCTGCCTCGCAGTTAGGAGACTTGGGTTCGCTTCCAGGGTCCTCCCTGCGTGGAGTTTGCATGTTCTCCCCGTGTCTGCATGAGTTTCCTCCGGGTGCTCCGGTTTCCTCCCACAGTCTAAAGACATGCAGGTTAGGTGCATTGGTGATTCTAAATTGTCCCTATTGTGTGCTTGGTGCGTGTGTGCGCCCTGTGTTGGCTCCAGCAGACCCCCGTGACCCTGTGTTAGGATATAGTGGGTTGGAGAATGACTGAATGAATAAATGATAAATGGTGGCACAAACCATACAGGAGGTGGAAAGTTATTTTACCTTCAGTGTTGCAACTTAAAATTTTTGCTTCATTGGGCCCCTCAAAAATACTACTTTTTTTTTTTCAAATACAAAAGAACATAATGGGAAAATTCTCTTTTAGGCCCTCCTAGATCCACTGCTCCTTCAGAAACGCCTAGGTCATCTGTAAACTTAATATCAATTCTGTTGCAATGGAAGAAGTTAGCTCTGGCCATTGCCCGCTTGGTTATATCCCAAACATCCATCCATCCATCCATTTTCCAACCCGCTGAATCCGAACACAGGGTCACGGGGGTCTGCTGGAGCCAATCCCAGCCAACACAGGGCACAAGGCAGGGACCAATCCCGGGCAGGGTGCCAACCCACCGCAGGACACACACAAACACACCCACACACCAAGCACACACTAGGGCCAATTTAGAATCGCCAATCCACCTAACCTGCATGTCTTTGGACTGTGGGAGGAAACCGGAGCGCCCGGAGGAAACCCACACAGACACGGGGAGAACATGCAAACTCCACGCAGGGAGGACCCGGGAATCGAACCCAGGTCCCCAGGTCTCCCAACTGCGAGGCAGCAGCGCTACCCACTGCGCCACCGTGCCGCCCTCCCAAACATTTTTACGCATTATATTGAAGCGAACAGCTTCCTCCCAGCTCAAGCTTTTCGAAAGTGAATGCAAAATGCCTTCCATAGATGTATGTTCATCAGCTCTGCAGACAGGACAGAAGAAACATCAAGCAAGATTACATATTACCATCTGCAGGATTAAAATTTTCAGAACAGACCAGAACATGTTAGAATCTTTACTCAAAGCGTAATAATATACAAGATTGTCAAATGTAGCAATTAAACCCTTAGTCTTGCTAAGGCTAACAGAGGTTGTGTACCCACTGGTAACAAGAACTGCTGTATAAAATGTGCAAAGTAACTGCACTTTTAAAATCAAAGTTTTAAACCAAAAGCCTCTTTCCCACATGCAGGCTTTGTAAGGAAATCAATAGCTTATTTTATTAGTCATGATATAGAGAGGATTAAAGATATGTATGTACTAGCAAAATACCCGCGCTTCGCAGCGGAGAAGTAGTGTGTTAAAGAGGTTATGTAAACATATATATATATATATATATATATACATATCTACATATATATATATATATCTACATATACACATATCTACATATACATATAATATATACATATATACATATAATATATACATATACACATCCACATATATATACATATATATATATATATATATATATATATATATATATATATATATATATATACATACATATACACACATACATACACACACACATACATATACACATACATAACATATACACATACATATATATATATATATATATATATATACACACATACATACATACACACATTTATCTATATATATATAAAGGAGAGTTGGGATCCGAGAGACTGTGTTTGTGTGTTTATGGAGGGATGGAGAGTTAAGGCGGGTGTTGAAGTCACGTGATCATCTCCCCTCCCATTCACATCATTTCATTCACTTCACTTCGCTCCGAGCTGAGCTCCGCAGCTTGCGCGGTCTTGCTGTTCTTGATTTGCTTTTCACATGGCCAACTATACGTTGCATGCTCAAGAGTAAGCTCAGCGCACAACTTGGTCATATGACAACCGGAGGGACGAACTAACAACATGGTATACAAAGAGATCCTTAACAAATAATTATTGGTATAATTTCCCTCAGTTTATTATTTAAAATTTTAAAGCAGTACTTCACCGCTGCGAAGCGCGGGTATTTTGCTAGTATATATATATATATATATATATATATATATATATATACATATACACATACAGAGACATATATATACATATACATATTTACATATCTACATATACAGTCGACCCTTGATATAAGACCGGCCTGACATGCGAACAACTTGATTTACGACCAAAATTTTTGTTTTGATTTACGACCAACATCTTGCGTTACGACCCGAATGCGGTCACGTGTATCCGCTTGCTCGACTGTAAACAAACAACCGAGAGCATTAGTAAGCGTCAGTCGGAGCCCAGATACATGTGTTTGTGGACGTAATTTCGGTCATTGCAGTGATTTACCTATATATTCACTAAGACCATGCAAGCAAGACACATAATTGCTAAGGAAGGAAGAGAAGGTAACAAAGGTAAAGAAAGCGATCACAATCAAAACGAAGAAGGAAATTGTGTGGAAATATGACTTTGACTTACGAACTTTAATTCTTGCCTGAAATCAATGGCAACCTTTTGTAGGTCTATGAACTTAATTTAAACTTTAGGTTTACACGGTGCTTTCTTTCCGAAGTACCTGCACTCATGAATATGTCTGTATGCGTCAGTCGCTCAAATCCCCGCGCTTCGCACCGGCGAAGTACTGCTTTTAAATTTTTATTAAGAAGAAAAGAAAACCTTTTTAAATTGAGGGAAAATATACCAATAACAATTTGTTAAGGATCTGTTTTTTTGTGAAGCTGCCTTCACACGAGTGATCACTTCGAGCTGACTTGCTGGCCAACCATAAGCGTTACCTGGTAGGTAACCACCCATACAATCAGATTGTGAATCTGACTACAAATGCCGTGAATGTAATTACCCCGATCTACATGCTGTCAAATAAACGAACCACACGCCGTGGCGCAATTTTAGGGGCTTCGCCTCTAGCGCTGACGTCCGAGGTTCGATTCCCGTAAGGGAGTGAAGTGAGTGGGTGGTTACCTACCAGGTAACGCTTATGGTTGGTCAGCAAGTCAGCTAACATCAGCCACGGTGCCTTCAGTTGTGAGAAGCAGATCATAGAATGGTTGAAAATAGTTTACTGTCAAATAATGCAAAGAGTACGCGACACGTGTTTCCCCCTTATTCTTGGCTCATCAGGCGTACACACTCACTGCACTCGCTTACGGTAATCGAACCTCGGACGTCAGCGCTAGAGGGGCTTCACAGCGGTGAAGTATTGCTTTTAAATTTTAATTAAGAAGAAAAGAAAATCTTTTTAAATTGAGGGAAAATATAACAATTTCTTAAGGATCTGTTTTTTTGTGAAACTTCCTTTACACAGCCTGTCCGCTGTTTTATAAACGAACGCCATATAAGGCCGTCTTTTCTCCTTCACAGTCAGTTCACGTGATTACGTGGGAGGCGTGATGACGCGATACGCAACCCCGCCTCCCATGGCCAGCGAGCTGCAGTCCATTACTGTATATGGACAATTACTGTATTATGACCGTTACGCTTTGAATTTCGAAATGAAACCTGCCTAACTTTTGTAAGTGAGCTGTAAGGAATGAGCCTGCCAAATTTCAGCCTTCCACCTACACGGGAAGTTGGAGAATTAGTAGTGAGTGAGTCAGTCAGTCAGTCAGGGCTTTGCCTTTTATTAGTATAGATATATGTGTGTATATAATATATACATACATACACACTTATAATAGTATACAACAGTCCCAAAATAGTGGGGCATGCAAGACTAAGGGTAGAGGATTAAAACAAACTCGCCCTTTAGTTCGTTAAGGTTTTTAAGCGGCCAATAAATTGCTGTTCTAGAGGGATGGGGGGCACAACTGGCCTAGTTGTAATCTACACAGACTGAAAGCTAAAGACATGAGATGTGTTAAATACACCCCACCACACTTAGCAAAATGACTTTCTAAAATTCAGCTTTTAAAATTGCCATGTCAGTTAAGTTTAAGCGAGATGGTTCAACAAGAAACTTACTGAAATGCGTATGATTCTAGAAGAGATCTGTTTATGGCTTCTTGCAGATTTCTGTAAAGCCTAAAATGATGAATATTAGCACTAACACCCCATGTGTGGTCGGTCAAATATCCTATAACTCTGGTAAGTGCATTTGCCAAAACTGACTGACCACCACCTCTTAAAAGTAATATAAATTAAAATTGCCCGCTGATAAACTGTACCAGTAGCAAGAATCTGCAGAATCCAAAGTTTCTGTTTGAAATTCAGTGCCAATAACACAGACGACAACTGGTCATTGCTTTCACAACTATTTACTGCCACCAATGCACATGAACAGATTTTCCAAATTTTAATAGCATACTAAATAATTACATTTCCAGTAACAGATCATTGCAATCTAGCTTGTAGACATTTACTCACTTCATTAAAGTTTGGTCTAATTTGTTAAGATTCAAGTTATATCTGTGTTAATTACTTCCTCTTCTCCAGCATCTTCAGAGGTTTGTGAATTTATACTGCTCAAAAAAATTAAAGGAACACTTTTTAATCAGAGTACAGCATCAAGTCACTGAAACTTCGGGGCTATTGATCTGGTAAGTTAAGTAGCAGAGCGGGTTGTTAATCAGTTTCAGCAGGTGCACTAGAGGGGCAACAATGAGAAGACCCCCAAAACAGGAATGGTTTAACAGGTGGAGGCCACTGACATTTTTCCCTCCTCATCTCTTCTGACTGTTTTTTCAGTAGTTTTGCATTTGGCTGTGCTCACTGCCAGGCACCGTGGAGCTCGATTGACATTTTCCATCGAATACCAGAATTGGCAAGTCCACCACTGGCACCCTGTGCTTTTCACAGATGAGAGCAGGTTCACTCTGAGCACATGACAGGCATGAAAGGGTGTGGAGAATGTTTTGCTGCCTGTAACATCGTTCAGCATGACTGGTTTGGCGGTGGGTCAGTGATGGCCTGGGAAGGCATATCCATGGAGGGATGCACAGACCTCAACAGGCTAGACAACAGCACCTTGACTGACATTAGGTATTGGGATGAAATCCTTGGACCCATTGTCAGACCCTATGCTGGTACAGTGGGTCCTGGGTTCCTCCTGGTGCATGACAATGCCCGGCCTCATGTGGTGAGAGTATGTAGGCAGTTCTTAGAGGATGAAGGAATTGATACCATTGACTGGCCCCCACGCTCACCTGACCTAAATTCAATAGAACACCTCTGGGACATTATGTTTCGGTCCATCCAACACCGCCAGGTTGCACCTCAGACTTTCCAGGAGCTCAGTGATGCCCTGGTCCAGATCTGATTGGAGACAACCATCTGTTGTCTCTTTAGAAGCATGCCCTGATGTTGTTAGGCATGCATCCAAGCACGTGAGGGCCACACAAACTACTGAGTACAATTTTGAGTCTGCAATGAAATTTCGGCAAAATGGACTAGCCTGCCGCATTATTTTTTCACTTTGATTTTCGGGGTGTATTGAATTCAGCCCTCTGTAGGTTGATAATTTTCATTTCCATCAAACGATGTGGCATCCTTTCGTTCCTAACACAATACCCAGTCCATATTCGTATATACATCCGGCAGGATTTTCTTTTTCTCATTGAGATCTGATGTGTTTTCCAAGCGTTCCTTTAATTTTTTGAGCAGTTATATATAATATAATATGAGAGAGAGAGAGAATATCTTGCTCTTTGATATTCTGATAGTGATGAAAATTTGGCATTCATTAAGCGGTTGAATTGGACTGTCACCGTACCAGATTTGAAAAAAATGCTAATATTTTTAAGCATTTGCATCTTTATTTGTGAATGAATGTGTGGGAAACATAAATAAAATTAAGATCACTTAGAAAAGCTACCTAACTATTAATACAAAGTGGTGTTTATCTGCTTTTTTCATAAAGCTTTAATTTGTTTCTAAGAATTAATATAATATTCATACATTAATACATTAATACAGTATTCTAAATTGTATCTATTTAAGATGGCTGTCTGAACTGCTGCCTGCAGCTGTTAAGGGAATTTTAAAAGCAGTGTTTTTTCCATTAGTGTGTTATAGAAGGACTTCTTAATTCTCATAGTAAGTATATTTACAACACATCTTGTATGAGTTTTTTAATACTGTGGCAAATTGAATAACATTAGAGAAGGTATAGCCATGCCAAGGTATATAACATAAGATATTTCAGCTGAATAAGTATGCATAAGTTAAAAGTGACTGATGCAGCTTCTGAGGATGACCGAGCCAGTACTTTGAGCCAATGACACTATCACCTCAAGCCCATAATGCTTAATAAATATGACATGGTTATAAAATATAGAACGTGAAAGGTTATTTTTAACTGTTTTTATTACAATAAACCATTGATCTGTGGAGTGCATTTTTGTAAATGCCTTTATGTCAAGTTTTAAATAAAGCTAAATGTATGATTGCTCAAGGTAACATCCAACAGTCAGTCACCTTGCATAATCATTTGAATATAAATTGCTTACCCTGGTCATTGTATTGTGTGGTAGATTGATTGGGTGTTTAATTCCATCACAATTGCTAGCCTGCCTGCCTTGATTGATAAGCAGACACGGTGACTGAGAGAAAGTGTAGGTCAGAAACGTCATATCCATTGTTGCCTGCAATAATATCTTTTTCTACCTCTAGAAAGAACACTGTGGTTTCAGAGCTTTTAAGTTTTTAACAATTAAATGATGCTTTTATCACCCATATTTTGTTAATGTACATGAATGTTTTTTGTTTCCACAGACATCTGAAAATGTTGGAAGCTGATGAAACAGAAGAGGCCTTGTTTGAAAAACACATAACAGTGTAGCAGACACCAACCAGAAGGATGAAAATATTTGGCTGTATAATGGAACCTTTGTGACTGTGTCTAAAAGTTCTGTTTTTGTAAAGAAGGAAAAAAAAACTTGATAACCTCAAAAGGAACCTTCTTCTCTGATACTATCTAGGCATTTCACTTTATTAAAAAAAGATAATAAACCAATGACAGTGTCATAATGCAGTATTTTCCCTCCACTGAAATATTTTGTTTAAAATACCATGACTGGTAATATTGCTTTTTTCATGATACGTTTCTTTTGGAAAAATTGAAATATAGTTTTACTTGTAATTTTATTTGCAAGTAAAGGTTGCCAATTTCCAATACATATAAATACTGAAAATATCTAACAGATTTCCTGTTATCTACAGTTTGTTGTACTTTTTATTTATTATGTTTAATAAAATATTTACTGAAACGTTTGTGCTTGATTTTAGATATTGTTTGACCTGGCATCCAGTATAGACCACGTGTCTTTGGTTATCTGGGTTTTATGTTTACTTCAGTTGAAATTTCAAACAGTATTGCACTTTAAATAGCTTGTGCCATGATGTCAGTTATTATATTGCAATGTTTGTAGTGTAAGTGTACTCAACGGCCTCAAATCTAAGACTCAGGTGCTTCTATTTTTCTACTTGCACATCTGTATATTGAAGATTTGTACAGCAAATCAATAAACTTGCCTGTGCTAAATGAATACAGTGTTTAAACATGAAGAGAGGAGGTAGAGAGAGACCTTTTCTGTGGCAGTCTAATAGTGTGACCTGGTCTGATCACACCTCTCGTTCATACCATCTGAGACTGGCAGTGTGCAAAGGCAAAGACACTCAAAGGTGGACCAGTACTTTTTGTTGCTTCCTCACTGTTTCAGGATCTGGGGTTATGAATCCTGAGCTCTTCACCGTTTGTGTGGACTTCATGTCTTCTCTTCTCCACAAGTTTTTTTTTCTTCAGCCACTGCTGTTGTGCTTTTGGATAACAAATGCAAATTTTATATTGGGTAAACTGGCAGCTTTAATTTGGCTATAAGGGCTCATTTATACTTCACACTCAGAATGCGCATGCGCGCGCATCATGATTGCCACGCATTCCCAGCATTCATTTGACGCGTCCTCTGTGCAGGTCCTCAGAAATTAACGTGACGCATGCATGAGTTGCAGTGCCAGCAAAAAGTCGTAGGGGGGGTCTGGCGCAGTGTGCTAAAAGTTGGAATGTGACATCAGACTCTCTGCTTACTATCTACATGTGACAGAAAGCCGCTTTGAGGATCCTACGGGAACAATGTGCGCGCTTCGATGTTTGATGAATGGTTTGATGTGGTGAAGCAAAATGCCAACATACAGATGTATTCGTGGTGCTTTTATATTGAAGCATTGCATATTCCTGACCGTAATTACACAATACATTTTAAAAGTCTCACATACCGTCTTTTGTGCCATCTTTTTTTTTCTGGGGCTTCCTCCTGACCTGGAAGGAGCTGCAAACAGCAATAGATCACCACACAGAACACATTAAATATATGATATTCCAACTCTCTGACATTTAGAATCCTTAGATTTATACTTGATATCACTTTCATGATGAAATGCATTAAAGTATGTATGTTACATTTTACAGATAAATCGTTAATTTCGTTTAAATAATGAATACTGTTAACAATTACACATGGGGGTGACACAGTGGTGGAGCAGTAGCACTGCTGTCTCGCAGGGAGTCACGTCGCTGATATTCCCTGCCAGGAGTTTAAATGTTTTCATTTCCACACTGTGCTCTGGTTTCCTTCCAGAGATATGCAGATTTGGTGACACTAAAATGACACTAGTGTGTATGTGTGTGCTTGTATTCACCTTCTGATGAGCTGATGCCCCGTCCAGGGATTGTTTCTGCCTCGTGCTCAATGCTTGCTGGAATGGACACATCCCTGGATTGATGGATTTAATCATTAAACATCCTTTTCAGAAATATTGCCGCAAGGTGTCATCGGAATTTAATGGGTACTCCAGGCAATTCACAACACAGAGAAGCCGAACCTGTTCTCAGCGTGATAATATCTCGCACTGCCACCTGGTGGATTCTTCCAGATTTATGTAAAGTACACGCGCAAGTATAAATAGTAAAATGCTTGCATAGCAGGAGCGTCTGCTGCAGCATGTGTCGCGTCACGTGAAGTATAAACCTGGCCTAAGAATCTGACACAAGTGTAGCTGGCATCTTGAATTTGAATCATTACTGTCAATTATTCCTATAAAAGCATGTCATATGTTACTACCTTCTTTGAAATAACCACTGTTTAGTTTCTTATATGAGCAAGGAGCTAAAACCCATCAAGACTTGCATAAAGAAGGCT
The DNA here is from genome assembly GCF_900747795.2 of Erpetoichthys calabaricus. Lineage (NCBI taxonomy): Eukaryota > Metazoa > Chordata > Cladistia > Polypteriformes > Polypteridae > Erpetoichthys > Erpetoichthys calabaricus. Next base: position 88,019,805 of record NC_041397.2, read on the forward strand.
CTTTGCACATTATAGAAACACTGCTTTCATTACCCAGAAGTGAGAGGTTTAATTCATTGTAATTGCCTCATTTTCTCAGACCACCTTCTGACTACTATTATTATCCATATTGATAAAGGTGTAGTCTCCAGGAGCTTCAAAGTAACTCATCCTTGGACCCCTTAAGACCATTGGTGAATCAAGATTTAAAATGTCCTTCACATCCAATAATATGTTCATGTAGTTATTACATATGGAGCAAAATGGTGCAACATGCCCAAACTCTCTAAACTAAGGCTTTTGTAAGATGTGCCGTGACATACCCCTTGCCTAAGACTTTACTATACAGCTATTTGTCAATTCATTATTCCTGAAAAATAATATAGTGCCATCTTCACAGGATCTTAACCCACCTACTGTAACAATGCAAAAAAAGATAGTTTGTTAAAAATCAAATTCATTTTATGAAGAGCAACACAAAGTTCTTTAGAATCTGTGAGAGATGTGTCAGAGTTGTCTTCATATAATTGTGCATGCTGAACCATTTCTAACCTTTTGGCCATCTCACCACTATGGGCAATAGCTGGAAGTTAAAGGGGCACAGTCATGTTTTTTATTTTCTAAAAGCAAATGGTACTTATGTAGGCACTGTGAAAAACATTGTGACGTGAAACAATGCAATGCTGTTTTTGAGTGAATGACCAGAAAATTGCAGAAGGGAGATATCACTAGTCTAGTATTAAGCTGGTCAAGGACTCAAAATCCCAAAAGATAGAAATAGACGTTCCCTTCCTTTCTTTGGCTACCTCCTCCCCTACTTTTCTAGAAAACAATCTGATCTGAATGAGACACAACATTACTGACATGTAATTTACTTACTGTAATGCAGTTCTTAAAAATCAATTATATATTAAGAAAAGACTATTCTGATGTGCTGGACTGCCCCACACCTCACAGTGGTTAAAGGAATAAAATTCATTTTTTCTGTATGGGAGTCTGTCTGTCTGTCTTCAACTATTCGAAAATATGTGGTTGCTTTTTACTGTATAAAGTTTATCTTTTTAACTTACACTGTTAAACATTGTACTCCTATATCTTAGACATTGTCTTTTTTCTTGATACTCTCTAATATGTCACTTAATTAGTTACAGAATGGAATCTTTTTAACTTACACTGTTAAACATTGTACTCCTATATCTTAGACATTGTCTTTTTTCTTGATACTCTCTAATATGTCATTAATTAGTTACAGAATGGAAGAATGAACATAACTTTATGCAATGTAATACTCTAATGCTTTCTTGCCTGAAAACTCAGGGGGACTTCAGTACAAATTAGTCTTCTATAAATTGTGGACATGAGTGTGACCTCAGGTGGTCTGGTGCACAATTCTAGGCTGGCTCCTCCATAGTGCTCCATGTGATCCTACATTTGAATTGGGTAACTTCTTAGAAATGAATGGATGTACACAAAATGCAAAATATTCCCTTGGTAATTCAGTAACCAGGGTCTGGTTAGTTGTGGCTGAAACACTGAAATCTTGCTCTGATACTTTAAAATATCCTGTAGAATAAATTAGCTTTGTAGAATGCTATCAGTAAGAGTTTGGTATGAGTGAATCCTGCTGAATTTGATCCTCCAGTTTGGTGAAATCAAGGAAATGTTTGCAAATGCCATTGAAGACAATGGGAAAGGAGCAACTGAACTAATTTTGAGCGAATTGTAATGGTGCTGTGGTCTTTTAAGTGCCCCTGAGGGCTAGGGGAAAGACTGAGTCTTGTTGCCAATTATGTGATCTGAGCTGTGAGGCAGCAGTGGTAACCACTGTGCAACTGTGTCTTAAACAACAAAAGATGAATGAATGCCACAAATAAGATACAACAAACATCCACAAACTAGCAATAAGTAAATAAAAAATAGATCATTTTTCTGAGAGAGTTGGGGCACACATCAGCCATGCTCCGAAGCTGTGAGACTGGCTTGTGCCATTGTTTGAAGCAGCCACTTCTGGCACAGTGGAAGCGTCTTTTTTGTTTCCTATGTATCTGTACAGATGCTTCATACTATGTTCTTCATTCAGGAATAAATGCCTTGTAAATATTAATAAATCTTCTGCTTTAATTTTTAACAGCGTGTCCTGTGCATTCTGATGAGTGGAGGCAGAGTGAAGGTCTCCTTTAACGCTTATTTTAAGATCATTGTTGAGTACATGGCTGACTGATATGCATAATTAGCCATGCAGTGCTGTGTTGCTAGCGCACAGTGATCATTGTTATACAGTCATTTGCAGTACTAGTAATACTGCAAGTTTTTTGTTTATGTATTTATTTTTTTAAACTCATGTGGAATATAAATCTGGCAGTGTTTCTCAACCTTTGATTCCCATATGTGGGTCATTAGTGAGCTTATAAAGCTAAAAATGTGTCCTGAAGCCACAAAGAGTCCTGGGGGTTGAATCGACTGCTAGTGGAAGAAATGAGTGGGAGTTAGAGGCAGGGAAAAAAAAAGTGCAGCACTGTTCGGTGGATGAAATATGAGGGGGTGATTTCAACACATCTCAATAGTTAAAACAGCATTTTTTTTTCCAGCAATGGCCAAGTCGGCTATGATCTGACATTAGGCATGCTTGAAAATTGTGTGCATTGCTACTATAGCTCTGTGATGTCACATAAGTCTTTCAAAGCATGAGTGGTCTCCCCTAGATTCTCTCATATACTCAAATATGGGGCTGGATATTTGACGAGGGTGGCGCAGTGGGTAGCGCTGCTGCCTCGCAGTTGGGAGACCTGGGGACCTGGGTTCGCTTCCCGGGTCCTCCCTGCGTGGAGTTTGCATGTTCTCCCCGTGTCTGCGTGGGTTTCCTCCGGGCGCTCCGGTTTCCTCCCACAGTCCAAAGACATGCTGGTTAGGTGGATTGGCGATTCTAAATTGTCCCTAGTGTGTGCTTGGTGTGTGGGTGTGTTTGTGTGTGTCCTGCGGTGGGTTGGCACCCTGCCTGGGATTGGTTCCTGCCTTGTGCCCTGCGTTGGCTGGGATTGGCTCCAGCAGACCCCCGTGACCCTGTGTTCGGATTCAGTGGGTTGGAAAATGGATGGATGGATATTTGAGGAGTAAACTCAAGGCAATGATTATATTTTTATATTACTAGGGGGCTTTGCCCCCTGCTCGCTTCGCTCACTTTTCGTGGTTATATGTGACTAAATAAAATCGTGGCACTCACATAAATTAATCCATTCAATCATTTAATTGAATAGCTACTTTGATCATAAACTATAATACAACAACATTGTAATTCCCCGCCATGCTAAACAAGTTTCAAAAATTGTTTGAATCAATTAATTTATGTGCGCCTCATGATTTTATTTAGTCACATATAACCATGAAAATTGTGGTTAAAGAAAAATGTATTGTTTGCTTTTTAGTGCATTTATAACTAAAGTAAATAAAATCATTTTACTTAAAAAGGTTTTTCATATATTTTATTTAACAGTATGGCTACAAAGTATCACAAACCAAAAAGCTTTTTTTTCTTCTTCTTTTCCCTTCTCTGCTTTGTTTGCAAATGATCGCTTTCATCTAACAGGCTGTTTGCAAAATTAGTATAATTATTCATTGATACAGTATATTAAAAAGAACAAGGCTGTTCTATAAGATATTTTCATTGTATTTTTCCAGAGGTACTTTAATGTGTAATGTGGGGACACCACACCATTTTGTCAAAGGTAATGTTAATTTCTTCGTAGTTACAATTTTACTTCTTATCTTAGCAAGCACTGATATTTACTGGCATATTTAGAATGGCCCCAAGTAAGCGTTGTTCTTAAAAATTGATATGGCAAGAGGTGCACATGTGTGGCCACACAGAACCGCTTTGTGACAGGTGGGCCTGCTACTGGGCAATGCAGAGGAGAGGGTGAACTACGGAAAATGGAATAATTCACAGTGAGACCTTATAACTATGCTTGTTGGTGCCTTGTACTAACCCCTATTTTCTCTTCTGTTCTTTTTCCGGTTTTCTATGGTGGCGATCTGCGCCACCAGCACCCAATCAAAGTACTGTGATGTCCCTACAATAATGGATTAAAGGCCAGAGGTCCACATGACCGTCATCATCAAGTTCCTCCTTGTGAAGCCTGAAAACCATGAGGACTGATTGAGGTCATTTATGTTAGGTAGAATGCCTAGAGGGGGCTGGATGGTCTCGTGGCCTGGGACCCCTGCAGATTTTGTTTTTTTTTCTCCAATCGTCTGGAGTTTATGTTTTGATTTTTGGTCCTCCTTGGCCATCAGACCTTACTTTTAATCTGTTATAATTAGTATTGCCTAATTTTATTTTTATTTTTTGTGTTTTTTTCTCTATTTTAATCCTGTAAAATGTGATCATTTGTATGAAAATGCGCTATATAAATAAATATTGTTGTTGTTGTTATTGTCTGTCTCATTTTACATTTGATCATTATGGTCCCCCCTTCCAGCTCTCTCCTCTTTCACAATTCAGCTAACTCAGATTAAAATACAGCATAAGTTGAAGCCTCACAGCCATCCCTGAACACATCGGCTAGGGAATGTTTACACTGATGCAACAATACATTCAATTTAGAACTGCATGACTCTCAGTTGTGAAAGGGCAACTGATCCTAGCAGGTAATGAAACTTCACACAACGCGCACTATACGATTCAAAGACAGCACTCTGAGGCAGTGTGGGAACGATGCAAAAAACCATTGAGCCACACTTTCGCTGGACAGTGAGAGGTTGAAAACAAGTTAAAACAGCATTTTACCACATAACTTTCGTTTTTTTCAATAGTCTCTCTGATTCTTTAAAATGGGGTGTCATACCATGCCATCTTTCTGAGTAGCGTTACTCTTCTTTCGCTTTCTTTTCCACAAATTTCAAGGTGTACACATACAATTTCTTATGTGGCTTTTTCAAATTAACCACATCTAGCCAAAGATGGCAGTCAAAGGTGCTCAACATGAACATTCTAGTTGGTGTAACACCTTGTGCTCGAATCACTTCTGGTCTTTGATATCTTATCATTAAAAAAATCTGTAGCACTAATGGAGCAAATACTGGATTTTAAATATCATATCAAGGCCTAATCCAGAAGTGTAATACTATGCAAAAGTCTAAGGCTTTTGTCTTGGACCATTCATTTGTGTCTTCTGGATTAGTGTTGCAACAGATGAAAAAATAATTTAGAGCTCCAAACATTATTTTTGCAAAAAGAGAAGTAATACTGTACAATAATTGTAGTAGAGCAGTTTCTAGTTAAAATGTTGCGATCTATGTAGGCAGCATAGCTCACGGCTTGATTAAGTAAATATAACAAACAGGTAGAAATGATCAATGATGACGTGTAGGTTGATCCAAAGCAATTAATTGAAACAGAAACACCTCTATAGAGGAACTAAAACTAGGCATGGGGCAACCATACTTTAAAGACCAGGTTGTGGTAGACGTGATGGTTTAATAAATCTTACACCATGGCAAAAATGAGTATAGTGACAAGACACAAGGTGGTCAAAATTTTCACAGCAGACAGGTGATTCCAGATGCTGTTGCCTAAGCTCTTCAGGAGAAGTACAAAGAAACAGGCAAGGCTGAAGATGGGAAACAGTGGGCAGCCTGGCAAATAAGAAAAAAACAAGCTTACTGCAAAATCATGTCCAGAACCGTTATCAGCTGAGAATTGGCAGAAACCATTGTGAGTCTTGTACCTCCACCTCCACAGTCTTGAGAAGTCTAATCAGAAATTGTCTAATTGAATAGTTTCAACCAAAAAACCATTCCTCCAAGATGGAAATGACTGAGCCTGCGCATGAAAATGCATGGATTAGTGTGCTAGAAAAAAGCAGCTGCACTTAGGAGTCAAAATTTGAATTTTTTGGCTCTGACAGAAGGCAGTTTGTCCGATGAAGGGGCAGAGAATGCTATGTGGATGAATGTCTGCAGGCAACACCGAAGCACGACAGATGTTCCCTGCACGTTTGGTGATTTGATCAACAGTGATGGGCCTGTCAATGCAGAGAAGTACAGGCAGATTCTTAGGCATCATGCAGTATCATCAGGGAGGTGTCTGATCTGTCCCTAACATCCTTCTACAGCATGATAATTACCCCAACACATGGCCAAAATGATAAAAAAAAAACTATTGGTAGTGAAAAGAGGAACAGGGAATCCTGCAACAGTTGTTATGCCAAACACAAAGGGACAATGCTTGTTAAAGCTATTGCGTTAAATTAAAGGCTAATTTCTCTAATGCCACAAATCTGATGAACAAGATCAAGTGATGCATCTCGTAAACAAAAAAACAAAAAAAAAACATGAAATGGTAGCAAAATTCAGCTTTTCCAGAATCAATCTAAATAAGAAATAACTACAAAACTTCAAAAAACATAAAATAAGCTTTATATTACACCCCATGGCCCCACCCCTTGCAGTCAGCTCCCTTTAGAACTCCATGTCAACAGGAAGACCTCACCATTTTTGGAGAGCCCAGGAGCAATTCACACATGACATTCAAGTATGTGCTATTTTTCTCTTCATTATCTTCACCATTAAAGGCCCTGTGGTGCCCAAACCCTTTACAGCATCTTGCTCAGAGCAACCAATCTTAAAAGCTTTCCATTTGTCTGTAGCAGTTCCAGTTGGCATGCTTTCTTCTAATGAAGAAACTGATGCAACACTGTGTAACAGTTGGTTTTTAGTGATGGCTATAGGCCACAAATCAAGTTAAATATGCGTATACATTTAACGACTAAATGTCGTGTTATGTACACTGCATGATAAAGTCTATATTTTGTAAATCAAGTTAAATATGCGTATACATTTAACGACTAAATGTCGTGTTATGTACACTGCATGATAAATTCTATATTTTGTTAACTGTATGGTTTTATTTATTTTTGTTAAACATTTATTATTTGCAGTAGGTAAAGGACTACCCATACATATTAGAAAAATGCCTTTCATATTTTGAATAAGAGTAAAAGGGGAAAAGGGGTGCTTTTAATGCTCAAGAGATTTAATTGTGGAAGAACTGAGCAACCCAGGATCTAACCACACAATAATGGTCCACATTTCTAGAACAAATCTTCTTCTTTCGGCTGCTCCCGTTAGGGGTTGCCACAGCAGATCATCTTCTTCCATATCTTTCTGTTCTCTGCATCTTGCTCTGTTACACTCATCACCTGCATGTCCTCTCTTACCACATCCATAAACCTTCACTTAGGCCTTCCTCTTTTTCTCTTCCCTGGCAGCTCTATCCTTAGCATCCTTCTCCCAATATACCCAGCATCTCTCCTCTGCAAATGTCCAAACCAACGCAATCTCGCCTCTCTGACTTTGTCTCCCAACAGTCCTACTTGAGCTGACCCTCTAATGTACTCATTTCTAATCCTATCCATCCTCACCACACCCAAATCTTAGCATCTTTAACTCTGCCACCTCCAGCTCTGTCTCCTGCTTCTGGTCAGTGCCACCATCTCCAACCCATATAACATAGTTGGTCTCAATATTGCCCTGTAGACCTTCCCTTTCACTGAGCTTCTGTGGTGCAGCGGTAAGAACTGCTGACTTATAATCCACATTTCTAGAAAAAATAACATGCATAAAAGCAATCCAGCTTTACCCTCTTATTCTAAATTGCTTCACTGTCCTAGTAGAGTTTACACCTTCTCCTTGCATCTACTGTATATGGATTCTTCTCTAGGTATTCTAGTTTTCCTCCCATGAATCTATCTATCTATCTATCTATCTATCTATCTATCTATCTATCTATCTATCTATCTATCTATCTATCTATCTATCTATCTATCTATCTATCTATCTATCTATCTATCAAATACAGTAAAAAATATATATAGGAAGAACAAACTCAAAACAGAAATAAAAACATAACACGAAAAGAGAGGCTGAAACATGACAGTTTTTAATCTACAGAAATGTTTGATTATATACACCCATCATAGGTGTAAGCATTCTGCTGGCCTTTCTCAGGCCAAAACAAAGGGAACATTGGGAGAGATGATATTAGAAACCACAAGTGTAACATCTCGTTCTTTCATGTCATCGCCCCAAATTAGATCTGACTCTGCCTTCCAACGTGCCTTCAAAAAAGGGGATAACAAGATATTCTGATGAACCTGGAAGAAAAGGCGCTCCCTGGCTTTCACAATTAAAGAGTGTGTAGTAGGCACAGCTGGAATCTCCACAGCACAGCAAGAAGATTTTCCCTTTTGGGGCGCCATTCCCTCTTGTTTCTAAATTTATTTTGAAAGCATTCACAGCAACAATAAGTGTTACTTTGTTTGACTGAATGTCACAGAAAGCACAACTCACTAATTTTTGCACCTGTTTCATTTAATGCAGGGTCACAAAGATTAATAATAATAATAATACATTTTATTTATATATAGCACCTTTCCCATGTTCAAGTCTAAGATTAGAGTCTACCTCATCAGAATCAGACACAAGACAGGAGCCAACCATTGATAGATCACCAGCCCTACTGTAGAACATAATAATAATAATAATAATAATAATAATAATAATAACAATAACAATAATAATAAAAATAGTCATTGCATAGTTTTAATTTTGATTCCTGTGATGGTTGTGCTTTGTTTGGATTACTGGAATTTTAAAGGTACTGTTCTCTTTTTAGCACAGCCTATTTTTACTCCTTTTTCCTGTCTTGCCCTTTTATGTTTCTTTGGAATTCCTAAATAAATATTTAAATATAAAGGAATTTTGTCTTTGTTTGTCTTCTCTACCAGGGTTTTTCCAACAGATTTTCCTCTCCTTAGTTCTGATCAATGTTTTGAGTATCGCTATTTAAAAGCCTGGACACTGGGCCTGTGCAGGCTAGAAGCTTTTCATTTGAGTTTAGGGCTGGGCTGCTAAGAGTGAGGCCTATTCAGTGAGTGCAGCCAAGCTAAAAGGACAGGTCAGGATTTTTGTGTTTGTTTTTGAGGCCTACATTCCCTTTTTCATCCATCCATCCATTTTCCAACCCGCTGAATCCGAACACAGGGTCACGGGGGTCTGCTGGAGCCAATCCCAGCCAACACAGGGCACAAGGCAGGGAACCAATCCCGGGCAGGGTGCCAACCCACCGCAGTCCCTTTTTCATTTCCATAACAAAGATAACGGTTCTTAATCTGGTATGATATGGAGTACACAGATCATTTCCACTAGAAGTAAATTTTTAAACAATCGAGAAACCTTAGCAAACAGTCAACAGCCTTGTGCATTTCCTGAAATCCAAATGACCATGCATAATATAGAAACTCAACATAACTTCTATAGCAATATTTATGACATCACCTCTGAGTTACTCCTTTGGCCAAAAATATAATTTACCGTATATACTCACGTATAAGTTGGGTCTTGAAACCTGAAAAATTGATCATTAAAATCATATTTTCTTCTGATCGAATACTCTATCATAGATAAGGGATGCTCTTATGATAAAGGTGTATGAGGGTGTGAGATACAAAAAAACACAAATCAGTGCAAACGTTGCTTCAGAATAGTTTGGGTATTACCGTGTGGTCACGTAGGCACAATGGAGAGAGAGAGAGAGAGAGAGAGAGGGAGAGAGAGAGAGAGAGAGAGGTTAGGATCACACGCTGATATAGTGCATTGCCGCACCCACATAGAAAAAAAGGCAGTGTGCTCCATGGTTACTCTGTCAGGTGGGCGTTAGCATATCATAATAATGTACCAATAGTGTGAGTTTTCCGAATTCAACTTATATCACCGACATTATTAAATACCAGAAATTATACTGTAAAAGTAAGTCCTGACTAATCCGCGGGAGAACTTATCCATGAGTATATACGGTATGTATATACTGTTTATGAAGAACAAATTCCACAATAAAGGTAAAATGCAAATACTTGTATTTAACATTAACCTTAACACTCTTTATATGACGTACAAGGCGAGTCGTATCTCATTGTGACTGTCAAAACTCTATTTATGAGAGAACTCATCTCTTACTATACAGCTGCTATAGAGACAGCCAGCTTGCTGTCTCAGCTACCTGCTATAGCGCTGCCATCCAGTGCATAGCCATAGATTTTTTTTGGTGGCATCATCTTGCAGAAAATAGCGGTCCATAGATAGTCCATAGTTATATCGTCACGGAAAAGGTGTAAAGCTGCTGAGGTTTTGAAAGATTTGTTGCAAATTAATATTTTGATGATAATGACAATGATCAAATTAGCGGTAATCAGTTGGATGATGTAGAACCTGTAGCCTCTGGCATTGATGCAGATAGCTGCCCTGGAGGCGTTTCTTCATTACAAGACATCCAACTCTTCACAACTGTCAGGAAAGCACTACGTGGACACTCTGCCACCCACTGAGCGCAAACTGTCACTGAGTACCAAATGTGTTGTGTGCGCAATAGTGTATAGCAGGGGTAGGCAACGTCGGTCCTGGTGAGCCGCAGTATGTGCAGGTTTTTGTTCCAACCCAGTTCCTTAACGAGAACTCAATTATTGCTGATGAAGCACATATTGCTTAAGTGACATTTTAATGCTTCATTTTAGTGGTCTCGCTTGTTAAGGTTCTCCAACCTTAATTGCTTATTTCAATCTTAAACTGCTGCATTCAGTGTTTTAATTGCTCCTTATTAGCAATAAGATGTAAAAGACAAAGCAGCCAGCAGTTCTCCAGCTAGCTTTTTTCCAATTACATCTGTGTGTGTTCATCATGCACAGTTTGATTTAATAAAACACTTAATAGAAAAATGTGACAGACTGAAAATGATCTGTTTTAGGCTTCATATCATTTGGATGATATCCTTGGAAAGGAAAAAAATCTACGATATAAGAGCCTTACATTGCACAGACTAACAAGCCATGAAATTAAATAAGGTCTGAGATTGGCAATGATTGGTTTCTAATTAAGCAATTGGGTTGAATGAAAACCTGTAGCCACTGCGGCTCACCAGGACCGACGTTGCCTACCCCTGTTTTACATCTTATTGCTAATAAGGAGCAATTAAAACACTGAATGCAGCAGTTTAAGATTGAAATAAGCAATTAAGGTTGGAGAACCTTAACAAGCGAGACCACTAAAATGAAGCATTAAAATGTCACTTAAGCAATATGTGCTTCATCAGCAATAATTGAGTTCTCGTTAAGGGACTGGGTTGGAACAAAAACCTGCACATACTGTGGCACTCCAGGACCGACGTTGCCTACCCCTGGTGTATAGCACAAAGAAGCACGTCATATTTACGGCACATGTTCTTCTAAGACCATACTTTGCTGAGGTGCCATGCTTCTAGGGCTCTCATTCAAATGGAGACTTTTAGTTGAGTTGATGGTCAAAATAAAATTCTTTATATTTTTAACAGAGTTACTTTTGAAAATTAAAGTGTTGCTTTCTGATACATTTCTTTATATTTTTATGGGTTTTAAGTGAGCAGACCTATACAACAGCATTGTAGTAATAAATGGTCCAGCAGTCAATGTGTTAAATTAAGAGTAAATGTAAGCGTGTGCCAGCTTATCCTCTATGCTATAGATGTTAGTTCCATTGCAGAAGCCCACCCTTTTAAACTACTAACTCCTGGGACCTTATGATTAAGAATAAAGATCTTATTACAAAGCCTATAAAATCTAAAAATTGATTGTAAAACATGGAGAGTGTTCAGAACTGTCATCAGATATATATCAGGGTATGAAGCCATCATGTCATAATTGCAGCTCCACCAAGACAGTGTGGTAAACACCTGTCAGGTAAGACTGTCATGAGCCTACAATTTATAAACCAATATCTGACAATACTTTATATTCACTATGTCTCTTACTGCAGCTTTTATTTTTTTCCCTCTAACATGGCAAGATGCATACAGATATTTGCTGCAGAGAGCTCCAGGCTGTCAATATATCTATTTTGCATAGTAAATGCTTGTTGGATATTATCCAGCTTAGAACACTTGGTGCCACATTAGCTATTAACAGCTGCACAATATTGCCCTTTAACTTTATATTGCCCCTCCCTCTGTTGAAACACCTGCATTGCTGCTTTAAACTAGTTGATGATTAATTAGGCTCTTCATACAAATCATCTTTTATTTTAGCATTTCTGCTGCATTATCCTGCTTTCTGAGCCCCTGACACCGTTTCTGGAAGTGTCCTATAGTCCTGGATGATTCAAATGGAGTGCATGTTTTCCCAGTTAAATAAAAAAACCGAATTATACGAACTGTATACCTTATTACCCTTCTTAGAGACCTAAATTACTTTTTTGGACTTTTGTTTGAATTTATTCACCATGATCTTTGCTGCTGCCTAGCATCAGGTAGCTGCATGCCAATACCTCTGCTGTTCTGCATAACTTTATTTAGATTTTATAAATGAAAAAGATCTTGGTTTGTTTTCATTGGGCAGTTAATAATTTGATCATATTGTATGTATATTTTGTGACAAGATGGGGCACTCTAGACTGATCATTCAGTTAATTAATGGACAGATATTGCTTTGCTCCCTTTATGTTAACTGGATGATGCTCTTGTCCAGGTGTCCTTTTGAGAGATAGTGTGCACCCCCTAAAGTACTCCTGGAGGAGACTTTAGATCACAGAGGTGAAAATAGGTGGGTTATGGTCAAGTGTAGGTGCAAGGCAAGAGGCTCACACTGTCTGGGGGTATCAACACCAGAGTATATGCTTTCGGCTGCTTTCAGGACTTTGAGGTGGAGCTGGACAGTGGTTCTGATAACTCTGAGGTGATAGGTAGGGCGGAGGAACCCCAGCACATCAACTCAAAACTAGTCACCCAAAAAAGTGAAGAAGTGATAGTGGGGGACTTGATCATTAAGAGGAGTGTTACAGAAACAGAGTTTGCCATGCAGTGTATTGCCTTCAGGGTGCACAGGTAGGCTCTTAGCCAGAGTGCAGTTGAATCCAGATGTCATTGTCCATGTTAGAACAAATGACATATAAGGGCAGGCGGTCCATTCAGCAATCCAAATTTAAAAAATTAGGTGCCAAGTTAAGAAGCGGTTAAACTGACAACTTGGTCTTCTCCAAAGTTCTTTCTGTGCCACACATCAGACTGGGTAAGACTGAGGTGATCAGAAGGCTTAATGCATTGGTCATATCTTGGTGTAGGATAGAGCAGAATAGGCTTTTGGGACTTTGGGACTGCTTCTGGAACAGGTGGGACCTGTTTTGCTGTGACAGATTACAATTAGACAGGGTACCAATGTATTGGGGAGGCACTTGAGTAGGTTAGTTGAGAATTGTTTGAACTAGAGAATAGGGGGCAGGGAGTTTAGAACTGTAGTGTAATACTAAATACAGCTTAATAGCTTCATTTCTAGCCAAAAGTGAAAGTACCACAGTAGAATAAGTAACACGTTAAAAATTGCTTGCCTTAATGCTAGGGGTATTAAAAATAAAATAAATTAGTTGGAGTTATGTGTAGCTTCATATAACATTAATATAATAGGATAAACAGAAACCTGGCTTAATAATAGAGATGGGCATTAGTATAACATAGATACATATACTGTACATTATTTAGGAAAGACAGGTGTAATAAAGAATAAAGGAGTTCCACAAAGCGAAAAGAGTTGAGGAATATAATTTCCAGCAGACATTATGAAAGCAATGAAACGATCAAAAACCAGAGCATTTGACAAAATACAGTTGAAAGATGGTGTTATTTATACAGAAAATGGTGGTCGGATGTGATGTTACAGGAAATGACGTCACGGACTGTTGGACGGAAGTGACGTCATCGAGTGGAGACCGGAAGTGATGTCATCAGAGGGAGACAGAGGTGATGTCATCATTGTCAGGTGCCAGAAGTGACATCGTTGTTAGAAACCGGAAGTGACGTCATTATTGGGAGGGCAGAAGTGACGTCATCATCAGGAGTCAGAAGTGGAAGTGATGTTGGGCGGCCATTTTGTGAATCTGGAAGTGGTGCAGGTGAGTAAACGAGATTGTTATTTCTCTACTTTGGTTCTGATGAGAGAGAGAGAGGCGTTAGTACCATAAATCAACCCTTCATCTCTCGATATTTCACTCACCTCATGGCTTGTTGACTGCCTCCTAAGTGCATGTGTGTGACACAGGCAAAACAGAAAAGGTGGAGAAATCCCCATTTATGTACAACAAAATTTAAATGCAAGGTTTCTTCAGTTAGATGGTGAACAACAACTTAGTGATGTTAAAAGTGGCAAATATTGACAAATATTTTCCTAGAAATTTATCCTGTGGCCAGATTAAGTAAACATTTTTTTTTCCCATTGCCTCATAATGGTTTGCAAGGCCAGCGTGATATGCATACTATAAGATCGTTGCCAAGCTGCTTCTGGCACCTGTGATGTCACCACCCGATCAGTATTCAGCACTCCAGTCTTCCACCCTCCTTGCATTTAAAAAACAAAAACAAACCTGACCATAATCAGAATATTTTGAGTCCTGCCACTGGACGTATAACACTGATCTCACTGGCTGCACAGTGCTGCATGGCTAATTTGCATTTATGATTACCCACGTGCTCAACTTTGATTTCACAGAACACCCTGTGAAATAAGAATAGCAAAAGATTTATTATGGTTTACAAGGTGTTTCTGTCCTCTTTATGGAAGAAAAAAGTACAAAGCATCTGCATTGATATCGAAAGCATAAAAGACATTCTGGCGACACATGATGCTGGAACTTCAAAAAATGGAATGGACCTTCGCTTCTCAGCATGGCTAATGTGTTCTTCAACTCTGTAAGCACAATCATATATAGATATATGTATATATATATAAAATCCCTATGTGCGTCCAGGTGTCCGTGTGTGGGTGTCTTCTGGTGAAGTGCGCATGCGCGGGGCACGGTGCGATGCGTGATATTACTGTCAGAGAAAGTTAGAGACATTTTACGGAAATACAAACCAGTATTACTGCGAGAGGAAATTAAAGGTACACAATACAGTGACGCATATTATAGCCACATACAAGCCAGTATTACTGTCAGAGGAGATTAAAGGCATATTACCGACGCGCACGCCTGTATTACCGCCAGAGAAAATTAAAGGTATATTACGGACGTACAAGCCAGCGGACGTACAAGACGGTATCCTTCAATAAGGGCGCGCACAAAAAGGCGAGCCTCAAAAGGGCGACCTCAATTGGGCGCAACGAATAAAGGCGCGCGTAAATAAAGATCTGCACCTTTGTTGCTCTTCACATATTCCACAGCCATTTGAACTAAATTATCTACGAACGCCTTTATTCGCCGCGCTCAATTGAGGTCGCCCTTTTGAAGCTCACCTTTTTGTGCGCGCCTTTATTGAATAGAGCCGTACAAGACAGTATTACTGTCACAGAAAATTAAAGACACACAATACACAGCGGCAGCCCACGAAGAACGGTCAGCTCAGCAAGTAAACATCAACAAAAGAAAGGCTGAAAGAAAGAAAAATACGACCAACAAAAAGAATGAGGTCAAAGTCCCTTGCCATTTAATATAGACTGAGGCGGCACGGTGGCGCAGTGGTAGCGCTGCTGCCTCGCAGTTAGGAGACCCGGGTTCGCTTCCCGGGTCCACCCTGCGTGGAGTTTGCATGTTCTCCCCGTGTCTGCGTGGGTTTCCTCCGGGCGCTCCGGTTTCCTCCCACAGTCCAAAGACATGCAGGTTAGGTGGATTGGCGATTCTAAATTGGCCCTAGTGTGTGCTTGGTGTGTGGGTGTGTTTGTGTGTGTCCTGCGGTGGGTTGGCACCCTGCCCAGGATTGGTTCCCTGCCTTGTGCCCTGTGTTGGCTGGGATTGGCTCCAGCAGACCCCCGTGACCCTGTGTTTGGATTCAGCGGGTTGGAAAATGGATGGATGGATGTTCCTACTAATGTTTATGCACTACTGTTCTAGCGCCCGTTATTGTAACGGGCTAAATGACTAGTATATATATATCTACTCATTGCTAGTTTGCCACCATCTGTTGTATTTTGTATGTGGTTATCATTCTGTCTTTTTTGTTGTTTGAGGCACGGTGGTGCAGTGGTTAATACTGCTGTGTCACAGCTCATATCACATGTTTGGCCACAGTAATCAGTCCAAAATAGTTGGCAGATGTTTCCCTAGTCCTCAAGGATTCTTAAAACACCATTGCATAATTATAAACCTCTCACAAATAGTTCAGTCCCTCCTTCCTCATTGACTTCAATGTATTTTGTGGAGCTTGGCAAAGTTCACAAAACGTTTCGCGATTTTGATGAACTCACAACTAAGCAAACTCAGCAGGGTTCAATCATCGTTGCTAATCAATAAGCTAATTATGTTTGCAGATGGAGGTGGTGGAACTAGGTGGAAGGACAAAATAATGAAGAATTAGCTAAATTGTTACAGAGGGACTTAGACAGTATACAAGCTTGGGGAGATCTGTATCCGATGAAATTTAATATAAATAAATGTAAATGTTTACATGTAGGAAGTAAAAATATGAGATTTGAGCACACGATGGAAGGTCTAAAATTTGAGTGGATGCCTATGAGTCATAGTGCTGTGACACTTGCGGGTCCCAAAGTCCTTAAGTCTCAAACATTTCCAGCAAATACCACTAGAAGGGGTCCTGCCTAGTAACTCAGATGACCTCACAGAATCCTTATAAAAAAAAAAAGATTTATTTTATAAAAATCTTTGTTACAACATGAAGCTCTGAAGAGCACAAAACATATTCAATGCCTTTAAAGGCAATTCTAAGTTTCAATACAGAATCCAAAGAATGGTAAGAAATCATAGCAAAAAAGATCAGGAATTCAGGAAAAAAATCACACAAAATCACAGCGGAATACAAGAACACTCACCACTCCCTGGTGCATTAAAGATGAACTGGCAGCAACTGTGGGAAACCTTTGTCTTTATTGGGGGAACATACAGTACACAAAACACAAGGCACTTAACAAAGGCATTGATCAAAATACATAGAAAAACACACATAAAAAACATAAATAAAATAATACAAACTAAAGAATGAAAAATGACATAAAAAAAAAATTTGAACCCCAGCCAGGGAAGGAACACTGGATGAAACATAACACATAGTGGACTCATTACGTACATCAAGACAGCGTACAGAAGCAATCAAAAAGGCTAACAGGATGTCAGTTTTACTGCAAATCATGAGGTGTGGAGTACAAGTCAAGTCAGATTATGCTGAAGTTAAATAACGCACTAGCGAGGCATCACCTGTAGTACTGTGTTCAGTTTTGGTCTCCACATTACAAAAACGACACAGCAGCACTAGAGAGAGCAGAGAGAAGAATAACTAGGCTGAGTCTGGGACTAAGTGGTATGAGCTATGAGGCAAGACTGAACGAATATTAGAAGGTGACAGATTGTCTAAAATTCTGAAAAAAAAACAGTACAGTGAATCTCAGCTGTTACTTTAAAAATAGTTCTGCAACAAGAACATTGAGGCATGGTTGGAAACTTGTTAAAGGCAGATTTCACGCAAACGTTAAGAAATTCTTCTTTCTGCAAAGACCCAGATACACATGGAATAAGGGAGCAAGTAGACTGGTGCAGAGTAGCACTTTAGGGATGTTTAAATTTCAAACTGACGTTATTTTGGACAATCCATGTGAATAGGATTTTGGGTTGAATAGCCTGTTCTTGTCACAATTTTATAACAGTCTAATTTTATTTAGTTTTAAACTACTTATGTTATTGTCCATTTAATCTAATCAGTGTGGTGTAGTGGTTAAAACTTTGGAAAGCCACCCCTGAGGTTGTTTGTTCAAATCCCACTACTGACACTGTGTGACCAAGAGCAAGTTACTTGACCTGCCTGTGCTCCAATTGGAAAACCAAAAGAAATGTAACCAATTGTATCATAAATGTTGAACGCTTCCTTAGATAAAGGCATCAGCAAAATAAGTAAACGGGTCTTTATGTGTACTCACTATGTAAATTTGTAATACACTACCTGGCCAAAAAAAAGTCGCCACCAAAAAAAAAAGGTCACACACTCTAATATTTCGTTGGACCGCCTTTAGCTTTGATTACGGCACGCATTCGCTGTGGCATTGTTTCGATAAGCTTCTGCAATGTCACAAGATTTAGTTCCATCCAGTGTTGCATTAATTTTTCACCAAGATCTTGCATTGATGATGGTAGAGTCTTACCGCTGCACAAAGCATTCTCCAGCACATCCCAAAGATTCTCAACTCTGGAACAGGGTAAATCTGGACTTAAAGTATCTATCTATCTATCTATCTATCTATCTATCTATCTATCTATCTATCTATCTATCTATCTATCTATCTATCTATCTATCTATCTATCTATCTATCTATCTATCTATCTATCTATCTATCTATCTATCTATCTATCTATCTATCTATCTATCTATCTTATCAGACCACATGACCTTCTTCCATTGCTCCAGAGTCCAATCTTTATGCTCCCTAGCAAATTGAAGCCTTTTTTTCTGGTTTGCCTCACTGATTAGTGGTTTTCTTACTGCTACACAGCTGTTCAGTCCCAGTCCCTTGAGTTCCCTTCGCATTGTGCGTGTGGAAATACTCTTACTTTCACTATTAATCATAGACCTGAGTTCTACTGTTGTTTTTCTTCGATTTGATTTCACCAAATGTTTAAGTGATCGCCGATCAGGATCATTCAGGATTTTTTTCCGGCCACATTTCTTCCTCGAAGACGATGGGACCTCACTATCCTTCCAGTTTTTAATAATGCGTTGGACAGTTCTTAACCCAATTTTAGTAGTTTCTGCAATCTCCTTAGATGTTTTCTCTGCTTGATGCATGCCAATGATTTGACCCTTCTGAAACAGACTAACATCTTTTCCATGACCACGAGATGTGTCTTTCGACATGGTTGTTTAAGAAATGAGAAGCAACTCATTGCACCAGTTGGGGTTAAATAACTTGTTGCCAGCTGAAAGATAATCGCCCATGCAGTAATTATCAAATAGGAGGCTTGTCCCTATTTGCTTAGTTAAATCCATGTGGCGACTTTTTTTTTGGCCAGGCAGTGTATTTTTACTTGTATTTACCTATGCACTTGATACAGTGCTCTGAGCCTGCACTTAGTGAACAGCACTCAACAAAAATAAACTGAATTGAAAAAGAAAATTAAATTACACAGATGATTTAGTATTGTTTTTACACTCACATGATGAAGCAGGAGAGAGAACCCCATACGGCTCTTGCTCATACTGTCAAAAGTCTGCCCAGGTGTGACCTGCTTTAGAAGATGGTGGCAGATGAGCAGTTTGTGGTACAGAATCACACAGACAAGCACAGGTAGGCCACAAACATCCGATGGAGCAAACGGGCAAAGCAGTCGGTGTTGGAAAAGTTACCCCTGGGATAACTGATTTATGGAAGACAGGCATTCATTACGATGTTGATTTTTGATTGGATATTTCTATTTCTGCGGAACAGAATTAACAAAGTACTAAACTGTTTGTGCACTAGTAAGGGAAGATGAGCTGGGAGTAGACCATCAAGCGGTAGGCTAGTTTTACCCTACTGCTAATGTGTTGTCCCATGTCCACATGGTGATATAATTAAGCACTGTGCTTCTGTCCATAGCAGACAGTAGCCCACACATACTGGAGCTGATAAAATCGCATCATCTGGAAAGCCTCTGGGTCAGGATGACACATTCTTCTAAAAAACAGAATATTAATACATCTGTGTAGCACACAGTAAATGGATTTTGCATTTTTGTGCTCACTGTGTGATTTAATATTGAATGTCAGTCAGTCAGTCATTTTCCAACCCGCCATATCCTAACACAGGGTCACGGGGGTCTGCTGGAGCCAATCCCAGCCAGCTCAGGGCACAAGGCAGGAACAAACCCCGGGCAGGGCGCCAGCCCACCGCAGGGCACACACACACACACGCACACACACACACCCACACACACACACCAAGCACACACTAGGGACAATTTAGGATCGCCAATGCACCTAACCTGCATCTTTGGATTGAATATTGAAGGTAAATAATGTAAATAATTAATCTGCATAATGAGTTTTTAAGTGTAATCTTTAAACAATTACGATTCCATTAATCATGCACTCAGTTAAAGTACAACTGTGACCAAATTGCTGCATGGAACATTCTAGAATGCCTTCATTTTAGAAAAGTGACACAGATCATACTTCTGGGGATATTGTTGCAAAGTTCGAGTGTAATATGAGTTTCTTTATTTGTACCATAGTATGCATCTTGTAATCTTATAAGATGTAAAGTAATAAAAGAAAAGAAGGTTCAAGTTGTAATGGATTGTCATGAGAAGAGAGGTAAACAATATGGGGAAAAGAATGATGCATATAGAGGTGTTGGAACAGAGGAGAAGAGGATGACCATAGAGAAAGTGGATACACTGTTTGAAGGAGAATGTAAAGTAGAAAGGGGTATCAAGCAAGAACATATAGAACAGGCAAGAGTGGAGGAGTTTGGTCTAATATAGTGACACACATGACAGTGGGGAAAGCTTAAGAAGAAGAAGAAGAAAACAATGTTTTGTGAAGCTGTTTGGTCTTCGCGCAGATTACTTTCTACTTTCCAAAGGAATCATTATGTAAAGTGATGCATAAAAAAGACACCCCACTTAGTCACTCATACTTCCCTGAGAATGTCATGACTGTCTGTTGATCCGACGATGATACAGTCTATCCATCTGATGGAAGGAAGAGCCTGCGCAAAGGACTTGTTGATATCGGTGGTAGAGAGGGTGTGCAATCGTCATTCACACCACTTCACCTCCTGTTTGGAATCCACATGGCAAGCCAGGTGCAAGACGATGAAATATGGCATTAGGTTGTACCATATAAGAGATGGCCGGCAGCTCAACCCAGCCGGGATGCCCCTGCGATTGAAGGATGCACTGCCTCCCACAAAACGCTAGATGTCAGCTCCCCTGGAGTGTAACGGTATCCCAGATTACCACAGGGCATCCAGGGACTTGGAGTTTGGTTTCTCAGCACTGTTGGGTACCGTTGGTGCCACCAGGAGTAGCTATGATAGGACAGGAGGAGCCATGCCTCATCCATAGCCCGGAAGTACTCCCAAGTCACGAGGATAAGAGCGCCGAATTACTTCCAGGCTGATTAAAGAACTTTAATTCTCTGTCTGACCTGGAAGTGCTGACAAGTCACGTCGATGGAAGAGGAGAAGCTCTTCCGGGTCAAGGACTATTTAAAGGACTGCTGAAGACCCAGCAAGTGAGCCGGAGCTGGGAGGTAGAAGACAGAGCTTGCTGGGGGGTGTGGAGGAGAGAATTGTTTTGATTTATTGTTTGTGGTGGCTGTGGTGCTTGAAAGGCATTATTTTAAGAAGAAAACTATTAAAAATCTTCTGGGTTCTTTTACTTTGTGTCCCGAGCATCTGTCTGTTGGGGTTAAAGGGGTAACAGAAACCCGTAGAGTTCACAACCACTTTAGATGTACCTTTGGTGGGACGTGTTGTGGGTGGTTGAGTCGGTCAAAAGCAAAACCTCACCTCTGACCTTGCGGCATGGGTGGCTCTACCAGGATTACACGACTCCTGACGGCATTGCTAAGGGGATCATTGAATCATGCAAACCACTCCACCAGATTAAGGCGCTGACTCAGTGGAGGGTCCCTGAGACAGCAGCAGGACTCGAACACATCCATTGTAGCAAAGAAGATCTACTTTAGTGCAGCTGGATAAGGTGCGGCTTACTGACTCAGAGGCCCTGGGTTCCTGGCCATCCTCTCCATGTGAGGACTTGGAAATGCAGAGGGGCCTGGCCCTGATCGAACTCTAACAACATTGACATTATTAAATGATTTGCAGACTTTTTGAAAAAAGAGGCACGAACAGTGAATTTCTATTGCTTTACTAAGTTCAATTTCTCAGAAATGAGTAAGAACTTCTAATTAAAAGATAATGATGTTTTGCTCTGGGTTACACCGTACAGACTTCCTAAGAACAGATATATAGAATCATCACAGGAAGAAACAAACAAAAGCTAGGATTGGAATTGTTTTCTTTATTAGTTAGTGACAGGGATCCCTGAATTTGATGCTTTATAAACCGAACTAAACCTTCGGTACATTGCTTTAGTTGATTAATTTTCTTGTCTAATTTCTTAGTGATGAGCGAGTCAAAATCATGAAACAAATACAATATTAAACAGATCCAAGTAGTTAATCTAACTGTTAACTAGATTAGGCCTGCCAAAAGAGAGGCAATCTCCTGAAATATCCTGCATTATCAGATCATCTCTTTTTAATGCTGAGTGCATCCCAATATTACAGTAAACTGAGTCGATGTGCTGAATTTTAACATATTTGAGCCTCCACTTTATGCTATTCATCGCAGCTCTCCTGTCATTTGCCATTCAAGTTTATCACATAGCCAACATTTGTTCCTGGTGTTTAATTTAATCTCTTTTCTGGTATGACACAATGCTGCAAATAAAACCTTATTGCTGTATGAAAGCCAGCGTTTCGGCTCATTTTATCTGATGTTGTTTGAAGCTCTTTCATAAAAGCACCTTGATAACATAAGAACTCCAAACATGCCATGAAACAACACTCTTGATAGCCTTGTCTTGAATTCCAGTGGTGCAGGGACTAGATAGAGTTCAGTTCACCCGAGCAGGCTGGTGTAATAAAATATAATTTAGGCTAATCTGCCTGAAGAATTTCCTCTGTTTGAAGCTGACAGTGGCTTATCATATGTAGAAATAATTGCCTGTTGACTAAACTAAGGAATCTGTTGAAGCTGTGCCTTTGCACAGATTGCACCTTACAGGTGTTCCCTAGAGCAGACAATCTGGTCCTTTGTTTCAAAAGAAAAAAAAAACCATAAAAATAATAAAATAGACACTGGAGACTGCAACTCAGTGTGCTGAGCCTCCTTGGAATGTCCAGCTAAAAAAAAGAGCCACAAAATTTAAACAGTCACCCCATTTTTGGCCTACTGCACTATCCAGGATCCAAGCCCAATGCTGACCACTGCTTGAACTCACTTGTTAAAGAGGAGATGAATGAGCTTTGTGTTGGAGCTGTAAAAAGCCTGTTTATTATAATAAGTTCAATATTACTGTATTTAATAATAATAATAATAATAATTCATTACATTTATATAGCACTGGGTTAACCCAACAGCCTTTAGTCAAAACTATGCCTTTTGTAGTAAGCCTGAAGCCTGTACAAAGCACTGGATCTCATGTCTTACCATTCTAAGGGCAGGAAGGTTAAATCACTCATGACTTAGCCTGTGTGTCCTTGTGGTAAATAAAACACAATCTTTAAAGGTCAAACTCACCTCACATGCATTATGGGAGTCTGAACAAGTCACTTAGCCTGTCAGTGCTCCACTTGTACAAACACAATTGTACACCCTTTAAGACCCCAGGGCTGGTTGTCCATTTACATTGGTTTACCTTAATATCTGTTTCTTCAACTCAGTCTTGACGGATCTCTTCTCTTCCTCCAGAGAGCTATCACAATGACTGAGCCAAGAAATTAATCTGGGCCGCTGGAACTGTGAGGGCACACCACTAACCACTATGACACCTTACAAGGTAGTATCGATCTAGATCAGGCTGAGGCTGTAGCATGTAATCTGTCTCAGATGACTACATCATGCCTGGCAAGTCCTAGAAAGGTTCAGTGCTCTTTTCTTTTCCCTCCTTGGGGTTGAGGAAAAAAAAGGAATTTAATACAATAACATACATACAAATATACATTTTTATACTTATTTATTAAATTTCAAATCACATGTGATTATGGGCTACCATGGCAGCATTTTGCATAAGAAAGTCCTGGACTAGGTAGCAGTCCACCACATGGCACACTCATATACACTCTCTCACATTCACAGGGTCTCAATTTAATATCACCACTTAAACTTACACCTTAAAACACATCTTAGAGGATGAGGTATAAAAAGTAGACATGCAAACTCAACTCACACAATGATTGTGTGCATGATTTGAACTCAGAATGCTTGGTCAGTGAGGCATTAGTGCAACAAAACTGTCAAATTGTCCCCTCTAGTATATATAACATTTCTTATACTTGATTAATTCCAATTGATGACCATCATTGAGGGGAAGAGCATACCTTGACAGCATCAGTCACAAGGCAGGAAACAAGTGCAGATTACAGGGCCCACTCACACACACACACACACACACACACACACGCACACACACACACACACGCACACACACACACACACACACACACACACACACACACTAGGCCAATTTAGCAACAAATAAGGTAACTTTCAGATCTTTGGAGATGTCTAAGGGAAACAGGCACTGATATAAGAAGAACATGCATATGCTACATAGACAAGGACCACGTGCGGGATTCAGATCTAAGACGCTGAATTTGTGAAGCAGCCAAATACCACTGACTCACTCATCATGAAATCTCCCGAACCATGAGGACTTGGGACTTGAAATTTGGAATGTAGGTTACCCTTGGCCCATAGGTGCTCGCTAAGAAACGGTTTTAAAAATTTCGTGGTCTAAGCGCAAAATTTAGACCCGTTTGTATGTCTGTCCATTTTTCACGAGAGAACTACTTAATGGACTTAGATCAGGTTTTTTTCTATAATTTGCTTGCACATTACGTTGATTTTGCGACTTTCTCATCACGCTAAGTATAATAGTTCGCTTGCGGTACCAATTTATTAGTGCAAATCTGAAAGAGACTCATCGGGCTGCGGAGCCCTCCTCACTCACGCATCTGCGAACGAGAGAACTACTTAATGGATTTAGATCTTTTTTGTGTAATTTACTTGAACATTCTGGTTGATTTTGCAACTTCTCTCATTGCGCTAAGAATCATAGTTTGCTTGCAGGAGCGAAATATTTGCACTAATCCGAGACAGAGGCTGCAGGCCGAGGAGAGGGGGAAGAGTGACGTCAGGAGTAGAGAGCTGGGCGGGGCCCTCCTCACTGTCCTGTTTCACTAATAAGCGGGCAAAGCCGCAGGAGATGGCTAGTGTAATATATTACTAAAAAACACACAGAACGGAAGAGGTCAAGATCAAGGTTCAAGCCACAGCAGTGTACGAGTGCCAGCAGATGTTGGAGCTGTCATTCTTTTCCATCCTATCACATAATCAGCTTCTGCAATTTCTTTCACACTCAGCAGCCATGTCATCTTCTCAATCAGTTTGCTCATATAATTTGTCATAAGAAAGATGCAAAGTCCATTACGTTCAGAGAGACTGGAGCTGTCATTCTTCCTCTTCCTATTATGCAAACAGCTTCATGTTCAACAGATGTCACTGCTGTTCTTTTCCTTTCTGCCATCTCACCTCCTCCTTAGTTTCTCTATGCAGTTTGCTGTAAGAAAGACGTGAACCCCGACTACTTCATGGAGGTTGCGGCTAGCCACATTTTTTTGCTTCACTACCGCATATCACATCATAAGCCGTCGATTAAGACCAAGATCGAGGATCTAGCCCCAGTAGTTTGAACGTACTCAAGTGACAGATCGACAAACACTTAGCACTTTATATATACAGATTAGCTGTGCTACCTGTCTAAGATGAGTTTGAATCTTAGAAATCAACGCAAGCCTCAGTGTATTCAGTGTGAACATTTACAGTGCATCACTTATTGGAATGTATTTTGTAATGCATGTAGTAATAAAATGCATTGCATTTTTTGCTCCAACAAATGGTGCATCACAAACATTTGTAGTAATAAAATAAAGGAGAGTGCGTAAAATGTTTTCTGGCATAAAACAAGCTGGCATCACATGTTCTAGGGGTAGACCAAGCTCCGAATGTTGGGTTTTGACATCAGCCAGCCCATGACCATTCTTATGGTTTCTTATCATTGATTTTAAATTCGCTCTGCTATTCACGTTCGGAACAAAGTTTTTCCATTACTGGTTTTATTGGAACTAAGAAGGAGGTGCTGTCAAGAACTTAAAAATATATGAGATTAATATATACATCATAAGATATTTACAAGCATACTTCCACATTAAACCAGAGTGGAATTGCTAATCATCCTTTAAATCATAAAACCTGAAGACAAAGAAAAAATGTGCACAAATGCCAGCAGAACCCCACCTCAGTAAGGAACTGCTCCTTGAATCAATGAAGTAGGCGTTAGATAGATAGATAGATAGATAGATAGATAGATAGATAGATAGATAGATAGATAGATAGATAGATAGATAGATAGATAGATAGATAGATAGATAGATAGATAGATAGATAGATAGATAGATAGATAGATAGATAGAGACTGGTGCTCTGATCCTGAACAATAACGTTTTTTGGCTTGTGTTAGAAAGGGAAATCATGAAATGCAGTGATAATTGAGTGATGCACTCATTTCTGATTTGTCATGGGCGCTAAGAAATATGCTTACCCATTGAAAAACAAGAATTATTAAAACACTATGAGGATCAAAATGAGTCTAACACAATTGATTATTGTGCTTTCTTTCCTGGGAACTCAGAGTGGGAAAAATCAATCAGAATTGTTTTACGAATATGCCTAGTATGCACTGAGTTCTTGTTTTCTGTTCTAACAAAATTTATCAATCCATTAAGAAGCACACAAGTAAACAAAAATAAATTGTCATTTGTGTTATTTCATTAGTGTCATATAGAATTACAATGCTGTATTGACTTTTTCATGAATATTTTACCCTTACCGTCACAATTTAACAAGGGCGAATCGAGATTAATATTGGCTTTGTCTTTTTCATGAAAGGGCAATTTTTCTATACATATCCATCAATAATCATATTCTATAATATATTTATGTTGTATTACTAAAATAATAATGTTATGCACACACAGCAAATAATCCGAATCATGCTAGATAAGTGCCATTTGAGGAAGAAACTGCTGAGTCATATATCATGTGCTTTAGGTGATGAAGTTTTGTTCTCATTTTGGTACGTCTTACAACAAAAGATCAACTCAAGCAGCACGATTGTCACCACTGTATTATCCAAATGCAAAAAGGCAGTAAAAGTAATTGAGTAATCAGCCTATGCTATGTCACTTGTCCATCCATCCGTCCATAACTAATCCAGTTCAGAGTCAGGGTGTATCACTTATTCCAGAATGGTGTAGCAGCTGAGGGACTGGGCATTAGACCATAAGGTTACCAGGTCAGTTCCTCTCACTGTGTGCACCCTAAGCAAATCGCTTAATCTGCCTGTGTTCAAAATGGTAAACATGCATGGAAACAGTTGGAATATATTCTAATGTCATACATTATGAGGCCTATGGGATTATCTAAATAGATATTACTAATTTTTATTTACCTACTACAGGAAAGGGGCTTGTTCAAAAAATATTGTAAATACAAAATAGCATACAGGAGGAGGTCCTAGAAATGACTCTATCTGAAGAACCCTGTTTTTTATTATGGTATATTAATCTTTCTCAGATTTGGTGGGAAAGGTTCACATCACTACTACTAATTTCCTCATGGCCCCCAAGGGCCTATTTGGGAACACTTAATAAAGTGTCTAGCAGTGTAAACAGAGGTGTGATGGTGCCGTGTATAATACCCCTATCTCACCTCTCCAGTGCCAGGTCAAGTCATTTTCTGTGTGTAGCTATATTCACCCAAACTCCATATGGGTTTCCTTCCACATGCCAGGAATCATTGGGTGGACTGATGACTTCAAATTGGACTGGCTTGAGTTAATGAGAATGTGAGTGTGCCATGCTCCGGAATGGTATTATGTAAAGAGTTGGTTCATGCATAGAAAATGCCATCAAACCTAGAAAGTTTTCTATGTCCATGCTTCCTTTATATCTATCTGTCCATTTACTGAATCTGCTTAGAATCTAGTTTTAATATTTTATGCAAACCCTAAGACACCCAGAATCATTGATTGAATTTGACTGAAAAGAACAAGCGACAGACAAGTGAAAAGCTGGTAGTCTACCAGTGGCCCCCTTTAGGCTAAAGTATCTCAGGGGTCTACTGCCATCTGTATAAATTCTACACATGCCAGTATAGCTATAACCCTGATCAAACCCTTTTCCATCTTTGTGCCCTTTCACAACTACCCTGCCACTGGCAACCTCTTGTAATATAGCTCAGACTACAAAGTGACCTGAATGAGTTTAAAAACTGGCTACTACTGGGTGGAAAACAACAAATAAGTAAATAAGATGAACATTTTTAAAAGTTAATAACTCTCTGAAAGAATGATTTCAGTAGCAAATAACATACTAATCGCTTACATGTTCAAGTCAAGGAATCTAAAAAAATAAATTGCATTTTTAATTTAATCAGGACATTTACTGTTATGACATTAATTAAGTGTAAGAGAAAGGCAACATCAAATGCTCAGCTACAAAGTGCCTTAGCTGAAGGGCTAATTTTCAGTGTCATTCCCCAGATGGGCCCGACGATAATGACACTAAAATGCACTGAGACTTAATCCTGAACAATGGCATTCCAGTATATGCAACAGCAAAAATGAATACATTATATTCATTAGAAATTATTAAGTTATGTCTAAGTGAAACTCTATTACACTTCTGACGCTGTTTTAATCAAACCATCATAAATGCACTGTTATTTATTGTGGTTGCAAATTAATTCCATATTATACCTTTAATTAAAAAGTCTCATCAGCCAAATCATGCTTTTGGTCTATCTGCTGTACATTCAGAGCCTCACAAGACAGCCAATGATTTTCATGGGGCCACAATGGTGGAAAAATAAAATTCATAGTCAGGAATTTTTAGACATTGAAGAATTCTTTCTGATCTGTTTGTAGAATTAGGCAGGTGACTCAAGCTTTCTCTTTAATTATTTAGCTTGTACAATATGGCACACTCTATTAAATATTTATTTAATCCTTGCAGTCCATGTTCATTATGCACATCATTTTGGAGGCAGTGAAAGAAGCAGCCTGCCTTCCATCCATTTTTTGAACCAACTGACGTGGATAGTATGCAAGCCAGAAGCCAGACGATAGATGATTGTCTATTACGGTGTCCATGGTGGAGGAAAGTTCCACTTTCCAATTGGCCTAACCCTCACTGTTTTGGGACGTGAGAGGGAACTACAACAACCAGAGAAAGCCCATGAGATGTTCCCACCACCATGCAGATAGTGACGTGTGAAACAAATCGAGATGCCTCGAGAGGGAGGCAGTACTGACACCCCCTACACCAGTGGTCCCCAACCTTTTTGACAGCAAGGACTACTTTAGTAGAAGCAAATTTTTCCAGGGACCGGTTAGGGGGTTGGATGGGGGGGAGTTGAGGATTCGGGGCAGGTTCGTAGGGCAGTTTTATACACAATTTACATTACATTTCTATTAATATTAAGTTATGAAGCAGTTCGCATACGTTTGCAACCCAATATTTTTCTTCTTTTTTTGCATACAACAAAGACATATGCATTGCATTTGTCATTCCAACAGATTACACATCACAAACATTAACACTGTTATCGTTTTTTTGTGTTTGCCGTTTCTATAGGAGGGTGACAATGAGTTAAATTCCAATGGATGTTTTTCAAATGTTGACAAGCAATAAGCAAAAGGTATCACTGAAAACCACAGAAAACAAAAACAGCAAAAAAAAAACAGTACGAGGAAAGTTCAAAGAAAGAATTTTTTTTTTACAATGTTTCTGTTTGGGGATCGTTGTGCAAATGTGCACAACTAAGCTGCGACCACAGATCTAACTGCTCTGTGGATGATTCATTCAAGCATTTCAATGTCACTTCGTTGTAATGAAAGCATCTGCTGAATGTACTTCATAGTAATGAGATTTCTATAGACTCGTGTCATATGGGGAAACTGTCGGGACCATACAAATACTTTGTTGTAATACTCTCTCACCCCGGTCTCTCTCCTCTCTCTGCGCCGCTGCAAAGCAACGCCTGCCAATCATTCTGAAAAGTCTGAGGGAGTCTCCGTTGCTGGCAGTTCTCTTGCGGCCTGGCTGTCAGAAGGCTGTGGTCTGGTAGTGGGACGCACCCTACACCTCTGTGCTACCCTTACATTCTGAAACCTGCTTAATTTAAAACATTTACATGGTGGGAGCAGAATAGTAAGGGCAGCACCAGGAACAAACAATCTTGAGTGAGCCAGCAAGGGGCATCAGTCCATAGCAAGTCCCACTCATGGACACAACAACACCCACCTATGACCTATTTTGAATCACCAAACTAACCTTACTAGTCCATCTTTGGAGATGTTAGAGGAAGACCCCCAACAAAATAGGGGGAATGTGAAACTCCAAATAGATAATGACCCTGGGGAGGATTCAAACCTAGGATTCTGGATCCATGAGGCAGTAACCCTAACCACTGAGCTAGCTGCAGTATAAGTGTGGAAACAGGTAAGTAGTAATTCAAGAAAGCTGATTTGCCTTTTCAATTAAATAAAATGGAGTTTTGTATTTTAATGTTGCAAATTGTAAGTGAGAATTTCACTGTACTCTCTACATATGACAATTATGGCCTTGTAAACGGACAGACCTCTAATACATTCCGGTTTATCACGGAGCCTGAGGGTGGTGATGTGTTGCATGTTGGTTGAACATGCAAGTAAGAATTGTACTATACTCTCTACACTTGATAACACTACTATTACTACTACTACATTGTTTTTTTAAATCCATTTTTCCATTCGGTTAGACCATGTGAATTTTCCACAGTAACCTAACATGACATTCTTATACTTGTTTAATCAAATTCAAGGCCACAGGTAACCACAGCCTAACTCTGGCAGAACTCAACACAAGGTAGGAACCAGTCCTGTGCAATGCACAAGCCCATAGTAGGACCCCGTTTTTAATACTATTTCACTCTTTTTTAAAGTATGTGTCGCTAAATAGTGTTTCACTTGGTAAAATTGTTACATCACAGAGGTTTGATTCTAGGGTGACTTCTATGTGGAGTCTGCATGTCTGCATGTTCCCCTTGTATTTGTGTATGTTACATCTGGAGATTTTAGGATTCTGCGTTGTAAATGCTTACATGGCCTATGTTCAACAAGAGTGGATGTTAAGGCGGCCAGCTGGGTTTATGTTAATATTGTTATGTTTATTTTATTGTTTATTATTAACCTCTTTAGCATTAGACCTGAGCATAACTTGGGGTATAAAAACAGTGCTAAAAGCGTTAGTCTCGAGTATCACTCAGGCTGGGCCTAGGTGTAGACACGTCTTCTCCTAGCGTCATAATGGTGATAATGAAGTGAATCTGTCTACAGGCAGTGAAATTGAAACAGTCAGTGAAACTGAAAGTGATTCTGGGAATCCGAAAGTGACGCTTGTGTCATTTGCACAGCACAGTGAGCTGATCATATTATTATTTTTATTATTCATCCTTATTATTATTATTTGTATCATTATTATACTTTCTACATTTCTAACTTTGTACCTTTAGTGTTTTGCATGTTTTACAATAGAAAGATGATATTTCATAAAAATGTCTTTTTTCAAGGCAAAAAATACAATGCTTTTTGTGTGTTTTTTTTTTTTTTTTTAAATATAACGCTAAGAAGCTTAATGTAATGTGTCTTTAAATGTTCCACCATTCCTTGTATTGTGTGAGTGGAACCCCAGGGGGTGGGGCCACCTTGCTGCTTGGTCATCCCTTTTCCTTTATTTTGAGACCGGAGAGAAGGTCGCAGCAATAGATCATGGAGTTTGTTAGAGATTTTATAAGTATTGTTTGTTTAGGATTCTCTGTTTTTTTTTATGTTTTCACTTCTGTTCTTGGATTTTGCTCTTGTGTCACATATTGAGACTTCTTTGCGTTGAATTGCCTTTTTGGGCAAATCCTTTTAGCCTTACTTTTGCTGATTTTTTTGTTGAATACAAAATAAAATCTTCATTTTATAAAGATTCATAGATTGGACTTGTCCAATTTAGCCAGAGGATCTACAGTATATGGTTTCTCTCCTTAGAGAGGATTTTATTTTGAGACATTTTAAAAGCCAGGCCCCATTTTATCCTCTCTGAAGGCCAAAACCCTCCTGTTGTAGTTGGGGGCTGGCTGCCTGGGCTGAAGCTACATCTGGGCAGGTTGGTGAAGGTCCTGGAACATTTAAAATGCCTCAAGCCAAATTTCACCAGGTTTGTGACTTCTATACACAGCACTGGCCTGGGCACTGCCTGTGTAGACTTTGAAGGATCTCCTTGTATGTTTCTGCAGTTTCCATTCCATGTTCTCTTTGTGCGTTTGTACAGATTCCCTCTAAATCTAATCTAAATGGCAGTTCTAAATTCATGCAGCAGAAGTGTAAGTACCGCGTGATGGACTGGCAGGATTAGTTCCTGCCAGATTCTTGATGGACCTTAAACCACTGGGCTGCCTGTTCAGTTCCTGCTTCTGAAACATTTGTTGTAAATCATGCTGATTAGTAAGTCATTTAGAACAAAGGTGACAATGAAATGCACAGTACACTACAAATAAATAATAATAAAGTAGTCTCAGCAGATAGATGGATTCACTTTGTGTAGTGTTCTTTATCATTTAATGTTTTTGGATATTGAAAGTTACATTAAACGTACATTACATGCCATTTAATGTGTGTGTTGGTGGTGAGCAGAACAAGAGCTCAGCTTTGATTTGTACTGTAGATTCAGAACCCAAGCATTGGTAAGCCACTTAATCTGCTTGGACAGTGAGTTGCAAAGAGTGTGCTGTTCATGTCAGGGCTGTGACCATCAAACGGAGAACGCTGATGAACTAAGTGTTCAGTTTAAGGCATTGAAGCTAAACATCAACTTGAAGTACCAGAGCTGACAAACTGTGAAGAAAAGAAAAAAAAAAAAAAGAAACAAACAAAATGGAATTGTTTAGAATATAACTTTCAGCCAACTTACACAGGTTTTTGAGGAAACCTCTTCTGGGCAAAATTATAATTATCTGTCAAAAAATGTGTCAAACTTTGGAGTTGTATAATAATGCATGATTAATTGCACATCCTATGTTTGTCCAAAAAAAAAGTCTCTTCAACTGGGCAATAAATAAATTTAATCTGGTCTCCTGACATTTTTGATTAAATAGTGCACTGTTGAGAATCATTGCATGTGAAGAATTAGATAAGGACGATTTAGGGCATGTGATTAAAAAGTCTAAAACCAAACAGCGCTATATAGCGTTTTGAATATTTAAAGATGTCACAAGGTTGCCTTCTAACACTATTATGCTCACAGTACAGCCTGACAATTTGGCAGTACGCTGCCTAATCTGAATTTGCTCTGATGTGACTTTCAATAACAAATGTAGTCAACTCAAACAAAGTCTGACAATATGCAACCACAACCTTGAGTCAGTTTTGCTGCTTTTGCGACAATGTGTTAGGCATTAGATTAATGTCTGAATGTGTTAGTCACCTATAAACATATTTAAGATGACAAGTATGCGTTTCTTTAGCCAGCATCTGGTCGATGCAAAAGTGAGCTATGGAAAAATTAACATCTGCTGCTGCTAGCATCAAGAAGCACCTTATACTGTATTAGTAAGAAAAGATTTAACAGTTCCAAAGCAAATTCTAGTTTCTAATAACACCATTTCAGAACTCAACAATACATGAGGCACAGCAGTTAAGGAGTGCTGGTTCATTTCTGACCTCTGACCCACCGTGTGGCCCAAAGTAATTCATTTGACCTGCTTACACTAGAAATGTAACAATTCACCTCACCCTGTTGTAATGGGAGCACAAGAAAAACTCTGCAGGTAAGGATGAGTGTGTAGTTGCTGGAGAGGAATACAAGCATGCCTTTAAGGAAACTGGACATTCATAGGAGTCCAGGCTGTCCTGCACAGACCTCATAAGGAGTCAGTGTTCAACCATTCTGATCATTTAGCTCTGAGTTTTTATAAACAACAAAATAAAATGGAATTGCTGGTCATTACCTACCTAGAGGAAAAAAACTGCTGCTGCAAGATTAAGAAGCATTAGACAGGGAATCTAGTCTTCTGTCAAGAGCTGTAGCTACTGGTCAGTCTCACTATATTCAACAAATAATAACATCATTTGAATAATACAAACTTCAACTGGAGATATTTACTGAATATCCAAACCTTTCTAGAGGACTGTATGAACTGTTTTTATAATAAAGTCACCCTGTATGGCTTGAATGGAAGACCTAATTGAAATGGTTTTCTGTTGGCTGAAAGAGTAGTTCCTTGCACAAATTTTATATGCTGGATATAAACTAAAACGAAACATCAGGAAGATGTGGGCCCCCACAGGCTAATCGAATTAAAGTTTCACTTTTGCGGAAACACAGTTTGTGGAGACACTATCATATTTTGTTCTTGTGTTTGTTCAGTAGTGAAAAGTACTTCATGGAGGGATGCTGAGTTATGGAAAATGCAACAGAAAGTTCAGGACCGGAGAGCTGGTGTTGTCATCACGAGAATCTTGGCTGAAGGCACAAGTGGCAAACAGGTAAGCTGCTGCCTAAAACTCAAATTCGTCCGTCACGTACCCTTCAAATCAGACCGAGCAATCACACACATGTGACAATGTTTATATATATATACTGTATACTGTGTGCATAAAATATCATAACATTCTCAAACACATTGGTCATGGCGGTCAGAACCAAACCTAACAGCAATGGCCAATCACACACTTCCACAAGGTCAGTTTGGAGTTGAGGATTTGGGAGGAAAATCGTTGGAAACCCACACAGACATAGGAAGAACATACTGCACATCTGTGCCTGTAAAGTACTTTGGGATGGGATGATGTTTGCTATAGAAGGGTGCAATTTAAAATAATTGTTCATTTCTGTATTTCTAGAACTTCAGCACAGGCAGGTAAGCTATTGTGGAAAGTACACTGGGTCTGACCTCCTTTTCTTTCTCTTCTTCCTCCTCGTCCTGGACCTGCTTTTTCTTATTTTTCTTCTTCTAACTATCCATCCATCTATCTGGTTTTGGAACCAACTTAAATCATGATCATGGAGAGGTTAACCCTATCTCAGCTTCAACAGCAGTGACATGACATCCATCTTGAGTGTACTTCTCATTTATCAGTTAGAAATCTCCTGAAACTGCTTTGTTGGTGCCTTTCATTGTTTGAAAGCTTGGATGAGGTCCCAGAAAGGTTGCATTTCCACAACCTGTCAAAGTAGGTCATACCCTTTTAGAGCAGCTGCTTGATCTTATACATAACATATATGTAAGAACATAAGATGTTTGACAAATGAGAGGGAACCATTCAGTGCTGCAAGCTGGTTTGGTCAGCTAATAGCTAAGCCATGCCAATACTATAGGGATCTCACACAAAGTCCTTTGGTAGAACTTTGATATCAGAGGTACCAAGTTGAACTTGAATGAAACTGGCACAAAGCACGATAGGCGATTACACAAATCTTCACACAAGCGTACCAGGCCAATGTCATGTCACTTCCGATCACCCTAATAATATAGTATAACTGTATGAAGAGCACACGAACACAAACTTGTGTAAATGTGGATTTGTTTTTTTAAGGCCCGTTTTAAAGAAATGAATATTTAATTACTGTTAATTCAAAATTGGGCGACTGTGATTTTATGTGTGTGCGCCTGGGTGCACTCTGAGATGGACTACACATCATCCAGGGTTGGTTCATGCCTTCAGCCCAATGCTCCCTGGATAAGCTTTGCCTCTTCGTCATATTGGTCTGCATTAGAGGGTTACAAAATGAGTAAATTCAGTTTATCTCTTTGCCTGTTTTAAATATGTCATGTAATCCTCTATTTTTACATAGCGCTTTCTTCTGCAGTGGACCAAATGTATCAGCAATAGATAGACACCAGCCTATCACAGGCAACGCTCATGAACATACAGGCCTAGTCAATCCAAATAAGGACATTTTTGGGCTGTGAGAGGAAACTGCCATCCCTTCTTGGGGGGAGGGGGGTTCTGTTCCATACAACCACAAGGAGAACATTCCAGTTCAACATAAAAGACAGCACAAGAACTGGAGATCCAAGGGCTGCCCAGGAGAAATAGACACATATTTAATTTATACTACCTATTCTTACAGAATGCTTCTCAAAAATATCCACAAAGAAAGGATTCACATCTACTGTATGTTCTGTAGAGATTATTTTACAGGAAAGACAATCCATCCATTTTCAAGCCTGTCATCTACAGCTAATACATTCATGATGCAAGAGCCTTTTACTAGAAACGCATGGCAAAATCTTCACTGTTGGGTACAATGCAGAATCGCCAATTAACCTAAAAACTATTTCTTCACAATGCAGGGGGAAAGAAAGACAAAACACACACATACACACATGCAAAGGCACCACACCCTGGTTTTCAATTTATAAATGATTTTTCCATTTTTAGAATTTCTCATTAAACGACATGGATAGTATTTTTTTGTATGGATAGTAATATTATTTTAAAAAAGAAATTCATGAATTGTGAATATTACAAAATTATAGGCTCTCATTTCATTTAGCAGATAACACCAATAAGTATGTAGAGTACGTGCAAGACCGGAATTAATAAAGATGCAGTGGTGTGGCAGGGTGTGACCAGCAGAGGGAGCTCTTAAACCTCAGACAAGTGCTCCGGCTGTGGATTGCTCAACATATCAAAGCTCAACTCTACCAATGATTTTAATAATTGATTAAACAAAGTTATCTGATTAGTGTGAAATGTGATTGACTTATGACTCAGTTCTACATTTACTTTGCATACATAAATTCACCACACATTTTTTTCTTCTTCTTTTTTTTATTGAAAATCAAACCTATGTCCCTGGAGCTGTCATATAGAAGTGCTAACTGCTGTGGCACCTTGTTGTTCCAGGTCCAATATGTTTAATTCTTCATCTTCCTAAAACTTAAAAGATAGAGAACAAAATTTTTTGATTGAGTGTAAAACAAGAAGTGAAAAAAATATATAAAAAAAAAGGAGTTCCACAGAACATTTATTTACCCACAAGGTGCCACAGCAGCTTGAAGTTCTATTTGACAGCTCCAGGGATGTGGGTTTGACTCTCAGACCAGTCACTTCATGCATAGATCATATATATTCTCCTTGTGTCTGTGTGGGCTTTCTCCAATATTTATTAACTAGATTCATCGGCAGCTCAAAACTGGCCCAGTGTAAATCTTGGTTTCGATCTACTCTGCATCTCATAGGAGTTTCCTTTTAAGAAGGCACAGTTGTGCTTGTGATGGTGATGCTCTACCAATCTGTAATGGCTAGTGTACTGTCCTACACTGTGGTCGGCTGGGGAGTAACACCAGCTCAGGAACTGCTAGGAGCCAGAATAAGTAAGGTGAACTGTATTACAAGACTGACTCTGGGCTCAATGGAGATAGCGGCAGAAAAGAGGATATGGTACTTCCTTTCGTGGCCTCTCATGGAGCAACTTTAACCACCTGCTTATGAG
The DNA here is from genome assembly GCF_900747795.2 of Erpetoichthys calabaricus. Taxonomy (NCBI): domain Eukaryota; kingdom Metazoa; phylum Chordata; class Cladistia; order Polypteriformes; family Polypteridae; genus Erpetoichthys; species Erpetoichthys calabaricus. Next base: position 88,057,147 of record NC_041397.2, read on the forward strand.
TTTTTTTCTGTTTCTGATGCATCTAAAGATTGTGATCGCTGAAACTGTCATCACAATTGGCACAGTTGGGGATCGTACTACTACAACACACCTGATATCTCAACAAAATGTCTACACTTGACAGGGAATGAGTCCAGTTATTTTTTATTTTACTGGAAAATTAATGCATGTAAATGCTTCCAAACAGGACCTGAACATCCTTCCTCCTGCACCAATGGCATAAGTGTCACTGGAAGCAAAAAGTTATTTTGCAATTTTTTTCGCAAAGCCAAGCACTAAACTTCACTGCATATTCAGTTTTGTGTAAAACGTTTCCTTCATCGTTAATAGCATGGCACATTAATAATGAGCATACTGAATTGGGTAGGTAAATAAATGTATGTTAAAATATCTGAATTAGCATTAGCGACCCTAACTTGGGGTATTCATAAGGAATGTAATGTTATACTTCATGAGGTAGAAGTACATAATAAGATTAGTTGTGTCAAAGATCTGAAATATTAAATTATGTGCTTCAGTTTAAATGTTTCAAGTATAAATATTCTCAATTGCAATAGAAATGTGTCATTTTCACCCACTGATGAACGTCCATGGAGGGCTACATCCTTAGTAGTTTGTGAAAAATCAAAAATAACACAGCATATTCATAATCATGCATCTTGAAATAGTCTAAAATAGTACTCCACATGCCTATATTTGAAATATTTGAATATTTTAACCTTTTGGGAGTGACTCTTAGAGGGCTATAATCACTGGTAAGGAATAAAATATCAAAATTCTTACCATATTTACTGTATGATCGGTAACCTCGAAGTAGCATAAAACAACACTCCACAAGCTTTCTTCACCAATCCTTATTTTTTTAAACGTTTTGTAAAAAGGAGTAACTTTGAACCCTCATATGCCATTATGGGATGAACCCTTGAAGTTTGTTGATGTGCCACAGCCACACAGCTGCAAGTCCCTCTGATCATTTTTGCTGAAGACACCTCTTGGTTTATTTTTTGTCATAAGGGTGTGATTTCCTAAACAAAATATGGTACAAAAATCGTCTAAAATGAGAGCTTTTCAGGACTAGAGGGCCAAAACAGCTTGACATCTTTCATAACGAGACATTATAATTACCATATATACTCGCAGATAATTTGGGGCTTGATTTTACCGTATAATTTCTGGTATATTATAATGTCGGTCATATAAGTCGAATGCGGAAAACACAGGTTATTGATCCAAGAGATTTTGATATGCTAACGCCCACCTGCGAGAGTAACCACAGTGCACACTGCCTTTTTTTCTAAGTATTGTGCCTACATGACCACATAGTAATACCCGAACTATTCCGAAGTGACGTTTCCTCTTTTTTTTGTTTTTTGTATCTTACACCCTCATACACCTTTATCGTAAGAGCGTCTCTTATCTACGTGGAGCATTCGATCAGAAGAAAATATGAAGCTGGTTTTAAATTAAAAGTCTTTGAAGTGGCAAAAGAAATTGATAACTGAGCTGCTGCAACAAAATTCGATGTGTCTGAGAAACTGGTGCGAGATTGGAGGAACCAAGTAGATGTAAAACAAAAAAATGTAAGTGTCGTATTTTGAATGTGTGTATAAGTTGGGGTCCAATTTTATGATCAATTTTTCAGGTTTCAAGACTCGACTTATATGCGAGTATATATGGTAGTTGAACAGTATACTGTTTATGGGGGTTTTCTTGTACAGATGAACCAGGAAATATCCAGACAAAAAAAAATTAAAGTGATTTCAGAGCATTTATAAGTAGTTCTTATGAGCACAATATAGACAGATATGTACAGTATATGTGGAGTATACATAGGCTTAAAGACCACACATTTTCCTCCTATTGTTCTGTGCTGTATTTGTACCATTCTGGTGAGTTCACTCTCCTCAACTGCTGCTAAGTTCTGTGCAATGAGTGGTGACTGCTCTGAATAGGAGTAAGGCCTCCAAAATTAGCTTGAAAGAACAATAGATCAGACAACTATCTGGTCTGCCTAGCAGAGGCAGCATCAACTTCAACCAGGCCCCAAGGCATCCTGCTGGCTACAGCTAAGGCAGGCCCAAAATAAGAAGTTAGAAAAAAACAACTACTAAAATTTAGATATCTGCAACAAAGAGGAGGGTAACTATCTGTTGTGGCATTCCATGTGTTTATGTATTTTGTTTTTGTTGTTTGAGTTGTTATATATTAATGTATTTTGTGTTATGTTTTAATGATGTATTGCCTCTTTAAATGTGAGTATGTTCCATGTACCTTGTAGGTGAAGCCCCAAGAGGCAGGGCCACCTGTCAATCTCTGTTTGAGAGCCGCCCCCATCCCTATAAGGCCTCTGGGTACAGGCAGTTCAGTGGGAAGCACTGTCTGTGTTTAAGGAAGTGTAAGCACAGTTTTATTCTGTACTGGATTTTCTGGCCTTCTTGAGTTTTCTGCTATTTATTGGATTCTGTTACTGGATTTTAATATTGGGACTTGTTTGTTTGAATTGCCTTTAAGCAACTGCTTTATGCCTCTTTTTAGCTTTATATTTTTGAATTTTGAAAAAAAAAAACTTTATTTATAAAGATAATTTGTTTTCCTTCTTTGCACAGGCCGAGATATTAGGTTATCCTTCTTTCGTGAGGCTTTGGATATATTTTTTTATATTGTTACAGTTGTTCTGCCAGCTTCTCCATTTTGGGCCTGCTTCAACTAGAGCCAGCAGGTTGCCTTGAGACCTGGCTTAAGTCTGGTAGGCCCGGCAAGATTCTGGCCTGCCTCCTAGATTCTTTGTGGAGACCTCACCTTATTGCTCTTTGGAGGCAACTCCAATCCACAACACTATCAACCTTCTGTGTTACAAACAAGGCCCACAAAAACCCTTTATAAAAATAAAAGATCTATATTCAAAAGGCTCTGTAACTCCAAAATGCTCAGAAAAGGGCAATAAAGGGACAAGTGGGTCTGTTCAAAGAAGCAATCCAATAGCAAACAGTCCCAAACCAAATACAGAAATTGCAATCACAAACAGAGTTGAGATTAGAAATCCAGTAAATCAATAATAACAATAATATTTCAAAAACACACAATGACTCAGCAACACCAAAGGCAGGTGAAATGAACTGCGTTTGACCAATAGGGGGACAGTTCCAAACAGGGACACACAGGTGGCCCCGCCTCTTGGGGAACAACCCAAAAAACACATCATAGAAAACATGATAATACAAAAAAACTAAACTCCATACTAATGAAATCTTATGAAAAAATCATAAATGGATATAATAAACATGAAAAATACTTTAATTTAAACAACAGACATAACAAAGGAACTTGAACAGAAAACAACAAAGAATATACATGAGCAGAAACATAATAATGGCATGTTTAAAGAATGGCAGGTATGGAAAGAAAATTAAAGACATGGGGCGGAATGCAAATAATCCATAATGCAATATATTCACAATGTGTAAAAGTGCGCATAGGTGCAAGGAAGAAAATATGTTTTGAGTCTTGTGTTCATTCAGCAGCAGGCATCTCGGTATATGATCATATGATAGTCATTTAGACGCTGTAATGTAATGACATGAAATTTAGTTTATGGATAATAAAATTATAATTAATGCCATAGTGTGGTAAAAAAGTTTGATTCAATTCATGAATATGCAGGCAGAGCAAAGAGAGTGTGAGAAGAACTAACTTTTTATATGTATGGCTATCTAACAAGGAAATATGGGTGTACTTAGATTCTTATTTGATCAATAACACCAAGAAGAGTATTTTGGTTTGTATAGATTTTTATTTTGCCTGATTGATTATTTTGTTGATTAGTGCTGTGTGAGTGACATATTTATGTATAGAATGAGTAGGGGCGCTATCCTAATAAAAGTTCCCAGTCACAATCATTCGACTAAATTTTTTTTGAATTTACATGGTGCTTTTCAAAAAGATCTACATTTCAAGGTGATTTAAGGGAACACCCTAGAATACAATTTGAAACAAGAAAATATTATATTACCATATTATATTGAGCAGTTAAGCTGTTGTCGTTGACACAGAATAAATGAATTAATAATGAAGTTTGAGTAAGATGTAAACTTTTATGGAGCATTTCCGTCTGTATTTAAAACAGAATTCCCAATTTTCAGTCAACCCATATACAAATATCCCTAATTTTTTAATCTAGTAGCCATGGATAATCTAATTTTTAGCCAAAAAAGAAACTCCCACAACAAAATGTAAACTTTCTAATTGTAGTTTCTAAACTGAAAGTGATTTTTAGTTGGTCTCCAAAACTGAGGCACTTAAAATAAATCTTAGTAGGAAAAGCACTCCATAACACGTCCTGCGGCAGCAGCATTCGCTGTACTTATGAAATGTTGCTCTAAATATTATTTCCAACATGCAGTCTCAGTCACTATGTCAGAATGTCTATACTGAATTTCTCCTATTCACGGTTAGTAGTGATTTACCGACTAAGCAGAGGATTAAATCTAAAGCGTTTACATTTTTGGAATAGTACTAAATCCATTAATTTTGCCATAATGAGGAAACAATATGATCAGATTATGCATTCATTTTTCAGGGATGATGGAATTCAGATAATATTTATCTTTATATTATTATCCAGATGACTATTCAATAATCCATCAACTTGTTTATTTTCAAAACCAGAGTTTTCTGTTACAATGTGTAGGAAATATGAGAGACATTGTCAGGGTGTTGTTGGGAGCCAGAATGGTAACCCCATTTAATAAGAGGAAATTCTTTTCCAAAATAAATGAATATGAAAATGATCAAAAATGGAAGAACTGACAGTCTACAAAACTGGGTGTCTATGACTTTCGTAAAGGAGGCTCTGTCCTCAATGGGATCAGGGTCCAGAATGAACGCCGGCTTCAGGCTACACTTCTTCTTAGCCCACATCTAGCACTACTGCGTTTTCAGCAAACATTAGTCGCTCTTTTCACCTTTCATCCACATAAACCCCTGTAAATGGACATTTTATAAAATTCTTTCCAGAGCTGTGTACTTCTGAAAATCGTGGCATTTCAGTGTGAATGGGCGAAAACGCTGATTTGTTCATGCTTATAATGTGTTCCTTTCCTCATTGGATCCTTCTCATTACAATGATTGGTCACCCTCCATGGAAGAAAATCATATCCCCACAGTGCAGGTATAGAAGAGTTACTTTCCATGGCATGTCTTATTTTTCTTACTTGTATGCATCAAAATTGTGTTTTGTACATATTGAATGCTGCATACATTTCCAAAAGGGAAATAATTTACCAGTTTTGCAATAAACCTTGTGGTAGTTGCCTTTACAGTGATAGTGAAAAATTCAGAGTCTTGTGAGAATCCGAATGTAACTAACTCAGTTGACTGCCTCTTATCAGTATTTATTACTTAAACTTGATCCTTACAGCAAGGAGGGGTGCTTCCACAGAAAAATGAATAATAAGCTGTTTAATGAAGCGTATAGATATAGAACGCAGCCGAGCCAGAGGAGTTTCTAGGGACTCTGGGAACACTAGGCAAAAAACACTTTTGGGGCCCTCCAATTCACTCTGCTGATATGGTCAAATGTATTACCATTATTTTAGCTCAAAGTCCAAATTACTAGGATCAACCGGGAGAATTTATTTTTTTGGTAAACAATTTTTTAAAATTATTTTTAAAAACAGAATGAAAGGGGAACAGCAAAGTAAAAAAAAAGTGCAATGTCAAAAAGAGAATAAACTCCCCACCCCAACAGGGAGAATTTAATAAACACAAATCCTTTATTTTAATTTTTTGAAAAACGTTATACAAATAAAACAACACAATAAATACATCTGTATAGAAAACAAAATATAAAATAAAAAAATAAATAGAATAAAGTACATTTAAGAAATCGAAATAACTAAAAAGGTAAATAAAATTGCAGAGTATCTGTCCTGGGCCTGAATTCTTGAAACAGATGCCATGAGACTAATTTTTGACTTCTTAGACCCTTGTCTCACTGTGACCCACTCGCCCTGTGACTGAACTGGTGCTGCTGATGTTGGCTGTGCACTAACTACAGTGGGGCCAGGAGAGAAGGAAGCTGAATTAGAATTCTGAACAAATTGTGTCAATTGCTATCAGGTTCCTGACGCAGTTCTGCAAAGCACATATTTTCCGAACCAACTCTAAGTCAACTGTACATTTTTGGTAAGTGAAGCTGGAATTCCTAAGCTGGTGTAAGACACACAACATATAAATGTTCCCTTGACAGGCAGAGAACATATCGAACTTAAATTTTGCTCAAAGCTCATCATCACCAGTGAGATGCTTAATACCGGGTCATTGGTTTCTCCTCCTAGTCAGATGTCAGCTTTCATTCCAGCTGTAATTTTTGGATTACTGACAAATTTGATTGTTGTTTTTGCTCCAGATAAGTTATCAGCTATTCTCTGCTGCTGCTGTAAAACACTCCATCTGTTTGTTCAGTGTGTGAGACTCTCCTGTGCTTCCATTTCCAATCCAACAGTCCACTTCCGCAGGTCATTTCCAACCCCCACCACATCTCTACTAGTTACCACTGTCTTGTTTCTTTTTTTCCTCCTGGTCTTGGTTTCTTCCCATGACTTGTAAATCCATCCATCCATTATACAACCCACTATATCCTAACTACAGGGTCACGGAAGTATGCTGGAGCCAATCCCAGCCAGCACAGGGCGCAAGGCAGGAAACAAACCAGGGCAGGGAGCACACACTAGGGACAATTTAGAATCGCCAATGCACCTAACCGACATGTCTTAGGACTGTGGGAGGAAACCGGAGCACCCAGAGGAAACCCACGCAGACACAAGGAGAACATGCAAACTCCACGCCCAGGTCTCCTTACTGCGAGGTAGCAACACTACCCACTGCGCCACCGTGCCGCCCCAGACTTGTAAATTCTATTCATTATTTATGAAAACCGTGCAGATTAAATTTAATGCTGCTAAAAAAATATCGTTCATCACAAGCAACCTCTTGGGGGGCTTCCAACTGTGTCGTTGTAATGTGTTGATGCTATACTTCAAGGTCGGAGAGTCATTGAAACGAGTATTTATGTAGATGTTCACCCTTAGGGACCACTTTTGCAGTTTAGGGTCCCAGGAAATTATCTGCCTTGCCTGTCCCATCGCTATACCTCTGAGCTAAGCTCACAAGAATATACAACAGAGACACAAACGCACAATGTAGTAAAGTGATGCCATAGTCAAGCGTGTGCATTTAATGATTTTCTCTATGGAGTTAGTTTTACAAATGTTGCTTGGTGCAAGATGCACTCCAATTGCTGTGGACTCTCTTGCGATTGAACATAGAGTTGATGACTTATTTGGTGTTGTTTTAACTTTTACATTTTGTGTTTTTTTTAATGACAAGACAACCGTCAAAAGTTGGGATGACTCTTACTTTCAACTGTATACAGCACTTTAACGTGACACTGTTGCAATTAGCTGCGGCTGCTTTAAAAAATCTCTTTTCTTTTTCTATTCTGCTAAACGCGATATCAAAGCCCTGTGTTAGTTTTAAAAGTGCATAAAGCACAAGGGAATCTGATTTTCACAGAGCTCTGAATTTTTAACGACATCATTCCTTCAAGGAGTTTTCCACCAGTACACATGCTCATATAGGCAAACGTGTACGTTATGTGCGTTTTCGGTCGTTTTAGTGTACAGTAGATGGGAATTCTTTTGTAATCTATGTAAAGTTGATAGTGTGGATGGAGATCATTTTCATTCAAAAACACCGTTTTTAAATGAAAATATTGATATAGAATCCTGACTAGAAGTGGCTGGACTAGCTTAGACATAGCGGATTTGTCATCAGGGTTCATCAGTGGCGTAGCTAGAGGCCGGCGGAGAGGGCGGTCCGCATCACGCGGCACATTTTTGGGGGCAGCGTTATTGGCCAAAAGGCTCGGAACAATTCGCGTGTAAGCAGCAGGGTTCGGAAAAATATCACTCATGAATGAAAAATAGAAAATTCTCAAGTTTTTACCACATTATTCAAAGTTATTGTCTGTTTTTACCTGCATTTTTATTACTCTTTAATTTAATATTGTTTTTTGTATCAGTATGCTGCTGCTGGAGTATATGAATTTCCCCTTGGGATTAATAAAGTATCTATCTATCTATCTATCTATCTATCTATCTATCTATCTATCTATCTATCTATCTATCTATCTATCTATCTATCTATCTATCTATCTATAATAATTTTCAGACTGTCCTACTATAACGGCATCAGACACAGCAGTTGAAATTTATGAGGCAATGACAAAAATAAACATAAACATTACACCGATAATAATTTCCAGGAAGATAAACAACTAATTTACAATTTATAATTTTGTTTCGTTATCAATCTGAATGCGTTCTTACTTTGTGCAGAAAACATCCCCACCTATCACTTGTACACTACACTGGCTCTGGTTTTCACTGCCTAATTATATTAAACTAATAACACTGGTCAACAAGCATTTTGCTACTGAGATTCTTTCATCTGTACTCTAACAAATTTCACTTGCTGTCTCCAAATCTGAAAACCGCTTTCGTCCAGCACGTCCCATTTTTTAGTTATGATGTTCCAGGTCTTGGACAACTAGGGTGACTGGACAGTAAAGGCGATGCATTTCAGCATTTAAGAAATAAGTTTTGTCTCAACAAAAATGAAGCCAAAATTAAGAAAGGTGTTTTTGTTGGCCCTGAAATCCGCGAACTGATGCTTGACGATGATTTCAAAAAGGAAACTGAAGCCAACTGAATCAGCACCCTCATTCGTGCAGGTTGTCCAGAATTTTCTTGATAGCCACAGAGCAGAGAATTATACTGAGCTTGTGAAGAACCTTCTGAAAGTATATTAGCTTACGGGAACCAGAATGTCACTGATTTTTTACATTCTCATCTTGACTTTTTTCTACCAAATCTAAGCGATGTCAGAGATGAGCACGGGGAAAGGTTTCATCAAGATATAAAGGTGGTGGAAAACTGATATCGCGGAATATTCACTCCGAGCATGATGGGCGACTACTGTTGGTTCTTGCAAAGAGAGACGGATGTGCAGTACAAGCGTAAAAGCGAGTGCCTCCAACATTTTTGGGCACGCTGACCTCACTTTTATATTGAGGTAAAGTGATATAAATATGCTTTGGTATCGTCTTCTGGTTTGTTTTCAGAATAAATACATCAAAACAATTTTGGTGGGACACAGTCCAAACTCTAGATATCGTGTTGATATATCGATATTCAAAAGTGTCAAAACATCAGTGATGTGTATTTCAAAAACCTGACGTGCTATCTTAATTCATATGAAATCAGTGTAAAAAACTTAATAAAGAGCTGCTCTGAAGTTCCCAGTAGCAAACAAAAAATATTTTTTTGTAGACCAGTGTAATTAGAACATGGCTTATCAGTGCGCCTATACTATATACTATATACTATACTATATTATTTTCTAGTTGATGCTTATAAATAATTATATGTGAAAAACTGATTGCTGTTTCTCTATATATGAATAATCCATCCATCCATCCATTTTCCAACCCGCTGAATCCGAACATAGGGTCACGGGGGTCTGCTGGAGCCAATCCCAGCCAACACAGGGCACAAGGCAGGAACCAATCCTGGGCAGGGTGCCAACCCACCGCAGGACACACACAAACACCAAGCACACACCAAGCACACACTAGGGCCAATTTAGAATCGCCAATCCACCTAACCAGCATGTATTTGGACTGTGGGAGGAAACCAGAGCGCCCGGAGGAAACCCACGCAGACACGGGGAGAACATGCAAACTCCACACAGGGAGGACCCGGGTCTCACAACTGCGAGGCAGCAGCGCCACCGTGCCGCCCTATATATGAATAAGTCTATGCAAAATTCATCTTAATTTTTCTCTATACGTCATTTTAATTTTCTATTTAAATACGTTAAAATATGTTGGAAGGCTGCAAATTGAAGCACCTCCCCAAACAGCACCAACTCTATGCCACTGGGTTCACCCATTTTGTCTTCCTCCACTCTAGCTGAAAATCAGTTAATGACCGTATTTCACCCTGTCCTTCCCCTGACTAAAGCCAGTTAAGCACTGCAAAGGCTTATATATTTGACAAGTGCTCCATAGAGCTTATTACATCAACTCTGATGTGCAACCCCTGATGGCACATGACAGGACACACACATCAGCACTCTCACATACAGAACGGATGCATATTGGCAAGTAACTCAGAATTATCATCTTTCGAATGAGTGAGAAAACCTGTTTTAAGCACGAGGAGAAGGTGCAAACATCACACAAAAGTTTGGAGTATTAGTGCAAAGGACTGTGCCAATATGGTGACAATATCTATTTGTTCATTTTTTTTGTCTATTCCAGTCCCAGGGTCATGGAAAGCTACATTTAACAGAGAATAGCACTATATATGAAACTATTAAACAGCAATGGCACACTTACTCACACTGGGCCAATTTAGAAGTACTAATTAACGTTTAGCATGTGGAAAGAACACCAGAATACTTTGGAATAATTCCATGGGGACTTGGGGCAAAAAAAGCACCCCGGATTATAACGTGATCAGCATGACTAACCGCTCTGCCCCCATGGTTCCTACATGTGATACATCCTTCTCCAATAAAGAAATAACCTATATAATTACATGGACATCCTAAGATTATAGCTTGGAATAAAAAGCTCAGATAAATTTGTCAGCCTCCCTAGACCATCTCTGATTTAATCATTAACTTTTCAAAGCATCAGATACTCTGTGAAAAATGCATGTAAATGATGTCATACACTACTGCTTTCGGAGAAGAGCAGCTTTCCACCTCAAAGAAGCCAGCGAGATTTGAGTGACATCCAGAAATAAGAGCTTCATAAAAAATAGAAGAGGCTTTGACAGTGCTAATCAGCAGAAGAGGGGAAACTTTGAGGCTTAAATTTAATCCCAATCAATTAAAGGTTTTGTGGCTTATTTTTGTCTAATGTTTCAAAAGCAAAACCGCTTCATGCACTAATAAAACCAGATTTATGCCGAGAATGCGGCAGGCCAGCTGGACATTAGTCACAATAAACACAACAAACAAACAGAAAGCAATGGCAGAAAGACCTTCATGCGTCAATGTCATTTTAATCTTTTAGTGGTTAGAGACAAACTTGCATTTTGTTTGAAAGCTGCGTATAATTAATTATTCTAACAAGGACAGAAGAAGCATCTTGACAGAGTGTCCATTTCAGTGAAACTGTATTACCAAAAAAATATGACAAATAACACTAGTTCCCATTTTGTTCAGAACAGCTGAAATGGAATTGTAAACACTACTCATTATGAGCCTTTGAGATTTCTGACAAAGCGTTACGCTCCGGGAACAGAAATCAAGTTCTTTCCCAGCTGACTTATCTCTGCCCTTTTTGTTTGCTGGTAGCTTGTGTTTCACCTCACATTATTGACTCCTTGGGGCTTTTGCTGACTTCTTTTGTATCAGCTGCCCTAAATCCGCCTTGAGCTGGCAGAGTGGCAGGGACTGCTCGCTCACTCCTTCGATAACCCTGATTGTTCAGCAATTAACACAAAACCTCATCCTTTGCTCACTCTGGGAGATGTCAGCCGACAGTGTCCATTAACTGACAGTTGTTACAGGAACTACTCTGAGAGGCAATCTCTTCTATGTATCTGTGGTGTATTTCTTAGAGCTCTTAGTTTCTAGGTGTGGCCTTCACCTACTTCAAAAGGACAACAATTATCCTTGTGGCAAAAAAAGGGGAGGGGGGGGGGGGGTTGTCAATGGCTATAGACTGGTGGCAGTCACTGCCATTGTAATGTAATAATTTGAGAAACTGTTCTCAGGGCACATAAAACGTAATCTTCCAAATAGTTTGGACTAGCTCCAGTTTGCTTATTGTCACAAGTGACCCACAGAAGACAATGCCATATCCTTAGCACTAGGATGGCACTAACATCATTCTAACACAACTGAATAATGAAAGCTGCTAGGCCCGAGTGCAGCTCAGTTTTTAACAATGCCACCCTCTACAAGTGGATTTTGAACTTCCTGACTGGCAGAGCCCAGTATGCATCATTTACTCCACGTTAATTCCCATCACAGGTGTCCCGCAGGATTGTGTTCTGAGTCTCCTGTTGTATCGTTGCTTACCTAGGGCCAGATTCAGCTTCAGCTCCAGTATTAAATTTGCTGCGGACACCACGATGTACGACTTGATCACCAACAAAGATGAGATCGCTTACCCAGAAAAGATTTACTTTCTAAGCTCCTGGTGGCAGAAGATGTCTCACTTAAAGGTTTTCCAATACTGTATCTGTCCTGGCGTCTATATTAACACATGGAACTCCACATCTTGCCTGAAGAAGAGGCCTGAGTTGCCTCGAAAGTCTGCATATTGTAATCTTTTTAATTAGCCAATAAAAGGTGTCATTTGGCTTGACTTCTCACTACATTCATAATGGCTAACACAGTACAACACCCTAGTACTCCATTAATACTGGTAAAACCGAGGAGCTGGTGTTATATTTTAAGCATGGAAGACCTTCAATCTGTATTGGTGTGCAAGCTGTAGATAGGGTCAGCAGTGTGGCATTTCGGCACAATACATTTTACCTATCATCAAGATTGCTTACCTGTGCCTTTACTTCCTCAGATGTCAGAAGATAAGCCTGTATGTCTCCATCAGTGCTCATCAACTTCCACAGGAGCACAATGGAGTCTATCTTCACACTGGCTGCATAACATCTTAAGGTGTCTGCTCAGCTCAAGACTGCAAAGCACTACAGAGGTTGACAGAGTCAAAAAGGTAACTTTCGATTTACATATAGTTTTACACAGCTGAAACTTAACATGGTTTTACAGGCAATTTGGCAATAATGAAACTCCTCACTTAAGAGATTTTTGGAGTTTTAAAGATTTTTTTGGGCAGAACAAACAAGGAATATTGCTTCCTACAGCGTCATTCACACTTCCTGTAGTGCACACAGGGGACAGCTTAAGGGCTATATTAATGGTAATACCCTGCCGCTCCAACAGTTGGCACTATGTACTGTCTCTGCTCTTCCTCCTACTTGCAGACCACCACTGATGGCACTTCCAGTGTCTACCCACTTGGACCTGCCTCTTCCTACCAGAAGTCCTCAATGCCTGAAGATCTGCCATCTTAGTTCAGTTCACTTTGAGAACTCGGGTCCATGTATTGTAATGTGCTTTTTGTTTGCTTCCAATTATAGGGGGTCACCAGGGTTTTGCCCCAAATCTTTATTGTCGTTTGTCTGGCCTCTTACACACTGTTATTTTCTGCAGCTATGTAAAACATTCAGTCTGTACCAAACCAGTAATGTCAATTTTGTAAATCCTCTTGTTCACATCACCACAAAAACAGTATGTTTTTATAAAAATAGAACATGCAGCATTCTTTCCACACTAAAGCACACATACTGTGCAAGTTACTGTGTTTCCTCTACAGATAAAATAACTAAGTGGAAAATTACGACTGCCAAATCCTATTCCTTCCTGCCATTAACAACCAAAGCGCCTTATCCTACATGGGGACACAGTTTAGACACTTTTGTGATTTTTCTTTTTTAAACTAGAGATCTTTATTTAAATACTAATTGATAGGTGGACACATGCAGAATCAATACATTGTCACAAAGAATCACACCAGACATTATAAAGGTTTGGGGCAGCCACCCTTATAATGTATCCTGGCTACTAATGTAGTAAATTTTCACAGAGTTGTTTACAAGAGTCCAAAACAGAACTGATTACAAGAGACAAAGATGGAGGTTTTAAAGGCCCATATAGGAAGTGACGTCATCAAAGGGGCGGAATCGGAAGTGATGTCGTCTGGACCGGAAGTGACATCATCAAAGGCCCCAGTAGCAGAAGTGATGTCTTCTGGACCGGACGTGATTTATCATCAAAGGCCCCCCCAGCACCGGAAGTGACATCAGCAAAGGGCACAGCACAGGAAGTGATGTCTTCTGAGGACCCTTGCAGGATTTCCCGGGAAAGGTCTGTAGGGAACTGAGAAAGACAGTCAGCGCACTCCTCAGCCCCCTGGTCGGATGTTTTATTACAATTAGTCAGGCCCTTTAGCTGCCTCCTACTCGCACGTGTGTGACAACATATAAAAGCTTCCCTACAGGAAAAAAATGCCTTTCTTCTTGTGTAAATGGCACAACAACATTTATTTACAGTATATAGTGCACTTTTGTATACAGGTGTAACTCAAAGTTCTTTACGATAGTGAAAGAGATAGTTACAAGAATAAGTATAGTAATGAATAAGTAACAAAAAGTAAAATCCATGCAAGCTTATATAACATAGCTATAACTGGTAGAAAAGTAACATCCTTATTATAAACATTACAATATAAAACGATAATAAAGTCAGACGGCCGGGAGGACAGAAAAAACAAAAAAAGTCCAGTTAAGCTGGAGTAAAAAAAAAACAAAGTCTGCAAGGGTTTCAAGGCCTAAAGACCACCCAGTCCCCACTGGGCATTAAATCATTGCTCATTGTTTCCTGGCTTTGTTCAAGAGGATTCGACGCAGCTGGTCTCATGAACATCCACCTTCATTCAAGCATCACAGGTAGCTGCACAGTCCCTCAGTCAGGTGAAGAACCAGAAAAGAAATTAGAGACAAGTACAGGTTAGTATAGTAAAGACTGCAAATCCCTGAAGAATTTGATAATAGACAATGTTGGCATAGAATTAAGAGTACAACTAAAATGTAGCTACAAAAAAAGACAAATTTTGCGAAAAAGCAAAATGCAATTTATTTTGTTTTGAGAAACAGAGTTTCGTTATGAATTCAACTTTGTGCAAATCATTTTGCTCATCACTATTGAAGGTGAGATGGCATACTACTGGCATTCAACTGCTTTATATAACACACCCTGCCTTAAGACAGACTTTAATATTACAGATCTCCGTCACAGTCTTCCATTTTGACAAACTGTATGGGACCATTAGCACTCACACCAGCACATTCAGTGACCATTTTTTATCCCCAGGTCATGAGATTTCTCAGCTGCCACTCATACTGACACACTTGGATATGTACATTTTATATACAGTAAATGTTGCACTCAGTTCCTCATGGTGTACTCCTTTGTCTTTTTATTTCATTACTGTCACTGGTCTATGAGAGACCTGCAAGAAGGACTTTCATTGTACTTTACACACATAACAATAAACAAGTTGATGTAATGACATTTGTATAGTGTAATTTTTTGCATATAATTGCACATAAGCTACTGAAATAGGCACTTTTTAAAATTTTGTTCCCCTATGTTTGGCATACCTAAAGCTGTGTTCATGTTTTTATTATTATTAGCTACACTGAACAAAACTATCAAATCCAATTCTTTAAAACTTACTTGAAAGTATTATATAAATCTTTCATTAGAGCCCGTGACTAGGAATGACTTTTAAGAAGTTCCTCATCAACACAACAACAAGAAATTGTGAACGTGTTTGGTATTTTGCTTGGATGGCACAGCAAAGTGCAGCCACCTCGCAAGTCCATCGCCCTGTGTTCCTTTCTTGGACTGTGTGTATTTTTCTGGACACCTTGTTTTCTTTTCCCAGAGATGTGAAAGTTAAATGATTCAGTTCATTGTGTGTGCGTGTCCAGTCCAAGGATTGGTCTGTACGCTGTGCCCAATGCCTCTGAAGAAGTGAGAGGACGTAAATATCCCATTTATTGACATAGCATCAATTATCTCTTGTAAACCTCAGTTTCATTGATCACTGTGATCCTTGTGAAATTTCTCCAACATTTTAATTAGAAACCAGTGGCAGCCTATTATATGAAGACATTAAAGTGCAAAAAAGTATATGTTTATTGGTTTATGTTTTTAAGCATGCAGTTTCTTAAAATAGCAGTGTAGCTATACAATCTCCAGTTAAAAGCACCTTTGTTATAAAAAGCCAAGTAGATGAAACCTAATTAATTTCCTTAGATTCCTACCAAGAATGCAGAACACGTACTAATAAAAAGTGCCTTTAAAATATCCCATTGATTGGCAGGCCTGCTTTTCAAGGGATGTTGATCTCTTTAATCCTGAAGGTGCCCCTTTGTTTGGACTTCTTTGACTTCAGAACCAAGAACAAAACCCCAGCTGCTTTTCATTAAATCTCGAGCATCTGATCAAAAAGCAGTTAATATTTCGATAATAGTCTAATACTTGTACTTACATTTGTTTGTTAGGTCTGGTAATCAGACTAGATGGAAAATATTTTATTTTTAAACTTCAAAGGGTTTCAAATGACCAGCCAACTAGATTACTAAGATTGGTTTCCAAGAGAAATGTGCAAAATGTTGGAATATGTGGAAGTGGGTAAACACCTTTAAAACTGTTTTCAGCACATTTTAATGGCCAGCGTAGCTTACAATAATGATAAAGTGCACACATTTAATATATATTTATAAATGCTGAAAGAAGGAACATTTTTCTCTATTTAGCAGACACCTTACTAAAAGTAAGAAGACAAAACAGCAGAATGTCTAATTTTGTACTTGTGATGCTCTTTAATACACTGTCTGTCCTTATCTGTTTTTCTGAAGAACGCCGCCGATCAATCCCTGCAGCAACTATGCAATTAAAGGAGATCACTGTGTCTGTTAAATTCTTTACACCGCAAGCCAACTGATCCATTCCCTTTTCTTATGGCAGACTTTCTGTTTCCCATTTTTATTTAATATTGTGATTTTGATGCGACAGAACAGTAACCATACAATAAATCTATGTTTATGTGAGATTGCATATGTGAGAGAAGTGCATACGCTGAGCCTAAAGCAATCAATGCATCAATCCAATACTATTCCTGCTTTGATCTTTTTCATTTGTATTCTCTTACCTGCTTTTTTGCATTGTTTAAAATCAATGATGATGTTTGACTCATTAATGAGGGGCATGTTGGTTTAACCTAATGCCATTTCCCCAATTTTACAATAGCCTCAGCAACATTTCACTATCACGCAGTATTTAATCACACTAGTACCCTCAGCCTTTCACTTCACGCTGGAATGCTGACTCGAATGGTGACTTTGCATAACATAAAAACACTTCTTTGATTGGAAAAAAGTTGGATTTCATCCACTTTCCAAGACAGGCTGATTTGAGTATAGTAGTAGCAGCTCCACACTTAAATTTAAAGAAAAATTAAACCATTTAGCATGCAAGTCTGCACACTGCAAGTAGTAACAAGAGTTTACAGTTCTGGCCTAGTCCTCATTGTCATCGATACATTTGAAAAGGCATCGTGTTTCTTCATTTTTGCCTTCCATCCGCGCTGAAACAACATCTTTCTGAGCGGATAGAGTTACCTCAGCAAGCGGTAAGGTGTGCAGAGGAGGTCTGTGTGTTTATATAAATGACAAGTGGTGTAGAAATGTTCCAGTAGAGTCAAGCCATTGCTCTCCAGAGGTGGGATGTCTAAAATGTCCACAGTTCTGTCCTTTTTTACTTGCCAGGGGAGTTTATTGTTATTTTTTTCTGGCCATTTACATCCCACTGGGAGTTAATTCCAAAGAAACGCAGAGTGTACTTTATAGAACTGTTAATGAACTGCAAACTGTGCATCCCAGTGGTTTTATCATTATAACGGCAGATTTTAATCATGTGAACTTGAAAACAGTTTTCTTCAACTTTTATCAACACAGGAACTTTTCAATCAGGAGCTAGAACAAACTGGATCTTGTGTTTACAAACTTACAAAGTCGTACTTGGCCCACATCTCGGTGTTTCAGGTCATGTTTCCGCTATGCTACTGCATACACAATACTGCTTAAACATTCAAAACCAACTCTCAAACAAGTTAGGAGAGCTGTTTCAGCCCTGAAGGACTATTTGATTACATGGACTGAGCCATGTTTAAAGCAGCTGCCACATATGGCCATCAGATCAACTTAGAGGAGTATGCATTGTCAGTCACTGGCTGTATCAACAAGTGTATAGATGACGTGACTGTCTCAAAGATCATCAGAATGCATGCAAATCAGAAACCGTAGGTGACATTGCTGGTATGCACAATTAAAAGACCATAATGCTTCCTAAATCAGGTGAGAAGATAAACCTCAGGACAGCACGGGCAAACTTGTCTTGGAGCATCAATGCAGCTAAGCAAGACCATGGCAAGAAAACCCACAGCTACTTTCAGGATACCAGAGACACACTGTACATGTGGAAGGAAATCTAAGTCATCACAAAACTA
Organism: Erpetoichthys calabaricus; assembly: GCF_900747795.2. NCBI lineage: Eukaryota > Metazoa > Chordata > Cladistia > Polypteriformes > Polypteridae > Erpetoichthys > Erpetoichthys calabaricus. Next base: position 88,075,382 of record NC_041397.2, read on the forward strand.
TAAGACCACACATCTGTGTGCAGAGGGGATGCCTCTCTTCCAAATGTTCTACATCATGTCTATACACGGTATGATGCCCTGAGCGATGTCGCTGTGAGGAAGTCCATCTCTCCTCAATGTGTTATGTCCACTAGTGACATGTGAAGAACTTTGTTGAATGTAAACCCACACACAGCTGGGTAAAACTGTACTGATACAAAATCATTCCATGCATTCACACTGGCCTTCTCTTCAAATGTGTCCATGTGTTGTTGCTAGTCCATGTGCGGATGACGTACACAGGCACACGCAGGACCATGTAGACACATACATCTTGAAGAACGCAGTTGCAGATGTGCCCTTCCACGTAATATGACTGTTGATGAAATTTACGTCACATGGACCATTGCAGCTACACAGATATACAAAGTATAAACAGATTTTTACGCATATGACCCTGTAAATGTCCAGGCTAGGATTTGAACCAGTGAGGTAGCTACATTAGCTTTTGTAAAAATAAAAAAATAAAAAAAAACAAATGAAGATAAAATTTTACTCGTTAGCTCTTCCAATTTCATTCACCATTTTTTTTTTATTTGGATTGAATTCCTGCCTGGTTACAGCTTGTGTCTACATGGTTTGTCTCTGTCTATTGTGGGTTTCATCCATATGTTAGGCAGATTGCCACCGCTAAAAGGTTTTAGGTTTCTAACTGCATATCTAGTAATAATAAAGAGGGAGAGAGATCATACAGGGTTGGGAATCACCTGGGTACCCAATGAAAACAGGTCAAAGAAAAAGTTGTGGATGTCTCACGTCTTCTGTCGCTATATTCTAGCGAGTTTCTTTCTGACTCAGGGTAATCTTCATTTGTGGAGCTCATGCTTATTGTATGCAGGAACTCCGACTTCTGGTGTCATCACTCCTAAAATAGAACTCGGGGTGGAACAGGCGAGACCTTCTGGTGGAACTGTAAGTGACATCATGGTCCATCACAGGACTCATCCTCTGGTCTGTGGGTGTAAAAGAAGCAGGCATTAGTGACTGTGATCTCTTGGGCACTTGGGGCAGTAGGATATCTTGTTTGAGCATTTATAGATGCTCCCCTTGCGCACATACCTACAGTATTTTACCTATAAGTAATTTTACTGTAACACAATTTTGTGTAATAATACAGTGTAAGTACTGAACCAATAAAGCTGTGCTCCATTTATAAAACGGAACCATTCAGGGAGCTCTCAGCTCAGTGATGGTCCTGATGAGAAACCAGTGTATCCGTCATATTTCTAAGAAACGACAGGAATTGTGCATTCTGTCAATGAATACAAGAGACAGAGAACATGGAAACTGGTGCAGTCCTCTGTTTTATTTATAGTGACCAGAGAGATCCACTGGTTTGGATGCACATTATTGTCACCCCTGCAAAGTGGACTAATTGCTGCAATAACCTGGGTAAGTCTCAGTCCATTTTTACTGATAAATATCCAATAGCTAAAAACTTTAGAATCATTTTGTTATTACTCTTGATTATTTAAACAAACAGACAGCTTCTCCACAATATCTTTCCTCATATCAAGATCTTTACTTAATAGTTTTTCCAAATAGTTCTTTCTACTGCTTTCATTTTATCATTTGTTAAGCTTATGATTGAGTTGAACAGCCTTTAACAAACTTTTCAGATCATTTGTTAATGCCACATGTACTGCACTGAACAAGAGTCCTTTTGCAAATTTCAGTACACTCTACACCTAAAAACCTGATACCTTAATGTTGGCTTGCAAATGTGCTGTTAAACATTAGTGCATGTTCAGGATTTTAAAATGATACTGAATTTATAATAAAGCTTTAAACTGAAGATCATAATGAGTGTAATAATAAGTGTATTTCTGTATATGAAAATTTTCACCTCAGAATGTAATAAATACCACATTCAAAATTTTACAAACACTGGGGTGTAAAAATCATTGATTAAAATTTACATGCCATACTGAAATCATATTTTAGAAAAAAGTGACATATCTTATTTTCCAGCATGTTAAGATGTACGACTTCACTTCAGAATGTGAAAAATGTATGATTATATACTGACATTTAGTTTCAAAAACTGTATAATCTCATATTTAATGGTGATATTTTATTGCATTGAGTGTGTGCGTGTTCACCTTGTGATGGACTGGCGCTCAGTTCAGGGGCTTCGTTTCTAAGGTATGCATTAGAACAAAAAGAGGCTCAAAATGTGAGTATGCAACTTCCGACACAAATGACAGGATTTATAAAAGAAAACTTGACAGGAGAACTTGTGTATATTTATTTCAGCTCTGACCCATGCATTCACAATATTTTGGAAAAACTAGAAAATGACCACACGCTTGATCAACTAGGGAAATTAAGTCAAGTCTGATAAATGATGACTTGCATGCATTATTCATATCACCAAAATATTGTGCATTGACATGACAAATGTATTAAAGGTTAAATGTGATGAATATAATGTACAGACATATATTTGAGTTCCCATTTAAGAGGACCAATGCTGCGTATTTGCACTGAAGAACTGAAGAATCTGTTGTTACTTCTCAGGGAGTAATTAGTAATTAGGAATACCTCTGCTTTTGTTAACAGTTACATCCTATTAACATGCCAAGAATTAATTGACAGTCGTCAGGATTGTTGCATAAAAAGTTATTTCCAATTACAGATGCCATTCCCAGATCGAAATCAGAGAGCATAGGTGTATTTTTTTCTCCTTCTGTTACAAGCACATTCTGCCAGAGATTGGACCTTTTTTTTTTTTTTAATTTCAGGCATGGTGTGGTTGGGGCTCACGACATATACAGCAGTAGTCACAGGTTGCCATTCATGATATTTGCGCTTGCTGCTGACACTTGAGCTAAGATCACAGCCAAATGTAGGTTCATTGTAGGCCCCTAATTTAGTGGCAAGAACTTCTATCTAGAGCTACTGGGTGCATCTTATGGCTGCACTACCAGCCAATGAAGGTCAGCAGCATTGTGCTTTCATATGTATGAGGTTGATTAGCATAGTTTATATTGTAAGGATTCTAAACTCTTTTGGGATTCCCCCCAACAGGACGACATGCTGAAGGGTGTCCCGAAGCCCGATCGACACATCTGTGGAAGACAGCATATCTGTTGCTGGGGCAACCGCAGGCTCCCATCGCTGCAGTGGCTCGCCGTAAAAGCAAATCCGAACAGACTACGGTCACGCTATACCCTTCTGTCGTCAATGGGTGACGCAAGGAACATTACAAATGCTGGGAACAGGATTACTTCACCACTACCTTGCCTGATGGCTGTGTTTGTGTACAAGAGAATGGTAGATCCCGCTACAATAAATGTCTATGTCATATGTCAACTTTATTTACAGTTAGGTCCGTAAATATTTGGACAGAGACAACTTTTTTCTAATTTTGGTTCTGTACATTACCACAATGAATTTTAAATGAAACAACTCAGATGCAGTTGAAGTGCAGACTTTCAGCTTTAATTCAGTGGGGTGAACAAAACGATTGCATAAAAATGTGAGGCAACTAAAGCATTTTTTTAACACAATCCCTTCATTTCAGGGGCTCAAATGTAATTGGACAAATTAAACAGCTGGAAATAAAATGTTCATTTCTAATACTTGGTTGAAAACCCTTTGCTGGCAATGACAGCCTGAAGTCTTGAACTCATGGACATCACCAGATGCCGAGTTTCCTCCTTTTTAATGCTCTGCCAGGCCTTTACTGCAGCGGCTTTCAGTTGCTGTTTGTTTGTGGGTCTTTCTGTCTGAAGTTTAGTCTTCAACAAGTGAAATGCATGCTCAATTGGGTTAGATCAGGTGACTGACTTGGCCATTCAAGAATTTTCCACTTCTTTGCTTTAATAAACTCCTGGGTTGCTTTGGCTGTATGTTTTGGGTCAATGTCCATCTGTATCATGAAACGCCACCCAATCAATTTGACTGCATTTAGCTGGATTTGAGCAGACAGTATGTCTCTGAACACCTCAGAATTCATTCGGCTGCTTCTATCCTGTGTCACATCATCAATAAACACTAGTGTCCCAGTGCCACTGGCAGCCATGCACGCCCAAGCCATCACACTGCCTCCACCGTGTTTTACAGATGATGTGGTATGCTTTGGATAATGAGCTGTTCCACGCCTTCTCCATACTTTTTTCTTGCCATCATTCTGGTAGAGGTTGATCTTGGTTTCATCTGTCCAAAGAATGTTTTTCCAGAACTGTGCTGGCTTTTTTAGATGTTCTTTAGCAAAGTCCAATCTAGCCTTTCTATTCTTGAGGCTTATAAGTGGCTTGCACCTTGCAGTGCACCCTCTGTATTTACTTTCATGCAGTCTTCTCTTTATGGTAGACTTGGATATCGATACGCCTACCCCCTGGAGAGTGTTGTTAACTTAGTTGGCTGTTGTGAAGGGGTTTCTCTTCACCATGGAAATGATTCTGTGATCTACCACTACTGTTGTCTTCCGTGGACGTCCAGGTCTTTTTGCGTTGCTGAGTTCACCAGTGCTTGCTTTCTTTCTCAGGATGTACCAAACTGTAGATTTTGCCACTCGTAATATTGTAGCAATTTCTCAGATGGGTTTTTTCTGTTTTCGCAGCTTAAGGATAGCTTTTTTCACCTGCATGGAGAGCTCCTTTCACCGCATGTTGTCCATTCACAGCAAAATCTTCCACATGCAAGCACCACACCTCAAATCAACTCCAGGCCTTTTATCTGCTTAATTGATAATGACATAATGGCGGACTTGCTCACACCTGCCCATGAAATAGCCTTTGAGTCAATTGTCCAATTACTTTTGAGCCCCTGAAATGAAGGGATTATGTTAAAAAAATGCTTTAGTTGCCTCACATTTTTATGCAATCGTTTTGTTCACCCCACTGAATTAAAGCTGAAAGTCTGCACTTCAACTGCATCTGAGTGGTTTCATTTAACATTCATTGTTGTAATGTACAGAACCAAAATTAGAAAAAAGTTGTCTCTGTCCAAATATTTATGGACCTAACTGTATATAGCACATTTAAAACAACATAGAAGTGCTGTGGCCAAAGTGCTTTACAATAATAAATAACTGTGCTGTTCCTGTTTCAAGCTGAATGAAGCCGCTTTTGCTAAAGTACTGAGACTCAGCCTCATGTTTTGGGGAGCAAGACAGGGACTCACATGTCACAATCTAAAGTTGTTTCAAGGTGGGACCAGGCAGGGCTTGAGACTAGTGAAGTGAACTGTCGATGTCAATCAGTTCACCAAAATAATTCAAATCCTTGAATCACTGTTTCGTTCACTTCAGAAACAACAACAAGCTGGATTCTAATTTAAAATCTAGAACAGTATCATAACTGTGTAACAACTTTAACCACCAAACAAAATAAAAAATATGAAAAGCAAGCAACAAAATAATTAATTCACACATAATAATAATAATAATAATAATAATAATCCCCTTTACTGAATTTTGACAATAAATTAAATTTCAACAATAAATAGAAAAAAAATTAACCTTATAATAGTGCACACATCACAGTAAAACTGTTAGAACATTGAAATATGACTAAATAAAATTATTTTCAGTTTTGAATTAATCTCCTGCAATTTCCTTCTTTTATATTCCGTCCTTTCTGGAGCAATCTGCTATACATATATCATCAGTGAACTGACCTGCCATTCAATGTACTGCGAGTCTTGTGTGTACAATTCAGTACATGAATTGATTCTTTCAGTGAACTAGTTCAGTGTACTGTACTGCAGTTCAGTTGTCTGCAGTTCATTCCTCAATTCAGTGCATGAACTGATTCTTTCAGTGAACTAGTTCAGCAATTGGTTCCTCGGTTCAGTACACGTACTGATTCTTTTTTGTGAACTACTTCAGTGTACTGTACTGTGTGTCTCTTGTCTGCTGTTTGTGAACAAACTTGCAATGGTCCTCCATATCAGTAGAGGGCATACTGGTTCATTCAATCAGTCAGTCAGTGTACGTATTGAGACAGTCAGAGTGAACCGATCAATGGGAGGCACTTGGTGTCATCTACCAAGTCAGTCATTAGCTAGCTGTCATCATTATTGTTTTGCTGAAACAGCAAGTGACGTTAAGACGTCAGTCAGTGCGTCCTCCAGGCCGCGAGGGGGCAACCGCCCTGAATAAGCAGGGGACCACGGGGATGGACCAAGGAGGCACAAACCCGTGGGGGCCCGTGGCTTCTGCCAGGGGGTCCCCCAAGTCTCCTAAAGCCAGGGAGCTCTGCACTTCCGCCACACCTGGGAAGGTGGGGGAAGATCCTTCCAGCGACACCCAGAGTGCTTCCAGGTGCTCAGGTGGCACTTTGCCACACCAGGAAGTGCCGCTGGAAGAAGATCATCAAGAACCTGGAGCACATCTGGGTGAATATAAAAGGGACCGCCTTCCTACAGTCAGGGAGCTAGAGTCGGGAGCTGGAGCAGGACGATGCTCCAGTGACAGGAGAGAGAAAGGCGGCCTGAAGTGGGCATTGGGAGAGGCCCATGTTGGGAGTGATTGGTGCGGAAGCACTGTGTGCTGTGAGGACTTTATTAATTTAAATAAACGTGTGTTTTGTAAAGTGTGGGTATTTGTCTGATGGTGTTCGGACCCGCGCTCACACCGGGTATAAACAAATAATTAACAGATGAAAAATCAAGGACGTTATGAATTTGTGTGTAAGCTGTTTCAGAGCAGTATCTCAGTAGTAGTAATAGTAGTAGTAGTAAAGAATACATGTGTTGTACAGAATGATTTATGTCCTAAAAGGAGCCTTGTAAGATTGTTGTGATTTTTTTTAGAAAAGCATAATGCCATCTTCATGACATTCTTTGGTGTGTGTTTCTAATTTCTGTATTTTTGCTCTTGTTTGTGCTGCCCGCATTTATTTTGCTAATTTAAGCATATCCTTCTTGGTGTTTTTAAATAAAATGCAATTTAATTTATTTTACTTTTAAAATGATTTATCTGCATTCATTACACATTTTTGAAAATGTGATATTTCAATATAGTTTTAATAAACCCATAAAATTCACAAAAACAAAGGTTATTATTGTCAGTTTGGCTAAAGTGGTACATGGTATTTTGCAATGAAAATCTTCTTACTGTATGTAGATGCTATACAAAACAATCAGATCAGAATTTTTTAAATACTTAAAATGTGCTCTTTTAAAAAAATGGAAAGCCTTTAGATTGTATAATGCATTGAAGACTAAAATATGAGTACATGTAAAAGTGAAATGAGCTTAAAAAGAAGATTATAGTTAGTTAACCCATTTTTAGGACTGCACAGAATTAATGAAAGAACTGTGAAGATCTATAATAATTGCTATAGTTAAAACAAGGCATTGCTTTGAATGTAAAGATAATATTGTGAAAAGGTAATGACATGTAAAGCTGCAATCCATTTTGCTCACACAGGCTCACATCAGTTCTCTAAGTGATGCCCAAACCCAGTAACAGGTTTAACAGTAACCTCTTTGTTAGTGAAGAGTGAACTCCACAGTGTTTGTTTCATCTTCGGAGAAATCACGGAACTGGATGCGAATATCACTGAAATCGGCAAAATGCATTTAAATCAATGGGGAAGGGTTAAGTGAACTAGATTTTACCAGGTTATAATGGTTCAATCATCTTTAAAGTGTCTTGAGGGTTAGGGAAATGTCTGCCAACTATACAGGACTGATTATTGTAGCCAAAAAGGTGACCTGAGTTGTGCGGCAACAGTGCCAACCACTGCACCATGGCTCTGTGATATCAAAAAAGAAAGAACACAGTCAGAGACGTGCTATCATATCAAAACAAAGAAGAAATTCCGGAATCATAGTCAAAAGTCAGAAAAATACGTACAATAGGTCTTTTAAATGCAGAAAATTCAAAGTGATGTGTCATGATTGAAGCTGCTGGTTCATTCTTGAAGTCACCCTGAAGGCTCTCCAAACTGTCTGTGCTAATGCTTTGCACTTTTTCTTCTATCAAACAGATAGAAACCTCTTGTACTGTAAATTGTGATAAATCTGTTATTATTTCAGAAAGACTCCTGTGGTGGTGTTCATCAGGCTCCTACAAGGTTTGTTTTTTATCTCCACGTGGCTAATTATGCATGCACAGGGCACACGCCTCTTTCTCTTATACTGACATGGAACTTGAAGATCAACCTGAACATTTGGCAAGTACGACAAGCAAAAATAACTCATTATTTATGCTATATATGTTTCATAAAAATACAATTCAGAGATCCTGCATTATTTACTTATCTGTTCTACCACTAAGTTCCACAGAGTCTGTAATACAAATGATCAGCGTTATATACCTGGGGGGTTGTCCTAACCAATGTTGGCTGTTACACCTTTGGAGGATGTCGTGCTGGCTTCACAAAACATTATGGGGCACTGGGAAAAAAAAGTTCTCCTAAACCGTCTGAATTATCAGTAAATAATTTGACGAACAATGGTGAACACGAACGCTTTGGCGAAATTCACTTATCAACATCTCTTTGTTACATGTGCTAGCGTTATAAGGAGTTGATGCCTCATTTGCCCACAGATCATCCCTGAATTTGTTAGGTCATGGACTCAACAAGCTGTTGAAAGTGTAGAAAGGAATGGTTGCCCATGCTGACTCCAAGGTGTCTTGCAGTTCTAAATTGGTTGATTATGTGTTTGTTCTTGGAATAATTAGTTTAATCTGGTTTCACATATGCTTTACTGGTTTGAGATCTGGTGATGCTTGAGGCAACTACATAAAGATGAATTCGCTGTCATGGTCCTGGAACTGTTCTAGGAATTTCATAGCCATGTGGCTTGGAGCATTATCCTGAATCTTTTTCCATATTTTACACTGCTGTCATGAAGGGGCATACAACAATGTTCACATATTCTGTATAATTCAGGCTTTGTTTTACTTACAATGAGGTATCCAATGGATGGATTCATAGATTCAATTTACAGTAGATGACGTGTTAGCCATATCAGTTTTTGTTTTTATTTATCATCGGTGTGAATCAGCAGGAACTGGAATTCATAAGGCTAGATAAAATGTATTCAGTGTAATGTCTTGAATGACGGGAGAAGTCCCAAAGAATAGTTGAGGTCGACCTGGGCCACCCTGTTTAATGCCAATGTCCAAAAAATAGAACAAAAATAAAGGCTGGTGGCACAACAGAAATAAGCCACATTAACTAACTTCTCAGTCAGCTAGGCTTTTTAAACACTCGAGTTCTCTTGGGTGGTCAAGGCTTGGAGAACTCAATCATATGAATTGATCCATTCCAGACTGAGTCCCCCATTCCGGAAACATCCGGTCTTAAGGAACAGGCAGGGCTTCTTGTGAGTCCGAGGTGTGATTCAGTTGGTCTCAGTGGGTGTTTTTTTCGGAAGGGAAGAAGAGATGATACTGTTAGCAACAGCGCCAACCTTGGCCCGGAATGGCATTGCATACCTTTGTTGTGCCTGGAAGTTGATCCTCAGCTGCCCATGGGTGACACCAATCTTGCATGTCTTCGATATGCAGGCAGTGTGGTGTAGTGGTTAAGGCTTTGGACTTCAAGCCCTGAGGTTGTGGATTCAAATCCCACTACTGACATGGTGTAACCATGAACAAGTCACTTGACCTGCCTGTGCTCCATATGGAAAACCAAAAGAATTGTATCAAAAATGTTGTAAGTCACCTTCAATAATGGCGTCAGCCAAATGATTTGTGATGATTAGCCCATTGTGCTACACCACTTTCTTTTTTTTACTGACAGAGATGGAATTCTGTTTATTCATTATCTGCCATAAATTGATCTCTAACAAGGCATAACTAGTTATTGTGCTCTGACGTGTCTCTTTTAGCACCACTTATATACTCAATTGTTAGTTTGCTGACAATAGACGTCTTAACTGCACAAATCAAGTCAGACTCCATTGGACCCTTTCATGCTGCTCAGTTTTAGACCCCAAAACCACTTTTGATCCAATGTGGTGGCTGTTTTTTGGGAGAGCCTTGACATAGACACTGTCATATGTTAACAATTATTACTTTGTGCTTTTATCCCATTACCAAGTTGCCACTTTAGTCTTTAGATTTCCCCCTTCTCCAAATTCAAGCCATTAGTACTCATCTTCCTGCTTTATACGGCACACATGACAAAGCCTATATCTCTTCATGACCCTCTAATGGAAAAGGCCACACTCACTCATAGTGCACTAATTTAGATTTACGAATTGTGAATTGCATTTTGCGGGGAACTGATCGAGTGCTCAAGTCTCATCTTCTAAAATGTACTGAATTATGGGATAAAACTGTTTTTAGGCAAAACACAAGTTTCATAAAAAAATAAATAAATAAATTAAAATTCTGTTTGCAAAGATTGTCCCAGTTGATGATACTTTTCTGTGGGGAATTGTCTGGATCATTTGCAATTCATATTTTCACCTGATTTAGAAAATGAGAACTCCTGGACACCAGTGGGATTTGCAATTCAGTGTAGACTGAAAGTTATAAATTAGATCTTTGTGTTTCACTGTCTTTTCTTGTCTTTCTATACCCGAATGTAATAAAATTTGTTGCATAACAAAAGTACAGATATCTAGTAAAGCTTTTTTAAAATATACCATTTTTATTAATAGGTGTCAAGAGAATGTTTTAAAAAAATATACTCATTTTGTAATTTCCAGACAAGTCCATAATGCAACATCCAAATGTAGACACTTTTATTTATCCCACCTTGCTTAACTGGAGTGACCCCAAATGTGTCATTATTTGAATAGATATGTGTCTATATTTCTGATGATGCTCAACAACACAATGTCATCGTGCGATGAGCATCATCACACAAGGTCTACTCATAAATACATTTTCTCTCTCTGTTATCTCTTATCAGAATTAATTTAGCTGAGACAGGCTTTTATTTCAATATTTCAATTCAACTGCAACTGGAGCTACCAAGCTTTACTTTAAGAGAGTGTGAAAGCACCACAGAATCAGATGCAAATACCTCACCACATACCTAATTAATTCTGAATTCAAATAAGTGAAAACTGAAAACAACTCAACCACTTTAAGTAGCAGCCCAGTATGTACAAGCCCGTAACAAAGTGACAGAAGGGGAATTTTCCTAGAACCTCTGGGATAGCATTATTACCCTGGGGGAACCTGTTGTTTATTTTTATTTATCTATCTCTATGCTTTAGTCACTTGGGAACATTCTGCCTCAAATTGATGCCCAAAGAGGACAAATATACACCAGAAAAGAGTGCTTTTATGGACACATGGAAGGGATAAAAACAAAACAGCAAAAAATACAAAAATTAAAAAGTCCTGCCACCTTTCCATGGGCCTGCCTGTATGGGTTCCAGTCTGTAACTGAGAGATGGGTTGGCTCATCCTCTTACCCGCTAATGTAGCTGTCATGAATTTGGAAGTTGCAAGAGATTTCTTACTTCATTTTTCCTTCTTTCAGTAAATTCTTGTAGGAGATTTTTTTTGTAATCTTTGTATTATGGAGTTTATTTCTCTGTTTTCATTTTGCTAGATTTTTTTATTTGTCACTTACAGTGGATTCAGATCCCCTCATTTTCTGCACACTTTATTGTACTGTAGATTTAATTTTAAGTGGATGAATTTGGCATTTTTGTCCACCAGTCTACACTCTAAAGCCCATAATGACAAAATGAAGCATGTTTTTCAGAAAGGTTTGCAAATTTATTAAAAATCACAAAACTGAAATCTCTCATTCATTTGTACGTATTCAGACCTTTAACTCAGTGTTTTGTAGAAGCCCCTTTGGCAGCAATTAGAACTTCAAGTATTCATTAGTACATCTCTACAAGGTTTGCACATCTGGATGTGGGCAGTTTATCACATTCTTCTTGGCAGATCCTCTCAAGCTCCATTAGATCTGTAAACTGCTATCTTCAGGTCTCTCCACACATGTTCTATGAGCCTGGTCCAATCAAGGACATTCAGAGATCTGTCCCGATGCCACTCCAGGGTTGTGTTGGCTGTGTACCTAAGGTTATTGTTGTGTTAAAAGATGAGCCATCACCTCAGTCTGAGGTTGTGTACACTATAGGGCAGATGTTCTTCAAGGACCTCTGTGTATTTGGCCACATTCATCCTTCCCTCATTTCTGACCAGTCTCCCAGTCCCTGCCATTGAGAAGCATCCCCATGACATGATGATGCCACCACCATGCATCATCATAGGGATGGGATTAGACTAGACATAGTGATTTGATTTCTGCCCAAAGAGTTTAATCTCTTTTCTCATCAGAATAGAAAATCTTTTTCCTCATGCTCTCAGAGTTCTTGATATGCCATTTGGCAAACTCCTAGTGGGAGTGGCCATTTTACCATAAACACCTGATTGATGGAGTGCTGCTGAGATGGTCAGCCTTCCTACAGGTTCTTCCATCTCAGCAGAGGAAGTCTCCCTGACCAAGTATCTTCTTGTCCAGGTACTTAGTTTGGCTGGATGGCCAACTTTAGGAAGAGTCCTGGTGGTTCCAAAATTCTTCCGCTCTTACAGATATTAAGGCAACTGTGTTCCTGGGAACACTCAAAGCTTTAGACATGGTTTGCCACCTGCCCTGATCTATGCCACACCACAAGTTGAGTGCAGAGATCTACAGAGAGTTCCTTAGACTACACGACTTTGTTTTTGTCCTGAAATGCAGTGTGAATTGTGGGACCCAACTGTGTATACACAGGTTGGTGTTTTTCTAAATACAGTTTGCTACTGTATATGCAGACTCCAATGAAGTTCTAGACATATCTCTGGGTGAATTAAAGCAAACAAGATGTACCTGACACAAGGTGGAGTGTCACCGCAAAGAATCTGAATACTTATATGAATGAGAGATTTCAGTTTCTAATTTGTAATAAATTTGCTAACCTTGCTGAATACATATTTTCACATTGTCATTATAGATTATTAAGTGTAGATTGATGGGAAAAATAGCACATTTATCCATTCAAAATGAACTCTTCAGCACAATTAAGTGTGTAGAAAATGAAGGGGTCTGAATATTTTCTGAATCCACTTTATGTAATATTGTTCTGCCGCAATGCCATTTTAACTTTTATATGCATGCTGTCATTTTAGGTCCTAGTTATCAGGTCACAATGACAGGACTGTAGGAATTACTGCGAGACAGTTGCACCAGTATGACATCAACTTTAGCAATGGAATATAACCTTTACATTACCATTAGTAAGTTTCTGAAATGCTGAAGAACTTTGATTAAAACAGTAAAAGGAGTTTACTGAATGGTTAGTGTTTCTTCAAATGACAAATTTTGGTTAACATTTAGGGTTCAGGCACTTGTATCTATTTGATCTTCTACTTTTGACTTCTGCCTGCTTCTTGGCCTTGTTACTGTTTTGTGGCCGTTTCCTGGTCCCGAATACCTTTTCCTGTTCTTTGTTCATCTCTCTTTTTCTCTTCTAAATCTTGATTCTCCCATCACTCCAGCACCAGCATAACCCTTCATCTCAACTGAGCACTCCATGACTCTTTTACAAGAATATAGTTTTATACCAGCTTCTGAGATAACAGGCAGTCTTACACTTGCTCCAGAGACAGTAAGCTCCGTCTCTAAGCCTTCCATTTTTTTAAGGATCCAGATCTTATTGGAGGTCCTGTGTTTCTCATTCTATATCACAGATATCACAGCCTTGTACCTTTTTGGACATGCGTGTCCTGAGACGTATTATAAGCTTCCACCAAAATTCAAGTTCTTTCTTTCTTATTAATGTTTAAAGGCTTATTAGAGCACACACCATATCCACAGGTCATATCACTCCAGGTAGCGTACATCTCTTTATTCTGGTACGACAATATACTCTGTTCCGGCCTGGGGTCCAATCCATTTTAAAGAAGAGAAAGCTGGAGAGCCATGATCCTATCAGATCCTCACTTTCCAGCTACAATATCCCTGCTCTTCACACCACCTTTTATAATGTTTTATTTCCCAAGGCTCTACGTCTAACTTTTACCTTTTAATATATTATTAATGTTTTGAAAGTTCTGAATGTAAAATTGAATTAGATGGAAAGGCACACCAAAACACAACCATACAAGAGTGAAATGAGAGGATTTGAGGACTGGTTTTCTCAGAGCCTTGTCCACCCCAATTCCTCTCTTCAAGATTTTTTTTATTATTGATCTCCCCTGCCTTTTTCTTTACCTCCTTCCTTGAATCATCTTACAACGTTGACATGAAATTTGACAAGATTGATTACACATGCAATGGCAGCTTGATCAGGCTTCTGAGGTCCCTAGGGTTAAAATGGAAATTCGACCCCAAGTTTGCATCTTGACAACAAGCGTTTCAGGATTCTTATTCATTGAGTAGAAGACTGAATGGAACGTCTTTACTTCAGAATTTTTTTCAGAAAGCTTCACAAAAGAAGCATATTCAACACTCAGTTCCATTATGTTATTTTATTCATCAGTTAAAGTTTTAAGTGTTGTTGACATAAAATGTATACTTAATCAAAATTAGAGCTAGTATTTAAATTATTACAGAGTTATGTTTCTCATATGACATAAATGACCCACAGTTTATACAAATAAGGATTATTGTTCATCTGACTCCTCAATTTAGAAGCTTGTTGCATTGGAGAATAAATTGTCAAAAAACTAAGGACATTCCAAAAAATGATATTGTGGTCATGCTGGCGGGAAAAGCATGCAAAATAAAAATTGGAGCGCCAACCTGGTCATCCTCGCTTATAAGAAACAACAAAAGCGTTGCTTGATGGCCGACAAAACAAACAGAAAAGGTGCCAGTCTGGATGTAGCTCCTCCTGGCAGCTCACAAAAGTGGTTTCTTGAACTCTCTCTTAGGTTTGCTGGAGCTCTGTCCGGCAGTTCGCCCAGATCACTAAGTGATGCCTCCTCCCAATGTGGTTGGGATTTATGGTGCCCTGACAGGAAGGGGTGGAACCAAAGAGAGACAACAATATTAGTGACAGTGCCCCCTCTCACATCAGGGTGATATTGCATACCTCAGATGAGCCCCGAAGGTGATCCTCCAATATGCATGTGCAACATCATATACATTAAATTAGACATTAGCAGGAGTACCGTATATACTCGCATATAAGTCAGGTCTTGAAACGCACACACGTAACATCTCAAAAACTAACACAGAATGTTTTCCCCAACACCAACCACATTCATGTCTACTCCGATGGCCGCTACCAGTAAAGGTCCAGGGTTGACTCAGTGCTTCATACTACTATAGTGGTAACCTTTATACTGAAGGCCCAACCGATTGCTATAAACAGAAGACCATGCACTGGAAAGCAGTGAATAAATTGTCCTCCACACTTCCTAGAATACTAATTTCCCTCTGGGAAGCCCTACAAGACATGCAGACTCCACGTGAAAAATCAAGCAGAGGCCCATGCACTGGAAAGTAAGAATATTTCTTTCAGTGCCATCCGGCCACTCAAAACTATTTTGTTTATCTATAGATTTTCCCTCAAAGTGCAGCCTAGTGAAATGTTTTGTTCTTTTAACTTTCTTCCTGCTCTTCACTCAGCCACTTTCGTTTCCCATCTAGGTACACAGTTCTGTGTGCAGGCACTGAGCAATGCAGCTTGTAATTATCTTGAAATCACCATACCCACTCCATCTATTCTCTCAATAATGCAATCCATCCACCTCTGTCAGGCTTTTTATCCTGGCCTGCTTCCGTGACTATCATCGGCTTTCCACTCCAGTTATTTTACTTTATCTTGTTCCCCCTGACCCTCCTCTTCGGTTTCCCACACACCTCCCAATTCAAATGTGAAGAATTAACGCAGGAAGATGTTGAACCCAGCACATGAAAACACATTGAGCACTGTGCTTAACGTAAAAAAAGAAAACAAGTCAATTGGCAGATAAATCTCATTAGATTCATTCATCTATCAGCTGGGGGCGCTGTCTTCTAATACACCTCACTTGCAGTTGCAAGGTCACTTAGCGTATTGATAAATCACACAGCTGTGATTCCTTACTGACAGCTCAAACTAACATCAAGCGTGATGGGAGAGAACAAAAGACTAGCATGCAGCCCTTTTCTTGACACTTTTATTCAATCACTGGCAGATTGCTTACGACAGCAATAGCAGCTGTTTTGTCTTCATCTTTCCACATTTGATAAAGCGTGTCAACTTGAATTTTTGTAAGTACTTCACTTTACCCCTACCGTGCAAACCCTTGCAATTCAGCATATGCATTCCACATGAGCAGATCATCGAGTGGGTCAGGGTTTAATGATATCTGTGTGAAGGTCATCTGTGATCTAAAAGGAAGCGCCAATAAAGCGACAAGCTGAAGGTCAAAGATAAGAACATGCACTGAGATGTCTTAGATAGGCGCAAATAGAATTAACAATAGGGAAAAGTGAACCGCATTGTTTGTGCTGTTTTATTAGGCTTTTGTTCTTGTTATTTAGGGAACTGAAGTTACAAGGTAAAAAATTTTAACTTCTTCCTTCAGGGATATGGGCTGTAAGAGGATATCAGCGCAGTGCATAAACATATCGTTGATCTGACAGAAAGAAAAAGTATGCCAGAAATAGCCTTTTCACTCAGGTTCTGTATAATTTCTGCTGACTCCCTTTACTTTCTATTGCATTTACAGATGTTGTTTTGCTGCTCATGCTGTTTACCATAAAGTTTGTCCAATAAAGGCATCTGTGTTTTTCACTGCTAAAGACAGGTCTTTGCTATTATTTCTCAAGCCAGAAATCCTATAGGAATTCTAAACTTAGTCCTAACATTCAAATTATGGCAGCTGAGAGTCCCTTGACAGATCTGAGTAAAACCTTCAAAGTAATGCTGCCAGGCTCAAAGTTATGAGCGAGCTCCTGCATTGCATACGCCAGCAGACAATTATCATGTGCACTGTGTGGAAGTGGTGGGTGACAGAATGGACAATTGGACTATCTATCTATCTATCTATCTATCTATCTATCTATCTATCTATCTATCTATCTATCTATCTATCTATCTATCTATCTATCTATCTATCTATCTATCTATCTATCTATCTATCTATCTATCTATCTATCTATCTATCACTAAACATCCCTCACCCATCTACATATAAACAAAAACACACGTTCACAAAGCAGGGAATAATAAAGATAGGGTACAAAGTATTAAAAAATAATAAAAGCAGCTAGAAAGCTCTTGGTAGTAAATATTTCCTTCTCCTCTTCTCCTTCCTTCTCTTCCCTATCTCTTTCTCCTGTAGGTGGGTCTCCGATCTCATTCT
The DNA here is from genome assembly GCF_900747795.2 of Erpetoichthys calabaricus. Classification (NCBI taxonomy): domain Eukaryota; kingdom Metazoa; phylum Chordata; class Cladistia; order Polypteriformes; family Polypteridae; genus Erpetoichthys; species Erpetoichthys calabaricus. The sequence goes on from NC_041397.2 coordinate 88,092,639, forward strand.
GGCTCCAGATTTATTAATCACAGGTAGTGGTTTCTAAAATCTATGAAGTTGCTGCCTGTTAATGTTTGCATATTACTTTTGCCAGTATGGCCGACTCTTGTTGCCTACAGGGTCACCAGCCTAGTACCTCCCTTACCATTTCTTTTTGTACCAGTCTGCAATTTCCCTTAGCATCCCTACTTGTAATATTCTATAACTTCTTTTAACATCCTTATTGTGCATATTTTTAAAGAGCTATGTCTCTCAGGTACCAGTACATGATAACACGTTTCTCTTGTGCAGTTTGGAAAGAAAGTATCTGCCATCTGCCAGTCTCCCTGCAACCCGGTCCTTCTTTTCACTGCCTGGGACTACATTTTGTCTTTTAGAAGCATAGAAGTCTTTTGTTGTCCTGCTATTATATCAGGATTTGTCCTTTAAAATTACCCATGAGCTTCTGTGCTTCCTTCTAAAACCAATGTCGCCTCTGCTCACCCTTTTCGGTCTCCTCAGCTAAATGAGACATCCTCCGACAAGCGCAGTCAATCCTTCTTTCCAGCTTGTGTCCACACTGTTATCTCTTGGCATCTGTGTGGACCTTGCAAATCCTGCTCCTTTGTCCAGCTGCTGATTGCTTGGTGTCTGTGAGCATGTCTCAGAGGGGTTGGTCACTCCTGCTACTCTGGACGTTCAGCAGGAGTGACTCTACCCCAGACCACCAGGGCTCCGTCTCGAGGCAGCATTCTCAACCACTTGCATCCTCTCTGTAGCAGCACCAGCTTAGCTACAACCCTGTGTCTTTTTAAAAATTTTCCTTTCCATTTAACCTCTTGCTCATTCTTCCTGTTCAATCTCCTTGTCTATCCTGCTCAGGCTCCTTTTATCCCTCATGGGTACAGGTGCCTCAATTATGGTCCCCAGAGCAGTGTGGAGGAAACCGACTAAATCGACCTCATCTGCACGTGAATAAATGATTGGCCAGTTGCCCCATCAACACACCAGGGCAGATTGGTTTCGCTACTCCATGCACCTACTCCCTCTAAGCCTGAGCAAACTGTTTTAATTTTTAAAAATCAGCATACTGCCATGGACCCCTAAGTGCACATTACCACAAGCCCACCCCTATGAATAAAGGCAAAATCTAACCTGTTTGATGTTGTTGGGACGAGTCATGGACTAGTTGGAGTGAGTCAGTGGGTATATCATACTACGTGACTGATTGTATGAGAACACACTGCCAATTTCTTCCAACTCGCTAAGATTATGTAAATGAAAGCTATGAATAAAATTACTGGAAAAGTCACGTAGTTTGACATTAACTTTAGTCTTTGAGAGGCAAGTCCATGAAAAGCTATTCAACATAGAAAGATACAACTTGTGTGTGTAATTCAGACATAGAATGGGCACAACAAAAAAAATGTATGTTTGAATACTGCGTAGCACTGGACGTGGCAATAGCATATCAGGAAAAACAACATTCTGCGGTTTTCAAGCATAAGAAGGAGCTGGGTATATTGATAGTGGGCTATCACCCAAGACACATCAAAGCAACAGTCATTCTGAAGTCATAAAAAAAGAACGTGGATTAAAGGGGTTGGTGGTACAGTAGCTGGAATGCAGGATAACAAAACAGTCACATTCAGTCAAATGACATATTAGAAAGCAGAATTTACATCACCCTGTCTCAGTCAGGAGTGGAGTTATTGTAGATAAACTAAAGGACAAAAAGACTGAAGTACTGGGAAGAAACTGCTCCAGGGAACCATTGTTCCTATAGGTTTTTGCTGATGGGATATGATGAGACTACTAGGAGTTCATGATTCATTCTTAGTGATGGTGGTGGTACACTTTCAAAGCACACATTAAACAATTCAAGAAACATTTGAATGGCACAAGATACAGAACATTGTAGCTGATCAGGGTGTGATTGTGCTCTGCCAAACTAGACATTAACTTGGCAGTATTAGAGACATTGCAGGGACTAACTCTGGATCAGACAACAGCACTTGGGCACACATCCATACTGGGTAAATTCAGCATTGGTATTTAACCCAACATGACTCTGAAGGAAACCTGAATACCTGGAAGAAATCCAGATAGACAAATTGAGACTTGGGAAACTTTAAATAGACACTGCATGAGCTGCTCATCTGTAGCTGTAGGGTGGCAGCTCTACACACTATACTAATATCCCATGTTACTCTATATAGCCTCACAAATATAAAAAGCCACACCACACAGTTATGATTAGTTTGAATTTTCAGACAATCCACACATCCATTGCCTTAACTTGGTTAATCCAATTCAGGGTTAGGCTATGGGTAACTACAGTCAAATGTAGATTTAAAGGCAGAAATCCATTTCAAGTGAGACACCAGTATATTGCTAGGCACACACAGACATATCTACTGGACCAAATTACAGTCATCAAGTAGTCTAACATACCTACAGAACGCACAAGATCAGGATTTGAACTCGAGAGAGAGATGTGAAGCCGCAGCATTAACCTCTGAGGCACAGTGCCTCCCAAGTCCTCAGATTTATTTTATTACCAAGTCCAACCAAATCAAATTCTACTCTTTTGTCTTTAGCCTAAAAGAAATCATACGAATACACACTTGCATGCTGTATGTGACCCATAAACTTATTCTTTTCAGTGGGAAGAAAGAATCCCCTTGAAACCTAAAAATATGGTGTGTGTGACAAGACCCCTTCCTGCGTGAGTGCTCCTAGAAAAGATTAAATTCTTGGGGTATGAAAATTGCAATGCTGATAACAGCTTTGATATTTGTGATGTGGTCACTTGACGTTTTTGAAATTTTTCCTGCATTTATTATTAATACATTCTTCACTTAAAATAAGCAGATAATATTGTTTTCTCTTTTATAATCCTAAATGGCAGAGAGAGATAGTTGCATCTCCTCCTTGAGATAGCTGCTACTTGAATTTAAATGATTAGTGGAAAAGGTGCTAGAACAGGGCTAATTAACTACAGGACTGAGCACAAGTTCTGACCACCAAAGCCTATGAAAGCAATGCAACGACAGAACAACATCATCTTTATAATTGTAATAATCAAAAACTTCCAGGATTTGCTAAGTGTTTTACTTACCCGCACATTGCAAAGTTCTTTCCACTAATATTATGAAAAGGGTTGTCAGTAAAGCCATACTCATTTTTATTTCAAAATTTACTAGCAGGATTTTAAGCCTTTAGTGGGCATTGTAGCATATGAATGTGTAATATTCTAGCAGCAAATGTAGCATTCAGGCAGCAACCATGATGACTTTCTCTCAGATTCTAGGTATGGGTATTAAAAGAAAGAAGGATTTTGGCTAACTGAGAGATAGATAGATAGATAGATAGATAGATAGATAGATAGATAGATAGATAGATAGATAGATAGATAGATAGATAGATAGATAGATAGATAGATAGATAGATAGATAGATAGATAGATAGAGTGAGTCACACACGTGCAAGTAGGAGGCAGCTGAAGGGCTTAAGTAATGGTAATACCACATCCGACCAGGGGGCAGCGGGGTGCACTAACTGTCTTTCTCAGTTCTCTGCAGACCGTTCCCGAGAAATCCTTCCAAGTTTCGGCCCCTCGATGACGTCACTTCCTATATGGGCCTTTAAAGCCGCCATCTTACCACCAAGAAATCAGTTCTGTTTTGGACTCAGCATTGAGAACATCGCTGTCGACTTAAAAAACCTTTTGCAGCCAGGGATATTATACGGGTGGCTGCCCCAAACCTTTTAATGATGTCTGGTCTGTGTTTTTATCACGATAGATAGATAGATAGATAGATAGATAGATAGATAGATAGATAGATAGATAGATAGATAGATAGAGTTCATTTTAATTGTGAATATTCACCCAAAAATTATATTATTTTTGATTTTTATTTAACCTATGTGGTTTATAGTGATGGCCAGAAAATTTGTAATATAATAGGTGTCTATATTAACTAATGGACAACATCAAACAGTACCAAAAACGTCCAATGAAAAATATTCACATTACTTGTGCCTCATAATTCACTTGTCAAGCCATCCTGCTGTATGCTCACAACATTCTAAACGCATGTATTTTTACTAAAATATTGTTAAATAAACTACCACTGGGAAAACACTCTAGTGAACAAAACTGCAAAGCACTCAGGCATGCATTTGAATTATAGACTTGCCCTCCTGTCATTACATTCTTATTAATATCCACAACTTGAGTACCTCAGGATACTTTTAAGTGCAGCATTTCCCAACCTGTGGGCTACAGCCCACTGTTGGGTAATGGAGGAATTGTAGGTGGGCTACGACCAACCCCGGATGAAATACATTGCTCTGACAATTGCGCTCAATTCACAGCTGCAGCTTCAAATGTTGGTTGACCTTCCCAACTCCCGCTCTAATGCTTATGCTTGATTTACCAAGGAAGAAAAGTATTGACGATAACACTAGATTTATCCCACTCTCTAGTGACTGTGTGGGACACTCTGCCGGTTCGACAATAATGCTCAATTCACCGAGGCGGAAGGGTGGGTCACAAAAACACTAGCATGTGAAAAATCGGGTCGTGACACCACAAAGGTTGGGAAACACTGATTTAGGGGCATTCTATATAACTGCACAGGTGAATTGACTTTCTTCTTGAAGCATATCAGATATGCAAAAGTATGAGGCATATTTTCTTACTGATAATGTTTTCCAAGAGCAACATTTATTTATATAGCACATTTACAAGACGTCAAAGAGAAATTTACAAGAAAAGGAAAAACAAGATTAGGTAAGAATAGTAATGAATAAGTAGCCAAGTAAAAATTTTTTAAAAATCTATATGATCTTATGAAAACAAAGTCTGCTGGAGTTCCAAGGCTATAACATCACCTAGCACCTCACTTTTCGTTAACTTTAAATCTTTAGTTTTACATGTTTTTCCGTATACACTTTTGTATCTACTTTCTATTTTTGATCATTTTCCAGAAGTGTTTTTTAAATGCTTTAATAAAAATATTGCTATTTAGGATGTTGTGAACATACAACTGGATGATTTAAAATGAGGATGATGCAACACAATATTTTACATGGACTTTTTGATGTTATTTGCTGTTGTCCAGTATTGTTCACAGTAGACTTCTATTATATCAGAAACTTTGTTATGCCCATTCTGTATAAACATGGGATTAAAAAATTTCTTCACATGTCACTACAAATTACAAGGGGTAAGTAACATGAAAAAAATTCTTCTTGGGTGGAGTGTTCACTTAGTTCAGTTTACAATGGGTGCCTATCCAGGCAGCATCACATGCAATAGAGGATCCAATCGTAGAAATTGTGTCAGTCCGACACCCACAAGCACTCATTCTGGGCCAATTCAGAGTCACCAATTCAGCCATCTTAAGACTTTGGGGGTGTTTAAGTATTTGTAGAAAACACCACATAAACAATGGGAGATTGTGAAAACTCCTTACAGACAGTGGCCAGTCTGAAATTTGAAAATAGAACCTGCAAGCTCTGAGGCAGCAGGATTTTAATAGAAATACTTCACATAATTCCAATATTACATCTACCGAAATATTAATCCAAATGACACACAATTATTTAAAAAAAAAAAAAACAGGCATATTTCAAACATTTTTACACCATTTTATAGCAGAGTGCAGACGTTCAATTAGCCGCTTGAGCTGATGGAGTTCTCTAATGGCTCATCTAGCTAAAAGAATTGCTTTTGGCTCTTTATGTAGAGTAAGGACCCGAGTTTGTGTCCCAGGTGACCAGTGGGGACAGATCACAGAACTGCCTGTGTTAAGAGAATCAATGATCTGGATTGTCCAAAAGAGAGGAGGCTAGCTAGATCAGTGCTTCAGTTCAGAAGGCAAGATTTTGTGAAGTGAGAGGGTTGCAGAGCTTAATGCGGAGAAGAGACAGCCTCTCAACTGGAAGAAGACCAGAAAGAAACCATCTTAGGCAGTTGATTCAAAGATAACCTAAGTAATGTTTTTTTGCAGCACTCTCACCCTCCCATCACTGTACCAACTTTTGTACTCCAGAAGTCAAGTAGGAATGGCTAAAAATAATAATGTAGACAGTAAGAAGAGAATTCAGTGTTAATCGCAAAAGAATTCAAAAAGACCTAGACAATCTTCAAAAATGGGCAGATACTGGCAGTTTAATGTTTACTAATGTATTGCTTGCCAGATGACATCTTAACATATATTGGAAAACAACTAGGCTAAAACAGCTAAAAGGATACAGAGCATCTGATTAAATCTAATGATAGATAGATAGATAGATAGATAGATAGATAGATAGATAGATAGATAGATAGATAGATAGATAGATAGATAGATAGATAGATAGATAGATAGATAGATAATCTAAAAAAAATCCCAATTACAAACACACTTATAAACAAGAGAGTACCTAACTCAACAAAAGAATAACATTTAAATAAAGTAATATAACAGGATAGCTGACCTAATGCCACCTTCAAGCGTTCACAAGTCTGCTCATTTTTGATGCAAGTCATTAAACCGTGAGCAATTTCCTTGCGCATTGCAGTCTTGCTTAATTAACATGTAATATATAGTTTTGCATTCCTAGAACTATTTCTGTTTAATGCTTAGATAATGATTTTCTTTCTATTTGATTGCAAGAAAGGAATAAACAAGTGAAGTTACTGAATCAGCAAAATATTTTAGTCTTGACTGCCATTAGGGTGGGAACAACACATTATTCTAAAACAGATTCAATAGTTTCTGCGTGTGGTTGCCAAAGGTGAGACGTGGGAAGGCTGTAATATCACTGAAATCCTACAAAAAATATTGATAGCTTTAAGAGGGAAAAAAAAACATTGAATAAATGAAGTAGAAGCCCACCTCCTGCTAAGTACATTAATGGAGAAAATATCTCATCTCCTCTCTTGTATGCAGGCCAAGAAGGATGACATTCTAAATTGCTCACTGTCAAAGGTAGGTAATTGTACAGCGAGCTGAAAAGCTTTCATTAAAAGGCCCACGTTTCAAGTTCCTTAACAATCCTTAAATTTGAAATTGGTTTACAAAGCATATTCTGAGACGTAGGTGGTGGTTGTTTCAGCTACTTTTCAGCTCATCTGAATAAAGCACAATTTTCTAATTGAAAACAGTGGCGTACTTGTTTAAATGAAGTACATGTTCACCAATAGTTTTCTTCACTCTCTATAGTATTTTGTGGCACTCGTTTTTACTCGTATTATTTTGCTGTGTCAATTACATTTTTTGAGTCTCACAGAACTTTTGTTCAAATTGTTTGACTCAATGCGGCTCAACTATGAGCTGAAAATGATGGCCCTCCAGTAATGGGCTGTTTTATTTAATAGATACCAATTTTCTTTATAAGAAAATCAATGTAAAGACTGGGTATTGTTTTTTTTTTAAAAGTCCAATTTCCTATATTGATAGCTTACCATTCTGTACAGCTTGGACCAGGACAAGCAGATGTCTGTATGTATGTTTATGATTTGAAGCATTCAATATTTGGTGACCTTGTGGCTTTGGTGGAATATTTTAAACCATAAACTTTCTGGTTCTTGATGTTGCCCTCCTATTACAATACAATACAATACAATACACAGAACAAACACAAGTGTTCCTCAATACAGTATAATAGTAAAATAAAGTAAATAAGTACGGAGCAGAATTCAACAGTAGATAATATCAAATGATAGGATTCAGATTTGTTCAGAGTCCTGGAGACCTCAGCCATCAAACTGCCTCCCCCTATTGGCTGGGTCTGCCGAGTCAGCGCTGGGCCAGCCAATCCAATGAAAAATCCCCTCTACCTGATGATTCCTGCGATCCTCCATCACAACCCACACCTCCACAAACACAATGAAACATTTACACAGCTAGGACCAAACCGGCATAAAGCACAGCTGTTTCATGGATCCAGAGTCCTGGGTTTGACACCCATGCTCAGTTGTTGTCTTTGTGGAGTTTGCACCTTCTCCTCAGGTCTGTGTAGATATTCTTTTCATCTCCCTAAACACATGCAGGTTAGGTTGAATGGTACTTTATGAAACTGACCAAATTGTGAGTGGGTCCTGTGATGATGTGGTGCTCTGTACATTGCCATTTCCTGCCTTGTGCCCAGTGCTGACCCCCTAAAAATGATTTGAAAATGACCTGATCGCCTGAGTGATGTGACCAAGCTGCCTCATGGTTAGTACCACTGTTTGGAATGTGGTGGACTCTTAAATCCTCAAAAACATTTCGAGCAGTTTACTTTAAATTCAGTCATTATCTGCTCACACTACAGTGAGATAAGCAAAAGTGCATTCTGAAGCAGTAGGACTGAAATCTTCACTCAGGAGACATGCAAATCTTAACTTTATTGTACAATCTACACATAAACTTGACTTGATTGTATAATAAGGTTCCATGCCCAGGTCCGAAATAGTGTTTGGGTACACAATCAGATTACATTACTGTAATCTACTAGTATCTATAGATTCTAGTTTAGAACAACAAGTAAAAATTGAAATCCTAAGGGTTATGAAAGTGAATAACTAAGCATGGAAGGAAATAAACCTGAACTAATATGAAATAAATCTTAGTAGTACAAAGTCAAACAGACATTAGAGAGAGAGACATTAGTCTCTTTATTTAACTTTAAGGCACAAAAATGTGGGTTTGCCATATGTTTCAGTCGAGCAGTTCTTTAGAATAAAGGAAACACACCAGAAGACTGCCATGAACAGCATCTTCAGACCCATATTTATATTATTAGCTGAGCAGATAAAATTGGGAAGTACTATAGGGCATTTTTGTTCTAAATTGTAATGTAATAAAGTTGTTTGCTCTATCCGAAAACCACACAGCAGTAAATTTCAGTCTACCTAAATGTGTATATGCATTTCAGTACATCAGATGGTATTCAATTGAAGCCAATAAAATACTTGAAGAAAATACAGTCAAGTGAAATCAAGTTGGGGAGCATGCACTGGTACAGTGCATTGCCACACCCACCATACAACGAAACAACTCGGGATCCCGGTTGGCAATACCCCAGGCAGACACACGGTCCAGTCCCACCCTCCGGAAATGACCGTCTATCTGCCACAGCCAGGTGTTAAATGGGCGCATCCTTGTTCTGGTCCAGCCACTCGGGTCCCCAACAATGAGGATCTTACGAGCTGGACCAACCTCAGGGAAACACGCCACATGGCCATAGTGCCATAACTGACGCCTTCTCACAATGCAGGTAATGTGCCTCATTCGGGACTCCATGAACAACCGCTCATTCAACACAAAATCAAACCAACGGTACCCAAGGATTTTCTGGAGAGACACAGAACCAAAGGAGTCCGGTCTTCATCTCAGGTCACTGGATAGAGTCCATGTCTCACAACCATAGAGCAAGACAGGAAGCACCAGGACTCTAAAGACTTGGACCTTCGTCCTTTTGCATAGATATCGGGAGCGCCACACACCCCTTTCCAGCGACCTCATGACCCCCCATGCTCTCCCAATCTGTCTACTGACTTCATAGGAAGAATCACCAGAGACATGAATGTCACTACAAGGGTAAGTAAACCTCTCGACAAGATCAACACTCTCTCCACAAACAGACACACTGCTGATGGCTGTGCCCAAGAGGTCATTAAAGGCCAGGATCTTGGTTTTTATCCAGGACACTCGCAAACCCAGACACTCAAACTCCTCGCTCAGTTTCTCAAGAGCCCTGATCAGAGCCTTCATTGACTCTGCAAAGATCACAGCACCATCAGCAAAGTCAAGATCCGTGAATCTTTCTTCATCAACAGATACCCCATAGCTGCTGGACCCCATAACGTTGCCCAACACCCAGTCCATACAAAATACACAAAATGACCTAAATTACACATTCCAGCATAGCACTCACAAATGCTAAACTGAACAGCATAAATGTTAATTCAAATATTACATTATGCTTTGCGAACTTTCTCTTAAATCATTCACAGATTGTCAAAGTGCACGGCACTTTATATCTTTCATATACCGGAGCTTGTCAAGGTTGTGTTCTGTCTCCTTTACTATTTATACACTGTACTAGAGCCCTGACACAGAACAATGACCATTGCTATATTCTCAATATGCTGATGACACTATGGCAATAGGATGCATACTGTATCTGAGGAGGATGAAAGCCATTACTTTAGCCAAGTGGACTCTTTAGTCAGCTGTGCAATAAGAACTATCACTCTGTGAATGTCAAAAAGACTAAAGAAGTTATATTTGATTTTAAGAGGCAGATATCTGTATGTTCACTCATTATAGCTCTGGGGGATGAGATAGAAACTGATTTAGGAAGTCATCTAGATAATAATCCATACTGGAATATTAATAGAAAAATGCCTAATCTAAGTGCAGTGCTCATTTCCCATCTGTACATTGAGACTGTTCAAATTAGACAGTTCTGTTTCAGTCAAGGTTCCCCCTTGGTGGGGTTCAAATTCATGTTTTATCTCTGTTTTGTTCATTCTTGCTTCTTTTATTTATATTAATGTTACTTTTGTTGATGATGTGCATTATTCTTTGTTTTTGATTTTGTCTATGTATATAAATTTCCTGTGTTACGTTCACCAAGCGATCACTGCCAGGAACTATCCTTCGCCTTATCATTCTGGAGGGTCTCCCACAGTTCCTGGTAGTTGATTATGATGGCACTGGGGAGTTGGTGAGTTTACTTGTGTTTACAGTGATCCCCCGCTATATCGCGGTTCAGCTATCGTGCCCCCGCTACATTGCGGATTTATTAATATTATTATTATTATTACTAGGGGGCTCCGTCCCCTGCTCTCTTCGCTCGTCCACCCCCGGGTTTAATTTACTGGATAAACAATTTAAAGAGATTGTTATTTTCATGGGAATTGTAACATATGCATTATTTTCATTTTTACTTTAAAACTTTTGTAAGAACAATATTTTTCCTTTATTTCCTGCCCTGGCCGTGGCTAAATCTCTTTCTCTCTGCACTTATAACGCTGCTTGCATTGTGAAGGGGGGGGTCTGAATGCACGCTAAAGAGATTCGTTGTCTTGATGCTGCTGGCGGTCAGCTGTGTGTTGTGCTTGTCGCGCTTTGCGTCAATCACTTAAAAGCCTGTACAGCAGCCATCCTTTTGCCACTTCGCGTCGCTGGTAGCGTTCTGAAGGGGGGAGGGGGGTGGTGTGAGGGCTGAACGCATGCTAAGGAGAAGTGCTTGGATCATCTGCTGGCTTGATGCAACTGCTGCTAGCAAGCTGCTTGTTCTGCTTGTCGTTGTTTTAAGAGCAGGGAGCACCTGAAGTTTGTTTGCCAAAAGCATTCCAACAACTTCTAGGTTAGATGTCAGTGAACTTGTTTTAAATTGTTTGTAAGTAGGGCTTGACATGCAAAAGTCACTGTCTCATGAGTTTTGCTTCCTAAGGTTGTAATGTCTAGTCTTGCGTGTTGTCAAAGTGTCTCTCCAAGATGATCTGGTCTTGATCACTGTGCTCCACCACCCCAATCCTACCACAAACCCCCCCGAGGAGGCAAGCTACGCTCCTGCCATTTCGCTCGCATTGTGAAGGTGGAAGCTGAACACATGCTAAGCAGAAGTGGACGGATCATCTACTTGCTTTGTGCTGCTTCTGCCAAGATGCCTGTTCTGCTTGTCGCTCTGTGTGTCGATCATTTAAAAGCTTGTACAGCAGCTGTCCTTCTGTCTCATTGCCTTATCTTGCTTGACCTTAAAATGTCTTTTGCAGAATGTCAAATTATCTTCTGAGAAGATCAAGCCTTGTCTCCCTGGTAAGAATTTTTTATAATAGAGAGATGTTACTCATATCCTTAGCCCGACATCCACATATCATATGTGTTTACAAAGTGTGTTTTAATAAGTTTACATGTGTTTAAAGTGTGTGGGAGGGGTATTTTAAGGCTTTAACTATAAAAAAATATTTATTTTTATGGTCTTTTTATATCACAGATTTTCACCTATCGATAATGGGTCTGGAACGTAACTTCCGCGATAGGTGGGGGATCACTGTATTGTTATTTTTTGATTTATTGGACTTCTGGATTTTGGAACCTCTGCTCTGTTTTATGACCTTTTGTTTGGATTCTGTGTTGTTCACCTTGGATTGTCTTGCAGGCAACCCCTTTATACCTTTTGTGCTCTTTGGAGCTTCATAATGGTAACAGAGTGTTTTTTTGTGAAAATAAACATTTTATTTTATTAAGAGTTTCTGTTTGCTCTCATTACTAGCCAGGGTTTGATGGTAAATCCCCCTAGTGGGCATTTTTGGAAGTTTTTGGAATTCTTATCAGGACGGAGTGGTGGCTCAGAGGATAGGGATCTCCGCTGGCAATCGGAAGGTTGATGGTTCGAATCCCGTAAATGCCAGAAGTGACTCTACTCCTTTGGGCCCTTGAGCAAGGCCCTTAACCTGCAGTTGCTCAGTCCCAGGTATGATGTTACTCTGCATCCAGTCCTGCAAGCAGGTCCTTCAACTTAGAGGGAAAACCTGGGAGTTGGTGGCAGGATTGGCACTCCAACCACCGTAAAAAAACTCACTCTGTTCAAGTGTGGTGCTGAGGTGTCACCCGCTGCCCTCAGGTTCCAATCCAGGTACTTCATTGTGTGTTGTGTGTGGCAGCGCTCTATCAGCACATACTCCCGACCTCTCACTCTCTTTGGGATTCTCAGTTTATAGCAGATCTCACATTGTCTTTTTGTCACAGTGTGTTTCATTCTGTCATCACCTTCAGCTCTCTGTCTGTTTTAGTGGTCTGACAAATCAAAACTTTAAAAAGCTCTCGTAGATTACCAAACATGAAGCCAAAGTTACTGGAGTTCATGTTAAATGTGTATCAGAGAACCAAGTGGAAGAAACTGTATTGTGTAACTGTCTAGGTAAAAACCTACCATTGAATCTTTTGAATTAGTTTACAAAATGTTGCTTTTCAAATTATGTACATTTTTCAGAATTGTTGTGTAACTTTTAGCCAGTTTTCTTCTTCCAGATTCCATGTTTTCTTGAGTTAACATGACTAAATAAAAGTCTTAATTCTTAGTTCCAATTCTTTATCTAAAGGCATCTTCAGTTTGGTGTGTCACTAAGTGCTAGGATGTCCAGTTTGAGTTTGGTGGTTTTTACCTTCTACTAATTGGATCTACTTATCAATTTCAATTCACAAACTGGAAGAAAACAGGGCTCTTATTGTCATACTTTGGATATGCTATGCACTTTGTCTATAAATGATAAGTTGTCTTCTCTGTTTCCAGCTGATCAGATGGTGATAAGCACTTTTAAAAAGCTCTTTTTTATTTAGAAAATGCATGATACACCTTGTGACTGCACTCTGTGTAATATCTGCATGGGATAAGAACCCGAGAATAATTGGCAGCTCAATTAAAAAATCACCATTCCCACAGTGTTAATATGTATTTGTTTATTTATCAGTTAATCTGCTTTTAAAAAGATCTTGTATTACTACGGTCCGGTTGCCCAAAGCAGATTTTACCTATCCTGATTCTGAGGGGTAATGGCTTCAGCTTTTTCCACTGCTATAATCATTTAATCATTGAATAATAAAGAGAGATTTAATTAATTTAACTTGATTTATCAGTCATCCATCCATTTTCCAAATCTTCTTTATTTAGTAGAGGTCATGGAATGGACAGGCTTGAATGTGACATTCTTATTGGTTCAGTTCAGCTTTGTGTACCAACACAGTCTAAAAAAAGATGAGAGCAGCTTTATAGAGAGGGAAGAGCATGGCAGGGGAAAAAGAGAGCCAAGTGCATTTTAGAAATTGTTTGCTTAAAGATTCAACTGAAAAGTCAGCCAGCATTTTAATTAATCATTTGTGGCATAAGGCAATCTGCTCAGGGCCTCCTGCAGTGCGGTGGTCTGGGGCTGTTGTTTACTACAAGAGCCCTTTCTGCACATTTCATTGTGTTCATGTTAATCAATGTATCAACATATAATGATTGCCTCATAAAATGGTGAGATTGTGGATGGTGCTAAATGTCATGCAGCAGGATAATTAAGAAGATGAGATGCTACTCAGTATTTTTTTTTATTGTTTGTTATTTCAAGCAGTAATTCAGTGAGTAAGAGCTTCAGGTTATGATAACAGGGCAGGCAGAGAAAGGGTTAATCTCCGTAATTGATACTTTATACAAAATTATTGGTTGGAGGTGCACTGAAGGCTGGCAATTACTAAGTGTAAAGATATTTCAAACATTCAATACTTAACAACTGAGATCTGCACTCTTAAAAATAAAGGTGCCAGGGTGCTTCTTCTGAGCGATGCCATAGTGAACCGTTTTTAGTTCCCAAAAGACCCATCCACATGAAGGGTTCAGAAACAACCTTTATTTATCTGGATCCATAACAGCCTCCATACAGTAAATAACCAGGAATAAATGGTAACAGATTTGTGAAACACCAATGGCTCGTAATTTTAAAAGGGCCTTTGCTGCACACATTAAACATTTCAGGTTTTTTTTTCTACATATTAGGAAGTTTTTCAAAGCACAAAGAACCAACTTCATATGTGGAAAAACCTTCCCAGAATGAAATGGTGCTTTGTGAAGCAATGGTTCCTCCGAGGAACCACACAACCCAGTAAAGAACCATGAAGTGCCATTAAGGAACCATTATTTTTAATGGTTTACTACTGCGATTTTATAACTCAAAGATACAGTATAGTAAAACAGTAAAACATAATAAAACATAATAGCACATAATGTAATAAAATAGGTGGAAGATCTAAACTGACGTGTGTTGACATATGGGTCACATTGTGGCAGTGCTAAATGAATGAGACTATGCCTTAATTGTGGCACTAGACTGTGAAGTCCTCATGTTTGTGTGTTCAGGTGTAGATGGAGGGATTTTTTCTGGTGACACAGAGTTTAAAGAGGAGCATCTACAGAGTGTTGGAGGTTTGGAGTTACAGCATTAAATTAAGATAAACTAAGTTTTCACTCAAGAACATAAGTGAATTTCTACACAAGTCTGTCCATTCATTTTGCTTAGTCTGCTTTGCCCAGTAAAGGGTCACTGAGAACCGAATGCTTTCCTGATAACATCCAGCAAGAGGCAAGACTGAACCCTGGGTGGGATGTATGCTTGTCGCAGGGCACACTCATTCACATCAACTGATATCAATGATGCCACTAAACATAACACAAGACTCTTTGGAAGAGGAAGAAGAAGAAGAGGGAGAAGAAGAAGAAGAAGAGGGAGAGGGAGAAGAAGAAGAAGAAGAAGAAGAGGGAGAGGGAGAAGAAGAAGAAGAGGAAGAAGAGGGAGAAGAAGAAGGAGAGGAAGAAGAAGAAGAAGAAGAAGAGGGAGAAGAAGAGGGGGAAGAGGGAGAAGAAGAAGAAGAGGGATAAGAAGTAGAAGAAGCAGAAGAATAAGAGGAGGAAGAGGGAGAGGAAGAAGAAGAGGAGGAAGAGGGAGAGGAAGAAGAAGAAGCAGAGGAAGAAGAAGAACATGCAAGCTCCATGCATGGCCGCTAGACTTGGAATCAGGCTCAGGTCTCTAGTTGGCAATGAGCTGGTGAGTTCAGTATTTATTTTTTTAAAATTCAGAATCAAAGATTATTATAGGTCTGTGTCAACTTTGAATTGGATTAAGCGGGATTAAGAATATTACATTATTATTATCACTCATTGCATGGCTAAACTAATTCAGTGGAGTAAGTGTTCAGATATATTTCATGGATGCCAAATTTTGAAGTGTAATGTCTTAATTCATTACAATGGTGAGAGCGGGGTAATTTATAACACATTTAAAAAACCTGAGAATCAGCCACATGACTCTTGATGATCAGTTCATTAAGTGAATTATTGAAACAGTACCTTAAAACAAGTCGGACAATTCTTGTTCACTTTTGATTCTCTAACTATGTGACTTAACTATGTATTTTCAGTATGTTGTTATGCATTGTGCTTTCAAAGTATTTAATATACCATGTGAATTGCCAATATGTTTAATATATAATTTAAGTAGCTTAATACCCGCACTTTCCAATGGAGAACTAGTGTTTTAAAGAAGTTATGAAAAAGAAAAGGAAACATTTTAAAAATAACGTAACATGATTGTCAAAGTAATTGTTGTAGGCTTATTTTAGTATTGAGAGTGAATCTGATGATTGTAAAGAGTTTCATTTATGATTGTAAATGTTATGTATGAGAAATGCACATTTTTAGGATGTAAGGATCTCTTTGTAAACAACGTTTGCAGTTCTGCCCTCGGGCTGTAAAATGACCAAGCTGTCTGCTGAGCTTACTGTTGAGCATGCAACGTACAGTTGGCCATGTGAGAAGCAAACGTGTCAAGTCAATGCCGACCTTTTTTAGAGTCTAGCCCTGTGACTTATTTATTGTCATAGCGAAGCCGACCCTTACTGGAAATTGGAGGCATTTGAATTGGAATGAGAGGTCAGAGGGTATGAGAGGGATGCAAGAAATAAATACAGTCTTCCCTGAGCCAGTTCCAGTGAAGACAGTTGACTCAATGAGGTTCTTGTGCAGAGATTTGATCTGAAGCCTGGTGCCATTACAAAGTTTTGGTGGTTGTAAGTTTCGTAGTAACATAATTGGTGCGCCGACATTCAAAAGTACAGTATGTGGAGGCATCCTCCGAGGATTAATTGTGTGAAGAAACTAAATGAAAAGGCAGGAGTCACCAGCATGAAGAAGTGAAGCAAGGTGAACAATAACAGGCTTGACACGGTGGAGTAAAGAAGAAGGGAGCAGTGAGCAAGACAAATAGCTGAGGAAAGTAAGGAAGCGAGTGAGGAGGTACATGAGCATGGGATGTCGTTAATGTATATAGGCAGGGAGCCATGTGGTAGGTGCGCGGACAGCGGCCATGCGGAAAAAGGAAGGGGGACCGGGAGCAGCCCTTGTGCGTCTCTGCTGTGAAATAAATCCTCTGTTAACGGAAATAAGGAATGAAACCGCCATAAGGAGTGGTCAGTTCCGAAAGTTCCTTACAGCATAATGGTGAGAATCGCCAAAAAGAAGACGCTATTTTCGAAAGTTCGTTATGGGGCACTGCACGAAATGAAACATACTTAACATTTGTAAGTACAGTGTAAAGGATGAGCATGGGAAATTTGGGCTAATTACGTATAATAGAAGTTGCAGAAGGAAGGGTTTCCCCTTTCTATATATACAGTTTAGGGGGTACACCCGTTTCCCCCCTTGGGTGTTGCAATAGGACATGAACATACCTAACTTTTGTAAGTACACTGCAAGGAATGAGTATGCTAAATTTCAGCTTCCCACCTATATGGAAAGAAGTGAGATATTTAGTGATGAGTCAATGAGAGCTTTGCCTTTTATATGTATAGATAAATATAAATCTTATATATAAACGTCTACGCATAGAAGTGTCTGTCTGTCTGTCTGTCTGGCCCGGAAGTGCGAAGCTACAGCATGAAGCTCAAAGAGCTGGCAAGGCGGCACAAAGTTAACGAGTTGGAAAAAGAGGCTACAGCATGAAGCTGAAAGAAAGCAACTACATCACCAAAGTGAAACCGCCGAGGAAAGACAACCGAGAGAAAAACTCGCTTAGCTGCTGATACACAAGGGGGCGAGTACGTCCGCAAAACGAAACTGCCAACTCAGTTTCTAGGAGCCCAGGCTTTTTACAGCACAGGCTTACACAGCTACTGTACTATAATTAAACTAGTCATTTACAATAACGGGCACTAGAACAGTAGTGCATAAACATTAGTAGGAACAGCCTATATTAAATGGCAAGGGACTTTGACCTGATTCTTTTTGTTGGTCGTATTTTTCTTTCTTTCAGCCTTTCTTTTGTTGATGCTTACTTGCTGAGCTGACCGTTCTTCGTGGGCTGCCACCGTGTATTATGTGTCTTTAATTTTCTGTGACAGTAATACTGTCTTGTACGGCTCTATTCAATAAGGGCGCGCACAAAAAGGCGAGCTTCAAAAGGGCGATCTCAATTGAGCACGGCGAATAAAGGCGTTCGTAGATAATTTAGTTCAAATGGCTCTGGAATATGTGAAGAGCAACAAAAGTGCAGATCTTTATTTACGCGCGCCTTTATTCGCTGCGCCCAATTGAGGTCGCCCTTTTGAGGCTCGCCTTTTTGTGCACGCCCTTATTGAAGGATACCGTCTTGTACGTCCGCTGGCTTGTACGTCCGTAATATACCTTTAATTTTCACTGGCGGTAATACAGGCGTGCGCATCGGTAATATGCCTTTAATCTCCTCTGACAGTAATACTGGCTTGTATGTGGCTGTAATATGCGTCACTGTATTGTGTACCTTTAATTTCCTCTCGCAGTAATACTGGTTTGTATTTCCGTAAAACGCCTCTAACTTTCTCTGACAGTAATATCACGCATCGCGCCGTGCCCCGCGCATGCGCACTTCACCAGAAGACACCCACACACGGACACCTGGACGCACATAGGGATTTTATATATATAGATAATTAATATGCAATTCAGTTAAGGGAGCCCACAATTTTTATTATGGATAAATCAATGTAATCAAATAAATTGATTCACTTAAGTAATTTGAAAGAATCAAAATCAGTAAATGGAATAAAAATGACATTTCATGATGATAAAAAAATCTATGTAATAAATGCAATGGGGCTTTATAAAGAAGTTAACTGACTTAAGAATAATTAAAATAAAAAAGAAATATAATGCTCAAAGTTTACATTCCTTATTTTCTTATAAATGTTTAACAGCCAAAATGTATTTTTGTTTTTCAAAGTTGGTTAATTTCCCCTTTTGTTAATATTGTGATGCAGAATGGATTGCTGTTTTGGTTTATTTATTTTGTCAATGTCACTGCTTGATCTTTAGTTTAAACACTTTGAATGCAATGTATGAGTTACGTCATATCTCATTGGGCCCGTCAAAACACAACATTGTATCTCAATATACAGCCACTGTAGAAGAGCGGGCTTTCCTGCTGCGTCTCAGTTACCTAAAATGCTGCCATCTCGTGAATAGCCCCGGAATGGACATTCTACCACTGACTGAGCACAAACCGCCACTAACTACCAAATGTGTTGTGTGCAACAAGCATGGACAGCGCAAAGAAACATATTATATTAGGGATACATGTGCTTCTAAGCCTGCACTCTGCATGATGCCATCCTTCCAGTACTCTCATTCAAATGGACTTTTAGTCATGTTGCTTTTGAAAATGAACAATCTCTTTATATTTTTGATGGAGTCTCTGTTGATAATAAAACTGTTTTCTAATACGTTTATTTACGTTTTTTATGAGTTTTGATAGAATTCATTATTTATCATATGTATAGAACTATACAACAGGGTCCTGGTAATAAATAGTCCAACAGTCTGTGTGTTAAAATACAAAGCCTGGATAAACAATCAAAGATGCCGCTCTGTTCCCATGGTCAGCATTGTCACACCCAACACTCCTTATCTGTTGCCTAGACTGTTCTTATCAAATAACTGCAGCTGCAATGCTCTTATACCTTTAACAATACAGATTCAATCAAGTTAAAAATGCAGTTTTGACTTGAAAACATCAAAATAACATGAAAATAAAATAAAAATAGCCGGTGTGTTTTGCGGAAAGCCTAACCAACACAAAGTTATCCCAGTGTTTCCTCTTTGCCATTCCCAAATGTACCTAAAGGTTATGAAATTTACTGTACGTGCACACATCTTTTCAATGGTGTTGTGTGCAGCAAATGGCTGTTGCAGATAGGATAGAAAAGTTCTCACTTTCAGAGCTGCCCAGGTCATATTCCTGGTACCAAGATCTCAGTTTGAATGAACAAGCACAAATTATCCTAAGTCGATGGTCTCAAGGGAAAATAAGGCAACGTGATATTTTCTTTGGAAATACTCTTGTGCTTAAACACTTAACACAGTAGGAGTGAATTTATCCAAATTCAAGTTACTCTGAAAGTAGTTCATTGCCTCCTTCTTTCCTGTGGTGAATGCTAATTTTGGACAACAATAATCTCCTTTTAGCAGCTTTTCTTGGATAAAAAGTCTGAGAACCACATTTTGTACTGGTGTTTGATTCATTTTTCAAAGTTATGGGGAGTTGTTAATGTGAAGATGTCACTTTTGTTGGGACTGTCAGGGCCATTGTGAATGTTAGGCCTTTTGTATGTGCAAAAAAAAAAACAACCTGTGTATATGATGTGGTATTCGGCACTCAAGAGTAATAGAAATTAACCTCCAAATTCTTTGCTTAGTTTCCGTAAAAATGTTGAATGAAGACGAACCTTATTTTGGATCTGATTTGCGTCATAAGTAAAAAAAAAGAATTAAATACAGAAAAGCCATTACAAATGTTTTAAAGGTCGCCATATTCCAACAGCCACCCTGTCCACCAGCCTGATTTGATCTGAAGCATGCTTCCTTGACAAGCTGTCTAAAGTAATAATAATAACAAAAATAATTCTTTACATTTATATGGCGCTTCTCTCACTACACAAAGTGCTTTACATAGTGAGTGGAGAGCCATTTCACCCACCACTAATGTGCACCATCCACTTGGATCATGTGACGGCAGCCATTTTGCACCAGTACGCTTACCACACATTAGCTATTAGGTGGTCAGGTGGTGAAAGAGATAGATAGCCAACTAGAGACAGGCAACTATTAGGGGGCAGGAATGATTAGGCCATGGTGGGAAATTCAGCCTGGACATCGCAATACTCTTTGTAAAGGACACCCATTTCTGACTATAGAGAATCAAGACCTCGGTTTTATGTCTCATCTGAAAAGACTGCAACATTTTTACAGTACAGTGTCACCATCACTGCTCTGTGGTACTGGGATCCACACATAGACCCAAGGGTGAATGCCCCCTGCTGGCCTCGCCAACAACTCCAAACCCATGAAGTTAGTGTTACGCCTGTGTTCAGATGTTAACTCAACTCCATTACAACATTTTTTTTTTTTTAAGATGAAGACCAGATAAATCAATGTGTGATAATGGATATTTACAGTTTTTTTGTAAAATTTATCACTGCATTACTTCATACATAACTTATTCACAATGTTTTTTACGATATTCTCAAATCATCCTCCTAATCATAATCAACTGCATCATCTACATGTATCAATCAATGGAATAAAACTAGCTGATCCAAGTCAGGGTTACAATGAAACTATGCCAGCAGTCCACTGTGAACCTGTCCATTCAGCAAGGGTTTTAGGGTTGAAGTCCACACTTCATGATACTCCTGTCTCAACTAAATATTAAAATGTTAGTCACTGAAGCACTTTAATTATTGTAAAATAGCTCAAGGCAAGTTACCCAATAAGAACTATATTAAAAGTAATCAAATATTGCAAAGAAGATATTAAAAGAAACCAAATAGTGTATGATTACACATACGAGAAAAATACTATAGAGAAAATCAATAAAATTAAAAGAAAACTTCAGCAACTGGGTAGGAATACATAAAAGAATTCTGAACAATAAAATGTAATAAATTCTGAAGAGACCAAGAGAGACAGAGAGATGGCCACTCCACTCATGCATGTTCTTTAGACCTAGCCAGTGTTAGTGCTCCATCTTTCAACATATCTGGAAGAAAGATTGTAAAAAAAAAATAAAATAAAATAAAACCCTCATTCCTAACATTCCAATTCCATTGCTACACCCAATCAAAGATACTCACTGCATACAACCTTGATTTCACTCTCACCTTGGACAGTTAGATTCTTTCTTGGTACTCCTGCTGCCTGTGTACATATAGAGACTGAAACTTGAGGAGCTGTTCACAAAAGTAATACAATTCTAGACCAAAGCATTGAGTTCCTGATGTACCCAGAGTTTGCGTCACACAGCATACAGAACTTGATACCAAGTCGTGCCTATTTGAATGTGATGTAATATATCCATAACAGTCATCCCTTGTAACCCATGAGACTTTCGTCAATACTTATGTCACAATCGATCAAGAACATTCACTTTCTGCATATTTTTGATGATCGTCTGGTACAGATCTCCCAGTTTGCACTGTTACTGTGATGGGTGATTGGCTATTGAAATGTAGGAATTTCATAATGCATTCAAAATAACACTAACTCATGACTTCGATGAAAATGGTTGACTGCAACAACTGGTTTGTTGACCAGTACCATCTTTGCACTTGTTTACCCACTATACCCTGCAGCATCAGGAGACTGAAATACACGACTGTGACAAGTAAAATGGTTTACTGTGACTTTTCCAACACTGCTCAGCATACCATTTCATTTCAACAACTGTTTTCTCCACCAGACTATCATCAACACACAATCCTAAATAGTCCAGATAATCATGATAAACAGACACCTTTAGATCGGGGTTACCGTTAAATGTGTAATGAGGATGTGCATGATTGTCAGCAGTAGTATGAAGCCGACATCAAACAGAAACATCACTGAAACAGTTAGTTGTCTGTGTGATCATCTGATGACCAATTCACATTATTGTTACTATCACTTGATTTAAACAATGGTTCAGTTTCAGTTTTCTCTTTCATTTACATGTTGTTGTGGTTTTGGTTGAATTTTCCACCCCCTAATGAATATTGATGAGTTACCATAGAGATAACATAAAATGGCAGAACACAAGGTAATATTCTTGATTTTTGGCAGCATGATGTTATGTCATCCACTAGATGGCAGCAGAATACTGGCCCGAGAGTTACTCAGACTTAACACTGTAAAGTGGATCATTACACATCAAATCATGACTCGGGCTTAACTGTATTTACATAGAATTAGGAACCCGAGTCATATTTGGGATTAATGGTGAGGAGGTTAAGATCTAAGAGTGTCTATTTTACATGTAAACTTGTTAAGCATATTAGCCTTGTATCTTCTTGATAAACATGAGCAAATTAAAATTAAAAGGATAAAGAAAACAAATAGGAATTGGACAATTCTAATTCTAATCACAGCCTTTACTACCTTGGATGTCATAGCAAAGAGTAATTTTTCTCCCATCACCACTCTGGCAGATGTTCCTGGACCACTGGCATACACACCACTACTTTTAGAAACTATTTTATCTCAAGCATAATGAGATGTCATTACGTTATCTATTTCAAATTTAATTGAAGATAACAAGAAAAGATACAAAATACACCTAAAAGTGAAACATTAATCTGACTATGTATGAGTGTAAAGGCCACCTTTTTTGTTTAGACTTGTGGTATTTGTTTTTTAAACAGAAGGGAGCATTAACAAGAGTACAATAGTATGAAGGTAATTACCAACCCAAACCTAATGACCCCGAGTCCATCTTGCAAGACAGGAGTCTGTGCAGTGTGTGAAATCTGCAGAGAGAGATGAATCAAATGCACTTTGTAGTAGCATTAATACAAATGGCAAGCAGGATTTGAGCAACTTCATTGACATAAAGGTGTGCTGCCAAAATCAGGTGAAATAACCCTAAAGCTTCAAAAGTGATCATAGCATTACTGTACTTTAACTTTAAATCAGAGAAGAAAATCAAAACTTCCAAGGTGTTTTACGTTTTTTTTCAAAACAATTGCATAAATTTATGCTGGACACCCCTATCTAAACGTGCATTACTTCCCCAAGGGTTTAAAAATGCATCTTTTTTGCAGATAGATGTTTATGACATAAATGAAGATGTATGCTGGCTGAACACACCTATTCCTGGGGGTATTTCAGCTGACTAGATTTTCATCTCACAGGGGACTCCACGCTTGGTAAGGAGTTTGCATTTTACATCAAAGTATAAATCACTAAAGGATAGCCTCTTCGCTTTTAAAGGGAGTTGCACTGCTGCTGCGCATGCCAAAAGGGGGGCTGCATATATAAAAGAAAGAGAATCACTTGTATTATAGAGAGAGTGGGCATCATGGACATTTTACACTCTACAGTATCTAATCATGGACATGTTACAGCAAATATGCAAAAACAATCAAAAAATGTTCAACGAAGAAAACAAGTCTTTTGTCTAAATCATCCCAATTATGAAGTAAGGCTAGAATGATTAAAGATATTTAACCTGATAATAGGATATTTATTTAGAAATATTTATTTGGGTGTCTCTGCGGTGGGCTGGCACCCTGCCTGGGGTTTGTTTCCTGCCTTGAGCCCTGTGTTGGCTGGGATCGGCACCAGCAGACCCCGTGACCCTGTAGTTAGGATATAGCAGGTTGGATAATGGATGGATGGATGGGTGTCCTGAAGGTACTGTGATTTTGGGCCTGGTAACTGACTGTGCAGAGTTTACACTTTTCTCATTGTGTTTGCATGGATTCTCCTCAGGAAATTCATTTAAAATGTGTGTGGTAGGTGAACTGGTGACTCTAAATTGGTACAGTGTAAGTGAGAGTGGGTGTGAAGAGGGCGATGGACTATCACTCTGTCCAGTGTTGGCTTCTGCTCCAAGTACTGTCCGTATCCATACATGGATTACACAAGCTTGCAAATGGTTTGATGTATTTACCTGTTTAAAAAGCAAACATTTCTTGGTGTCAGGTAATGAGTTTTTGTTCAAGTGTTGTGAATTCTTATTTGTGATTTTGAATATTTTTATTATTATTTTGGTGACATCCTTGAATCACCACTTGTTTTGCATTAGCCATGTATTAACCATGTTTGGTCACTATAGTGATGCATAGTGGCCAAGATCGTGATGCACATGTTATGTAGTAGGAGTAGGAGTAGGAGCAGTTTTGACATGTGACCCATGACATCATGATAGATATGACATATAAAATGTCCACTCGCACTGATCAGCTTCCAAACACTTGGCAAAGCAAACTAATAAGCAAGCTATTTAGGAACAACATCTGGTTTTAACTTTAGTGTGGCTTAAACTACATCTTTAGTTTTGCTCATTACTTTTATTGATCAAGCCTAAAACTTCAATGTTCAGATCTTTGCTGATGGCATCAAATACACTTTGGATTGCCGTCTAAATTGAGAATCAGAAATCAAAAATGAGAGTTAGGGGTCCAGGAGGATGACCCATTTAACATTATTGGGCGCAGGACAAACAGAAAGCACAAACATACATGCATGCTTAACATTTAATTGCAAAAGAAATAAATTTCAAAGGTGTAGAAATTTGTTCTTTTTACAAGCTACTCCAGCAATGAACACTGACTTCCAGTAAGGACTTTGGCCTTCCGGTGATTTTTTCCTACTTACTAACCTGTAAAATGCTCCACACGCCCATCTGTCTGACAGACCTTAAAGAAAAACCACTCCATTCGAGTTCACCCTCATCTAAGTTGAACATGACACCTGGAACTTTTTTCCTGTTCTTCTGCATTCACCCCTGATTTTAGTTTGTGCATACTATCCAATTTATCTATTTATTAGTTATAAGACATTTCTTGAGAGGATTCTGTTTCTTGGGAATTTTGGCTCCAACATCAATGTAGCTCACTTAGTGTGAGAATGTATCCTTACTGAAGAGATCTATCCTGGAACATGGCTGTTTAATGTACAATTTTCAACTATAATGCATTCACTACTGCTAGAACATTTTCTTCCCTTAAATCCTATTATTATCACATAAGAAGTTATCAAATATAATATCAAATATATAAATGGAAATGGACAAATTCTCTAAAACAAACATGAAGATAATGGAGGTGATTAATGGATTTCAAATAATATGAGGATTATCACCAGGTGAAGTACAAAGACTTGGTGACCCATATGATGTCCTTTACTACATACTGAGTCAGTCAATGATAAAAACCAGGATTAAGTTAAGCAGAAATGGAATCACTGTCACAATGGAATCACATGGAGATCAATGACAAGAAGGAATAATGTGAAATAGTCATCAAGGAGACTGGATCGACAGACAAAAAGGAAGGACTCAATGTGATTAAAGGTAAGAATAAAAGAAGGTAAATGTGCAGGAATGACCAACATGATTGAAAAAGATACAGGAGGAATATTAATTCAGTAAAGAGAGGAAGGTACCAGAAGCAGAAACTGAAGAAGAAATGTAAAAATAATGCACAGTCCAGAAACTGACAGAAAAAGGATTAATTAATGCTAGTAGAGAACTAAAACAAGAGCAACATAATAATATGGAAAGATGGGAGAATGGAATCCTTAATTAGTGGGAACTAGGGTAAAAGGGAAACTAGGTAGCCCTGGAAATGCATCTGAAAAAGTTATATTGTGCTGGGCATGATGATTGAGAAGAAACAAGGAGCTCAAAAAGGCAAGATCAGAATAAATTAAATTATGGAAGGGATTAGGAATTAGGCGGTAAGGGAATTTCTAAATTGTTTAATTAAACAGAATCACTGACTTCAGATTGTGGAAGATCAGCCCGACTACAGACAGACATAGGACATCCATTGTCCAAAACGCACACATTTATTATTTTTATTCAGCACACAGCACAATGCACAAATCATCAATCCAATAACTCATTCCTTTTCCTTTCCTTTTCTTTCCTTCTTCACTGTTGCCTCCACTCCTCTCTTGCAAGCCCTGTCCTCTGCCACTCGATTCCGGCCTCTTTTATACTGCATCTGAGAGGGCTCCAGGTGCTTCCCTGATCAATTTCCGGGTGTGGCCGAAGTACTGCCTGGAAATCCAGCTCCTCTAATGGCAGCACTTCCGCGTGTGGCACAAGTTGCTGCATGACAAGGATCTGGAGCTGTCCAGGCTCCCCTTGTAAGTGGCCCTCATGCAACCCAGGAGGGATGCTCTCTCGTGTCCCGGTCGACGTACACTGCTGTTGACATGTCCTCTCCCCTGGTCCTCTCCTGAAAAGGGCATTCCAACCAGGCAAGGAACCCGGCCATCTGTCACAAGCTTTATTTGTTAAATAATTTTGCTCACCTCCAATATCTAATAATTATATAGTCAGTCAAATTTCATTCTGAAATAGGGTTCTACCTTAACACTTGTTTCAAAGACAAACTAGAGCAAAGACGACTGCTGTCGTCAGTGACAGCAAACTTGATCAATTGAAGAAAACCACCAAAAAATGTGGACTTTTTTTCTTAAATCATAAAGGTGGAGTCAAATAACTCACCATTATTTTTGCTGTTATGTCTGCAAAGAAAATCACACGTAGAAAATATACTTTATAAAGCATACACATCTGAAAAACATAAGCTTACAAATTTAAATGCAGTACTATTCTGATACCCCTCCTCGAACCGCCACCTTATCGTGATGGAGGGGTTTGGTTTGCATGTCCCAATGATCCTAGGAGCTCTGTTGTCTGGGGCTTTATGCCCTTGGTAGGGCCACCCAAAGCAAATTGGTCCTAGGTGAGGGATGAGACAAAGAGCAGTTCAACAAAACCTCCTATGAAGAACAAAAAATTTGGACGGCATTTTCCCTCGCCCGGACACGGGTCACCGGGGCCCCCCTCTGGAGCCAGGCCTGGAGGTGGGGCTTGATGGCCAGTGAGAGTTGGACTCCGCCAGGGCTGCCATTTGTCACTGGTTCTGTTCATAACTTTTATGGACAGAATTTCTAGGGGCAGCCAGGGTGTTGAGGGGGTCCAGTTTGGTGGACTCAGGATTAGGTCACTGCTTTTTGCAGATGATGTTGTCCTGTTTGCTTCATCAGGCCATGATCTTCAGCTCTCTTTGGATCGGTTCGCAGCCGAGTGTGAAGCAGCTGGGATGGGAATCAGCACCTCCAAATCCGAGACCATAGGTCCTCAGCCGGAAAAGGGTGGAGTGCCCTCTCAGGGTTGGTAGCGAGATCCTGCCCCAAGTGGAGGAGTTCAAGTATCTCGGGGTCTTGTTCACGAGTGAGGGAAGAATGGAGCGTGAGATCAACAGGCGGATCGGTGTGGCGTCCACAGTGATGCGGGCTCTGCATTGGTCTGTCGTGGTGAAAAAGGAGCTGAGCCATAAGGCAAAGCTCTCAATTTACCAGTCGAACTATGTTCCTACCCTCACCTATGGTCAGCTATGGGTAGTGACCGAAAGAACGAGATAGCGAGTACAAGCAGCTGAAATGAGTTTCTTCCACAGGGTGTCTGGACTTTCCCTTAAAGATAGGGTGAGAAGCTCAGTCATCCGGGAAGGACTCAGAGTAGAGACACTGCTCCTCCGCATCGAGAGGAGTCAGATGAGGTGGCTCGGGCATCCTGGACGCCTCCCTGGTGAGGTGTTCCGGGCACGTCTAACCGGGAGGAGGCCCCGGGGAAGACCCAGGACACGCTGGAGGGACTATGTCTCTCGGCTGGCCTGGGAACGCCTCGTGATTCCTCCAGAAGAGCTAGAAGAAGTGGCCGGGGATAGGTAAGTGTTGGTATCTCTGCTCAAGCTGCTGCCCCCGTGACCCGATCTCGGATAAGCGGAAGAGGATGGATGGACTATTCTGATAGCAGAAAATCTGACACTGATGCTTGATGCCGAGCCCAGGAGTTCAATGAACAGAAATGCTCTGGCTTACTATTGATAATGAAGACTGGTGGAGCCTGGGTGATAAGTGCTTTAAAAAAGCAGGTTAAGAAAAGAATGCGCAGAATGTTTATGAATTCAAGGCATATTTGAACAGACCAGACTGGAGACTGAAGTAAAGTGCAAGCTAGTGAAACAGGGTGAGGAACATTACTAAAATACTTGAGAAAATGTACTGAATATTATTCTTTAATTAGCAGATACTACTAGCCAAAATAAAAACATAATATATACAATGAGTGATAAGAAACTACAAAATAGAGAATAAAACTGAACGCTGAACACAAGACATTTCAAATCATAATTAGTCACAATGTTAGATGAAAAATCTAGAAATCTAACAATAACAAAATTGTCCGACATTAAATTAGGAGTGTAATTTTGCAGATATCCAGACAAAGAGCACAGGACAAAGAATGTGTAAGCAAACCCAAGAGTGTAGTAAAGTAGAGTAAGGAGGAGTGTCTTCATGAGATGCCTATTTCTGGTGTTGTTTAGATAGTCATGAGGAGCTTATTCCCAAAGAATGAGAACCAATAAGACCTGTATAGTTTAACTTGTCTGACAAGAGAATGGATTGTCAGTCAGCAGGCCCAAGAAGAACGAAAACTCATGTAGGTTCAAATAGAGAGATCTGATACTTGAGGTATTAGCGATAGTAGAACATTATGTGATGAGAACAGGCTATTCAGACTAACAACTTCACCTAGATTGCCCAAAATAACATCAAGTCAAGATCTGAAAGTCCATTAATATCTACTCTTCACCCCAATACTTGGTACTTTACTCCATGTGTCCATAGTTTTTTGTGTGAAGAAAAACATTATAAAATTGGTGTTCTTCTGGCAGATTTTATTTTAAAGTAACAAATGGGATCTGCTGTACCAATTTTTTTCGTAGTTTTAAACACTTCAGTCACGCCCGCTTTTAATCTCTGTTTGTTTAAAACAGAAAAAGGTTCAGGTCCTTCCATCTCTCCTCACATCTCATACTTCTTAGTGCTAGAATCAGCCTATGGACTTACTCTAGTGCTACAGTGTCTTTTTTGTAATTTGAAGACCAAAATTGAGCACACTACTCTCAATGGGGCCTCACTAGTATGTTGTATAACTTAAGCATAACCTCCATTTACTTGTAGGTTCCCCTAACCATTACCCTTTGTTTCCTGTGTTTGAGCCAATTTTGTACCCACATACACACCATGCCTTGAATTCTCACTTCTTTCAGTTTGATCACTAACCTTTCATGTTGTATTTTATCAAAAGCCTTCTGAAAATCAAGATGAATAATATATATATATATATATATATATATATATATATATATATATATATATATATATATATATATATATTTGCTTTTGTGTGCTTGTGTTGCTTCCTATGAAGGAGCACATCTACGGTGAGACTGGTAGATAAGCCAAAACCTTTGGTATGGCCTTGATCCAATTTCAGGCCAGTGTAGGAAGAGTGAAATAGAGAATTCTGGATGAAACTAGTTAGCCAGCTGCATTCTATACTTATCAGAGAA
The DNA here is from genome assembly GCF_900747795.2 of Erpetoichthys calabaricus. Classification (NCBI taxonomy): domain Eukaryota; kingdom Metazoa; phylum Chordata; class Cladistia; order Polypteriformes; family Polypteridae; genus Erpetoichthys; species Erpetoichthys calabaricus. The sequence goes on from NC_041397.2 coordinate 88,122,575, forward strand.
TGAAATGTGCCAGAATGGGAGAGTTGAATGCCACAACACGTGAGGAAGATTTGAATCAAAATGAAATCCTCCAGAGTCACACCAAGAATCCTGAAACTAGCCAATGACGAGACTGTGACATCATTAAGAGCAATGATTAAGGAAAGGACTGTGGATGGAAAAACAGAAAACATGCGAAGGTTTTAGAATTGGATGTGTAGTTCATGTTGGAGGGGGCAACCACAGTAATGACATATTTTATCCAGCTCTTCTAATCAGATGTAATGGATGGCACTTGTAATCAAAAGTACAGATGTTTGTGTCAAAATTTGAAAAATGCATTATTCAAACTGTCAATGTAAATATAGAGGCTGCAATGAGGTAAGACCAGTTTTATGTAATGAAATAAAAATAAAAACACATGTCAATCATTCTTGTAAAGAATTTTTCATTATAAGCATAAGACTTCTAAGACAAACACATTAAAATAATCAAAGTGTGGGTTATGGGTATGGTGGGAGTTGATTATTTCATAAACATAATAGATAGTAGATGAAGAGTCACTCAGTATAAAAACTCCAACAGTTCTACTGTTTTACCACCAGACCCTCCTCAGGAGCTCCAGGTAACATATATTGTTTTCATTTTTTGTCTGCTATTTTGCCACTTTTTATGTGCATCTTAATTGCTAATAACTGTTGTGGAAAAAACTTCTCTTTATTCAAATAAATCATTCTAGGAGACCAGATAAAAATGCAGAATGATTCTATATTTGCACATAGATATGCAAAAATATCTCAGTCCATGGAGTGAGCAATCATATAAACAATTAATTTCTTTTTATACTTTCATATTACCATAACCTTATCTAATACATTATGTCATCCAACTCTTAATATGCAGAATTCTACCATCTTATCCAATCAACTAAAGCCACCAGTAACTTCATATACAGTGCATGTCAATTCTTCTATTATTCTAAACAGCGCTTCATTTACAGGTGTGTCGTACGGGTTTTCCCATATCGCCGCTTCATAATAGGGATGTTTGGGCCTTCTCACTTTTTAAGGGGGTGTTCATTACACATCTACTTCATTTTAACCTTAGCAACTATCTTGGTGGCTCATCTAGATGAGACAAAAGCCTCACTAGCCCAGGCTTTAAGCCGCTTTTAGTTAATACTTTAGTTACTGTCAGTCCTTTCCCTGATGCTTTTAATAATCCATTGTTACAACTTCATTTAAGTACATGCTTATATTAAATTGTAAAAATTATGTATTGAATAAAAATATTTCATTAAAATTCTATATAATTGGCAAACAATATGTAATTTATGATTTGTGACTGTGAGATTTTATTAAGAAAATTAAACGACACATACTATACTTTAGCAGTGCATAATACACGAATTGCAGTCGAAGGTATTAAGTGCAGTAGTAACAGTTGTAGTATTATATCTACAAAACACTGTTGAAGTTTTACTTCAATATTTAAGCAACGTGCAACACTTCTCGCATTCTATGATGCCATGATGAACAAGAATGTATGGGAGTGGTTTCTCATATATGCAAGTGTTTTATGGAGGGTCTCATTTTATATTGCTACGTATTTCATATATTTTTTTTCTGTTGAAGCAGCTACAAGTACTTGTTGTGCCTCATGTGACTAACTACATCTCCACTAACTATTCTATTTTACATGAATGATGATTTGGCTCATATGATTGACAATGACAAGTGCATACCTGTCAACTTCTTTTCCGAGATATTCTTCAAACTTGTTGTAAAATTTATGCTTATTGCAAATTTTTAATGGTGCTCGCTGGAAGGAGCTCTGTGAAAGTTTAAAATGAATCAATCATTCTTAATTCCCCAGCATGCTTTCCTGAAGCACATTCCCCGTCTATCACTCTATTTCTTTTCTTTTGTTACCAATCATGGATTTATAGGTATAGTGAAATTTCCTGGTTACTTCTTCAAATGATATACATAAATATAAAAAATAAGTTTGTGAATGTCCTGGGATTACCTAAACAACAAGTATTATAGGGCGTGTAATATTCTCTGAAAAAGCATATCCTACTCGGCATCTAATAAGATCTGTCAGAAAAGGTGGCATCAGAAATAATACTTACTGTTTAAACACATAAAAAGTTGAGGAGATGCTAGCATTTCAGAGGACTGACAGGATGACGTAGCATCTCTCATCTCATTACTTGACAGTTGTCAGAGATTCTGCTTTATATTCAGAGAGACCTTGGTAGCATTTCTTGTTTGTTTACTTTCTGTGCAGAGTTTGCATATTTTTCTGTGTCCATTTGAGTTCTGCTCAGATATTCTGCGTTTGTCCTATACACCAAAGATGAGGATAAAAATGTGTAAATGGGCTCAGGTTGGTTGTGTACATAAGTGTCCCGTCTGACTGACATCCATTACAGTGTTGGCTGTGCTCTCAGGATTCTTTGCACAGTATTTTGTTGCTTGCTTTTCAGTGTAAAGGAGAACATGGATTTAGAAAATGTACAGACAGATACATGATATTTTTTTATGTGACATGTGTATCCAACAGGGGGCGTCAGCTCCCTTGTTGGAATAAATTCTTTTGTAATTGCGGCATGTTACATAACTTGAATCTATATAGATATAAAAAGGAGCTACCCCTGCCTTATTGATACGATGGTAAGAAATCACATAGGAGAAATAACTTAGTTTTGTTTAATGACAGCTTACACTGCATAACAGACGAAGGAAGCCAATGGGGAGTGGGAGCCCGATGTGTAGAGTCTGCTATTTTTGTCGTCCAAAGGAGGAATTTTCAGGATCGGATGACGTTATCTTCCATCCGTCCATCAGCTTCAAAGGTGTGCCACGCAATGTTCCAAGGCTTTATACTCTTTCTTCATGTGCAGGCCCCCACTTCGGTGAATCATGTCATTCCAAACAAGGCAAAAGAGGATACCGGTTTATGCTGACTTTGACACACAAAAATAGCATACAATGGTAATCAGTCTGACTGCCCATTTCGTAGTTGTCCCCAACTGTCTTGTCTTATAATGCTTGCCTAGCAGTTCTATATGGTGAACCCCTGTGCTAAATCTGGCTCTGTGTCAACTGTTCATGTGAAAAGAAAAAGGCAGATTTGTAAAATATATCTGCACAGAACACAGTGGCATATTAAACTTATACACTTATTACAACATGGTGCCATTTATTTTTTGTTAGTCTCTAAATTGATTTTATAATACAAAGCAGGTCCCCTTAACATCTACTTTGTAGTTTCTTTTTCATTAAATCTGGATGGCTTTCAGCAATAATCACATTTTTGTATTAGATGTAAAATGGTGTATACCGATTAAAAATAGTTTCTGATGACAGCTACATCAGTTCACTCCTCTGCCCTGTGACTTGATGAACTAAGGACTCAATTTGTACAAGTCTGTACCTCATATTCATGGGTTTCAAAACAAGCATTATGCAATTTTTTTCTTTTTTTTTTCTAAAAATATTAACATTACTTAAAATTCATTCACAGAAATGCAGCCTACCTTGCCATCATGTCTGGAAATGAAATTAACAGTGTGTGCAGTGTACTAAGTTTCAGAAAGCTATTTGTATACTGTACTTAACAAAAAAACCAGGAAACATTTACTCGATGTCTTTCAAGCTACAAATTCCTCATGCCTTTTTTATCTCGTAAAGATACTGTCCTTATTTTGGAGTGGCTTGTCACATTTGGAAGCAAACTCAGCTTGAAGGACAAAATCAGATCAAAGTTATTGCTCTGTCAAACGAGTGCTGGAGTGCTGCTTAAACTGCAGATTCTCAAAAGAATTATACAGATATAGAGACATTACCAAAGAGCTTAGATAGAAGGGGAAAGGGAGTTGGCATGAAAAGGCAAATTGGATTGACACATACATGGTTTGACTTTCAAAGCTTACAAGATCCAGACACAGCAAAAAGCTACTGCTTTTCCTTCAATAATCATCTTAATCTACTATTTAGTATGACTGCATGCTGCGCATCACAGTACAGATATTTTTTTGCTTTTACTAAGAGTGCCATTTTAATTCTTTCATCACTGATTTTTGATATTAGGAATTCTTGTACCAGAAACAAATTATATTATATGACAGGATCCAACAATTTACTGATTATTTAGTCTTATGGTTGCTCAACTGTCAGTGAGCCAAATTACAAACTCTGTTCATGAATCTAAAAGCCTCTGGTCTGAAATGCTACATTTCAATTTACATCTAGAGGACAGGGCTTGAAAATGTAGAAAGAAAGTAAGTAAGCCTGACAGTATTGTGTAATGGCTTCTTAAATCTGGCTGTTTCAATGCAAAGCCATAACAAGGGATACTAATATACTGTGTGATGCACAAACAAACCAATAACCCCGATTACGTTTTTATATCACGCTTTAGAATATTCCATTTGCCTCAGTAAACTTTAAAAATATGTAACAAATTTTGATTGTAGATTGAACAAAAGGGTTTATCATCTGCAGGAGGCCAACATCAAGAGACGTTTGAGGAATATTTAACCAAAAAGTAAGAAACAAAAAAGAAATATCATTCAGTTAAAGATATATTACCTTATAACTTTCCTGCTTTTCACCTCATGATGCTGGAATATGCTGTAACTCCCTACAACTCTAAAATAGATTAAAGAATTATAGGAAATGGATGGATAATGATTAATTACATTATGGTTACCTAGGGAGTAGACAACTGCATGTTCAGCTGACAGGCTTGTAGAAATGAATGATAAATGGATTAGCAAACAGCAGCGAGGGGTCTGAGACATTGTATTCCTGGATGAAGAGGAGTACAGCTAGTCTATGTTACGATTTGTTAAACTTTTATTATTTTTTTTTCCCAGGCTGAATATATTTTTGTCAGACTTCTGTAAATTTTTACATGTCAGAGAATCTTATGGAATTACCATTTTCAGGATATGTTTTGTTTTGAAGGCTTTAATATTAATTTAACATTATGGTTGGAATTTTGCTATGGCACCATTTTTTGGCTCTGTTGCTGTGACAAAATGACCTGTTGCTAGAGGTTGTGCATCATTATGTTATTAGTATGATGCTTTAAGAACTGGCACCATGTTAATACTAATGTCTAAGATTGAGAATTTTACTTAGAAAGCCCCCTATTGCATTTCGATAAATCCTTAGCACAACCAACTCCTTGCAATGCCTTCAGTTTTTCCCTTTGTTTAACATTTTAGTTTTCTTGAAAAATTAGTTTTGAACACCCTATTTTTCTTTTATTTTCTCTGCTTTTGACTTCAGGTTTTCATCTCCCAATCCTCCAATCATTTTGGTTTCTAGTCTGATACGTTCAACCAAAAAAGCCCACACCCAGGCTGCCATATCCCACCTAAAATCTAAGGCCACTTATAGCAAACTGAAAGTCATGATTTGTGTAGTTGTATTAAAAATTTCATCTAGACCTTCAAATGTTTTAATCTGTAGAGAACTGTTCCTTACCCTTTTCAATAATTAAAGGATATTTTTTAACAGTTAGTTTGTATATCAAAGTAATGTTCCAGCTTTTTTAAACTGTTGTCCACAGCACATGTATGAACTTCATCTAAGTTGCTGGGACACAGGTCCACTCTGTTCTGGTTGATAATCATTGCCATATTATATTGAGATAAACATTGCCACTCCCCTTTCCATATGCGCCAAAGAAGTGCAGCATGCTGTTTACGGTTTATGTGGGAACTGAATCAGGAGAACTAATGCATTGTGAATTTTTGGTACAATTGGAAACAATGTTCTACTGCAGGGAAGTGTTTACAGATGAATTGAAAACTTGACTGAAGAATGGTCACACATGGGTCATAAATCAAGAATGGTCAAGTGGCCCATACTCACTCACTACTGCTGACGATACTGAATATGCCTGTGACATGGTTCTGGGAACTTTGGAATTAAAAATGTTAATAACTTAGGAGACTGTTTCAAAAAATGATACACAAGTAAATTCTGTATGTATTTTTACAGATATATTGCAGATTTGTTTTTACTTATTTTCATAGATTAAATCAAAGGTAAGGTAGGATTTAGAATAATATCAGTTGTATATACGATAAATATTATAGAAATATAGTAAAAGAGGAGAAAGATAAAGATTTGACACCACAACCCCATATATTGTAAAGTCGATAAAATACTAAAGCTTTTCAGCAAAAGAAGATCTCTGAGAACACTATTCTCAAATTAGACTATCCAAGATAGTGACACTTCCAATTAAATAAATACAGGCTAAGCAGGAAGAGGCGGGTACAGGTGGGCAGACACTTGAAGTGACAACAGAGGTTGCATGTGTTGTCAATCATCTGGTCTGCAGGGGCAGGAAGAGAAGAGTGTTTGAATACATGGATATGTATATCTTTAATTTATATATGTAATATATATACTAGCCACTCCCTGCAGTTCCACCCGCGTAGTAGTGAAACAGGACAAACTTTAAATATCAATAAACAACAAGTTATCGCTAGCTAACCAGAGGCAAGTTACGCTCTAAAACATAGAGGTAGACCGACTCCCTACTCCCCTTGGCCCACAGCCTCTGTTTTGGATTAGCATGAATATATCGCTCCTGCAAGAGAACTATGATTGTTAGCACGATGAAAGAAGTCGAAAAATCAACCATAATGTTCAAGCAAATTCTAGAAAAAAACCTGATCTAAATTCGTTAAGTAGTTCTCTGAGAATCCTACAATAGGATCGCTTCACATACAGTATGTATCTAAACCAGCTGTCACTTCTTAAGAGATTTTTTTGATGATTGAAGATTTTGCCAAATTTTTTAAGTCAAAACTTGAATAAGAAAATCATTTATCCCCAGCAGAAACACGTTTTAGGTTAAAGCTTAAGAATCATTTTTATCTAGCCTCTAATGTATGTGTTCTTGAAAACCGTTAAATAATTTGGTCACATGACCTTTAAAGCTTTAAATATTAGAAGAAGCATTTGCCCTAAAGTTTACTGGAAGCCATTATAAAGGCTTAAGAAATAGTTATATACAGTGGAACCTCAGTTCACGAACGTCTCGGTACACGTACAAATCGGTATACGACCAAAAAGTTCGCCAAACTTTTGCCTCGGTTCATGACCACACACTCGGTATACGAACAAGCCAGGTTCCCTTTCGGTTTGTACATGTTCAGTCTCTCCCTCTGCATTTCCTGTGCAGCGAGCAAGAGAGAGCGAGAGCATGCGACACACACGCACACACACAGAGGCAGCACACACACAGGCAGCAAGAGAGAGCTGCACACACACACACAGGCAGTGAGAGTGAGATAGAGCCTCGCACAGGCAGAGAGAGAGAGAGAGAGCCGCGCACACACACACAGGCAGGGCCAGAGAGAGACAGACACGCACACACACAGGAGCGTGAGAGACAGGCGCGCACACACATAGGAGCATGCTAGAGAGACACACACACAGGCGCTTCAGGCTCGCAAGAGAGAGAGAGAGAGAGAGAGAGAGAGAGTGAGCGAGCGAGGGACGCATAAGGTAGAGAAGGCTTGTTTTTGTTTTCAGTTCTGTTTACAGCGATCGGTTTGTAGCCTGCATTGTTGCAGTGTTACTTTTCTTGGTGGTTTATTAAATTACGGATTTTTCAAATGTTCATTTTTTCCCCTGTGCTTAAAACTCATTAAAAAAAGTGTTTTTAGCGAGCGGTTCCTAGCACTATAGCGTGAACTATTGCAGTGTTAGTTTTCTCTGTTGTTCAAGGTTTTCTCACTGTTATTCAATGTTTTTACATTTAGTTTACTATTACACTGTGCATTCTATGGTATAATTAACTTTATTTGTGCTTAAAAATTAAAAAAAACATATATTTACATACAGTTCGTACAGTCTGGAACGGATTAATTGTATTTACATACAATCCTATGGGGGAAATTGCTTCGGTTCACGAGCAAATCGGTTTACGACCAGAGTTTTGGAACGAATTATGGTTGTGAACCGAGGTTCCACTGTACTGGTAATTCCTGGTTCAAACAATGATTCTTGTAGAACCGTTTTGAATAAACTGAAGGCTACACATACAGTATTAAATCTGAAAAGCTTGTGAATAGCACTGTGAAGTAGTCAAGAAATGAATGCATGAACAATCTTCTCTGCATCCTACTCTCTAAGAAAACACCTTCATTTCCCTTTATTCGTTGGCTACAAAAGACAGGTTTTTAGATGGTGTTGCAATGAGTGTTGTAAAAACAGGCTTGTATCAAAGATAACACCGTAATTTAAACTAATTCAGTAAAGTTAATGTTTAGGCCCACTGAGTTAGCATGTGACAAAGCTTTGTTGTCTCTGTCTTTCCCACTAATTAAATTTGATTGAAGAGTTCAATATATGGAACATTTTCATTGTTTTGTTTTGTTTGAATATTTCAGAAGTAAATCGAGTACTTTCTTTTCTTATCCTTATTTTGGAGCCAAGTTATCCTAAATGACACATGATTAATGCCACTTTGCCACAGTCCAGCCCTGCAACTCTAATTAGTTAGGAGCATGGATGGTAGACGAAGGCGATTTTGAAGGTGAAATATGCTAAACTAAAAGGAAGATCCTAACAATGATCTTGCTTTGAATTTGTATTTTTGCCTGTTTACTTGCAAATCCAATAATGGACACTGTAATTTATTACACCATAACATTACATTTATTTTCTTAGCAAATGTTTTTATCAATATGACTTACATCGAGCAAGCAGGGGACTATTTTGGAACAAGTGTTACTGGACAAGGTTACAAAACTTATCACCATAAGTGAACAGCTCAGAACAAAATAGAAGCAAGTTGCAATTCTTAGATGATGAAATTTAAAAGTTAAAAAAGTTAGTCAAAATTCACCAAACAAGAGAGTCTTCAAACACTTCTTAAACAATGTTTTTAAAATTTATTTTCGGTGATACCCCACTATTTAGATTTTTTTCCGTTTCAGGGGTCTGAAGAGTTACTTAGGGAGTCCCAGACCTCCCAGTACTCCTGTTTATTTATCACTTTGGTTAAAGACACAGTAAGATGTTTGTCATTTGGTCAGAAGGTAAGATACGTCTGAGTATTATCGACATAACAGTGAAAGTGCTTTTCTAAATAAATCTTCCAAGGATAGTCTGTAAAGGTGAAAACAATAACAGTTTTGAGTATGTGGCTTACATGTACAACATATCTAATATCAGAGCATAATGAAGACTCAAATCCAGAACACTAAGTGGTTTAGAAGGTCACATACTGTAACTCACAAAGGGAAGAACAAAAGGGAGCTGAAGAACACAGTTACCAGAAATGGTGCCACAGCTTCTTTGCCGGTGTCATTGAATAGTCTTCAGGTAACTGCAGCCCAAATGACTGCAGCACCAGAGGGCATTAGTCTAATCATAGGCCTAGTATCAGCAGACAAGACACACAAGAAAGTGCAGTGCAAGGAATCCGGAGCAAACAGAACATAAAGCATGCGGAAAATCAAGTCACAGGGAGTGTGGAAAAATTGCAATTAACAAATTACAATCATTACTGTCATGATTTGGTAGTCCCAATAGCACATAAAATTACCTAAATACTTCCATAATTGCTCACTTGTTTACCATCAAAAACCCAACCAGAAAAAAGGGCCTTGAAGAATCTTTGTAAAAAAAAAAATAAAAATAAAAAAATAATTTTTAACAAAAATGCTCAAATGAGATGCAAAAAGGAGCTGCTTGAGAATACAAGGCAATCCAAAGTAAACACAGTCCCAAATCTGAATTCCAAAAGACAGAGGTGAAGGTCAAAATATTCCAACAAGTCACATTAAGCACAGGGCACAACAAAAAATACAGAACTCACCATAAACTCCCTAGCACATTTGAAATGAACCCACAGGAACTATGGAAGGCTCACCAATGTAAAGGGTATAGGGCAGGTAGCCCCACCTCTTCGGGAACCACCCCTAAAACACATGGTACATAACAAAACCAAAAATAAAGAATGGAAATTAATTAATTAAAGAATCAAAATTGAACAAAAGAGACATTAAACATGAACTTGAACCCCAGCCAGAGGAGGAATACTGGCAGAGATATGACATATTACAGGTGGACAGCCAACTTAATTATCCATAATTGGAGTTTCCTTTGACAGTGCAAATTTAGATGAACAATCTGCCCTTTTTTCTCACTGTTCCTGCATTAAATAAGTAGATCACAATAGGAATGCCATTTATTTATGATAAACACCCTTCTCCCAGTAAATTGTTGGAGTGAACTTCTGTGCGACTTAGGAACCTACTCTGTATATTTACTGTGACTTAATGGAAAACACAGAAATTCCTCCATTGCTCTTTAACATTATAAACAGTTTGGAATGATCAGTGATTCAAGGCGATGTAGGTACTTTAACACACTTTGCTAATACAAAAGGCCATCTCAGCCGACATGAATGTAACACTAACAGAGACTGGTAAAAATAAATTGTAAGCTATGGCAAGAGTAAATTACCATGACACTATGTTACAATTCATTCCTAGCAATTGAATGTGATTACTGTCTCCCTGGTGTCTTTGGAAATCTTCAAGAATTCATTCCTTTTAAACAAAACTGCACCTTAGGTGACTGCAAAGAAAAAAAAAAGCCTAACTGATGTTTCAACATACAAAAAATCATTTACATTTATTAGTCTTGCATAGTTTGGCCCCAGAGTCTCAAAGCTATGATTCTCTAAATTACTGAATTCTAAGCTTGACTGACTGGTTTAAAAGCTTTCAAGAGATTTACAGGGATTTTCTGAGTAAGCATTTTTTTAATTCAACCAAGAGGCTGACTTTGAATGACAGAAAATGTTGGGTAAAGCCTGAGTCAAATTACTCTGTTTTGTACCAAGAACAACTTGTTTTAGAGTGGGTTTTGATTGGTATTTGAAAGATTATGTTATTCCCCTAATCCCATAACGTCATTTAACATTTCATTCAAGTGTAATATTTAAGAATCACTTAGTGCTTGCTGTCATATCTAAATATAGTTTTCAAGATTGTGGTATTGCCATAAAGATATGAAGTGTAGTTAGTGTTGTAAATTAAATTTATACAACCAGTTCATTAAAGAGCTATTTTTATATACTACAGTATATACAGTACATGATTAAATCAGTGATGGAATACTACGGTACCATAAAAGAACATTCACAGAGCTCATGAAGCCAATTTAGCATTGTGGAGGTTGGGACCAGAGCCTATCCTGGCAGCACTGGGTGCAAGACAGGAGTTAGCCCAGTTCAAGATGTCGGTCTCACATATACATATCCAGTGTGGACACTTTTTGTGACTGAAGACAGAGAAGAAATTAAAATTAGTAAAAACCTTTTATTGATGCATACCAGACAAGGGTAAAATGACAGAGAAATACAGTCCTAGGACACCGCACTTCATCTGCCTCGAGCGCAGATATCCTTGCCCTTTTATAGCTTTTCTATTCTCCTGATCGTAGACCACGTAAGCAATAAAAATAGTGTTCTGACTCATTTTGTGTTATTCCAATTGGTAAAGTCTTTACCCTAAAGGTATATTTTCTTGTCACACACATCATTGAAAGAAAACTTCCAGAAAGTATATATGCTTTTTGTCACGTACGCAAAACACAAACAAGTTTGATCATTCTGTCCTATTTTCTGTACTTACACACATACATTTTGTTCAATTACATCATTTTATGTTTTTACACTCCTATCTGACCCTGTATTTGCAAAGACTAAACCCCACCGACTGCACCAGTCTTCGTAATCCGTAGAAGCTGAAACACAAACATATTTATCAGACCAGGTCCATTGTTCTTGTCGTCCAACTCCACAGTCCACAATTGAGCAGAAATCAATTTGTACTGAAGTGGTGATTCCCTGTGTGACTGTGATATTCGGGTATCTCTGATTCTGGTTCTGTTTTACCTTATAAAGATAGAGATCACCACCCATCCTTGGGTAGCCTGAGAGGGTGCGGGTAACAGTCAACAGAAAAAGTATTTTTAAGATAGCCATTTCTTGCAATGCGATGCGTGGATCCAGGCAGGCAGTCCTTCAACTTTCACGGCATGTGGTGTGGATAGAAGAATTTGGAATGGTCCTCTCCACCTAGGCTGATGCCAGTGTTTCCTCCGAGTATCTCGAACCAGGATCCAGGTGCCCAAGGGAATTGGTAAATCCTTAGAAGGTGGGCTGGTCCTCCAGGCTTGATTAACCTGCTGGTGGACTTCCTTCAACGAGGTTCGGAGACCTGCAAGACTAGAGAGAAGATCATTGTCCACAGTATGCAAATTCACATTTCCTACAACCATGCCAATGGGCATGGGACGTCCGGTCAGAATCTCAAACGGCGATAGTCCCAGTTGTCGGTGTGTCCGTCCTCTTAGTCCCATTAAAGCTAAGGGTAGTGCATCCGGCCATGATAAATTAGTTTGTTCACAAATTTTTGCGAGTTTAGCTTTTAAAGTGCCATTGCATCGTTCTACGATGCCTCCGCTTTAGGGATGGTATTTACAATAATGGTGCACATTAATTTGGAGCCAGGTGGTTAATTCATTTATAACGGAGTTCACAAAATGAGTGCCATTATCTGTTTGTAACTTTTGAGGGATACCCCATCTTGGAATAATCTCTTTAATTAGTGCTTTAGCTACTGTTTTGGCATCGTTGTGTTTTGAAGGGAAAGCCTCTACCCATCGGGAGAACACATCGACAATCACAAGGCAATATCGGTACCCTTTAGACGGGGTTAGTTCAATGAAATCCATTTGGAGGTGTTCAAACGGACCCATTGGATTAGGGGTAACGGCGGGACTTACCTGGGTACCTTTTCCCACATTAAACTTTTGACATATTGCACAGCGTCTGCACCAGCAACTAACAATTAACCAAACCTGCTTTACTTTGGGATGTGGAAATTAAACCGTAATACCCTAGGAGATAAAGGAGCACTGAAATCAGCGGGTAGAAGGGTTCTTGCATCTGATTAGCTTGCCCAGAATTGACTCGGCTATAGAATGGCCAGTAGAGGGGGAGGCAGCTTGTTGGCGGAGGTCTCCAAGACTCTGACTGTAACTGGCTTGTCTGACTCATTTTCTGCAATTAGCTGATGGACATTACTGTATTGTTGTTTTTTAGTGTTGTTAGTTTCTACTTTGATTTTGATGTATTTGAACAAATCTGTATCCTTATATGTGATAGTTCCATATTTAGTGAGTGGTATAATCTATCCTTGCATTTTGCTTTGAGAGCTGTAGTTTGTACTATTTTATTGTATTTCTGAGGTGGCAGTGATAGATTGGCCATCTAGCTTTGTGAAAGGATTACTTGTGCTCTGTGGTGTGGATTGCATTTACCCAATTTTTTGATAACTGCTGTACACCAAACCTAGCTGGAAGGGGGTTTCCCTCCGACACTTTCCCAAGATTTCTTTTTTTCCCTTTTTCTGGTCTTCTTAGGGAGTCAAGGTTGTGGGCTGTCAAAAAACAGGTTCCATTGTAACCAATTTTTGTGCAATTTTGGGCTCTGCAATAAATAACTTCTTGTTGTTGGAAGATAAACAATGGGAGAACATGCAACTCCGTAGAAAAAAAAAATGTGTACATACATGTGATTTGTTTTGAAACCATCACCAACGCAAAATTGCAATCGGGACAGATTGCAAAGTTTTCAATATTTTGTTACTTGAGCATGAGAGGCTACAATAACCATACCTGATCCACATGGTTGATACGCCTCTTGTGTAATTGCAGGCAACCACAATGCAAGGCTTCGTGACTTTCACATTTCTCCTGACACAAATAATAGTTGCTGCATTGTGAACAGTGCTTATGGGGCTTTCTTGTCTTTCTTTTTGATTGCAATGAATTTGCCTTTTTGCTATGCACCTACTTGGACCATAGGGAAATTTCAGGCGATCGAATTCACCAGGCATATGATGGTTTGTCCGTACAGTGTCGTATGCATCAGTTTAACTATTCGTGTTAATTCATGTCATCATCATTATCATTTGATTGAACTAATGATTCACTTTCAGTTTGTTCTAAAACTGGCTTTACAGCTTCTTGTTAACACACCATTGTGTTTTGGTTGAGGGTTCCCCTGACTGTGAATACTGATGAGTTAACTTAGACTGGCAAAACACATGGAAACACTCATAATTTGTTGAAGTAATATGTTATTTTATCCACTAGATGGCAGCAGAATACTGTCATGAGAGTTATTTAGCCTTAGCATTGTAAAAGTAGATCATAACATGTCAGTCGGAGTCTGACTTTGGCTTAACTGTAATTACACAGAATTCTGAGCCCAAGACATGCTTAGGGTTAACACCAAAGGCAGTTAAAGTAACCCTCTGGTCTCCAACACATCAAAACTAGTTCAATTCTTCACAAAGCTAGTTAAAATCCCCCTTCCCTATTGACTTCAATGCATTTTCACAGTTTGGCGAAGTGTCCTGAATATTTCCGTGATTTTTGCTGTGATCACAGGAAAGCAAACTCCACAAGGTTCACCATTGAGTATTTAATAACTACTAGAACAAAGCAGATGGATGAAGATGGTATAAAATTACAAAAGGAAAGAGTGTTAAATGACAAAGCCAAACTGCAGAACCAAACACTTTAGTCAATGAATGGGAGCTGAAAGTCAAAGAATCCTGCATGTAAAAAATGTCTTAAACAGACAAGAATAATTAACATTACTTCAAAAAGTGTCTTAAAGAGGTAATCATCAATAACTATAATAAAATTATTCTTACCTTGAAGTCAGAATTATGATAGTATGTAAAGTGAAAGTATTCACCCCATTAGATTTTTTCTGTATTATATTGTTACAGCATGGAAATATATTATATTTTACAGGCCTGTTAGGGCTGTTTTGAAAAAAAATTGGGCCATTTTGGAGAATATATTTGAGTGTTTGTATTATACTGCATGCAGCTTTCAAGCATGGGGGCACGAACTTCTTGCTAACAAGTGGCTCATCACTAACTGCACTGTGGTATGATTATTAAAATGATTAAATCCACAATTGGGCCCAAAATGCACATAGATTTGAGGATAACAGTTTTTCTTGGGAAAGACACTATATAAATAAGTTATATTATTATTATTATTATTATTATTATTATGTACATTAAAAATGACCTTACCAAATAGTTCATTAGGTAAAAAATCCTTCCAATCAATAATATTGTGTAATAATGTATAAGTTTAAATACTGCCTATAGGGGAAGGTAGTCACTCGGCAATGCGTGATCGGTCTCACAGCCTGCGTTTTTACTCTAAGTTCATCTGCCATTGCTCTGTTTTCTCACAGTAGACACCCCCTTCTAATATCAGTATGTAAAGGAATTTAAATTCTCACAGTTCTTTTGTAGTTGATGGACATTTTTTAAAGAAAGATTGAGTGGGAGGGAGAGAGAGAGAGACACAGAGAGTGAAAACCATAATGAAATAAATAAAATAAACAATGAAGGACATAACTGCTAATATGTAAATCCACGCTTTTAATGGAATATCTCTTATAGGCTTTCAAAGAAGAATAAAACATCTGTTGTCTGTCTACAGCTATAAGCGATAAGCTTGAGATGTTGATTCTGATAAGAGTTCATGTGATATTTTTTTTATGTAGAAGCCCATTATCTGTCAGTAAAGTTGCTACTTTTATCTGAATATGTATCTTAATAATGACATTTTCAATATAAGTAAAGTTAAGATCTGATCTTATTGCAAATTGGCAACACAGTGTGATATAAAGTAACCTTAAAAACTTATTTTAAGCCTTTGCTAAAGAGTTCACTGGAAGTTTGAATGAACAGGGATTACAGAAATTCAAAATACCCCAGCTGTTTTAAATCCCTTCATCTTATGTTGATTTATCTTAATGTGCACGGAGTTTGACCAACATGAAAGCAATGCTAGCAATATTCCCCTTCCTTGCACAAGTTTCCTCTGTTGAAGCAAAGTGACTCTCACATTTCTGAGGATTATTTGTGAATCTAAATTTCCTTCATGAGAGATCATATTGTTAATTGTGCCTTTCCACAATTTAGTTAGATGTTTCTTCTGTTCCTCAGTTCCACTACGGCTGGACTGACTTTCACTGCAGCTCCTCTGTGAACTTGAATAAGATGAAGTTGAACCAAACACTCTGATTTGTTTTTTATTTTTGTTTTTAACCAGAGTCATACAGGGTTGCAGTGCACCCATGCCTCAGGTGCAAGGAAAGAAATCTCAAAGATGCACCAGTCATGCACATATTTATTTTTAGCTCTCCAAAAGTATTTTAAATACTGTAATATATAAAACCATTTTAAAGTCCCTTACTTTCAAAGATCCCAGAGCACAGTGGGAAAAGGATCTTAGTCAACATTTCAGAATTGGAGTGGAAGGCAGTCACGCACAGAAGTCACTCACGCTCCATATAAGAGAAAAGTCTCCTTTCTCTCTTTACTACTCTCAATTGTTTTACTCTGGCTGTTGGCCTTCCTCGCTTTACCATGGGTGGGGGATGATTTGAATTTAGTTTTGTTAAGTTTGACTTGACTGTATAGAATGTTATATGCTTTAAATTAATTAAAAAGTAAAATAAAAAATTAAAATAAACTAAAAAAAAGTATTACTTCTAAACGGTAGAGCGTTGTACGGATCCCTTTTTTTATTTTACATTATTTGACTTATTCTCTTATCAGTATGCTGTATTGAATTTTTACACTTCTTTCCTTTCATTTGTCTCTGTACATTTAAATATATTTTGTTCTGTGTCTTAAGCTTTTCCACCTGTTTATGATGTTTTTATTTTTTCAAATGTGTCCACAGTTACATTGGTTTGTCTGTTCAGATTCATTTTTCCACTTCACTTCATTTTTGAGCTTTCCTTATATAATATTGCACACCATAGATACATGCTTCTCATAATTCCATCAACTGGCATATGTTTATCTGTCAGTGATTTGTCTCTTTATTAAAGAAGCTCATGATTATTCAAAAGTTTTTATTTATACAAAGGTAACATGCAGGTTTCAGGCTGAACTGAGACAGAACTGAAATGCATGCGTATTTACTGTACAGGAGTATTTATCCTATGGCACTTGGGTTAATCTTATCAGGAAAGCTGCTTCATCTCAAACGAACCCTGGACAAACTGGAAGCTGTAGTGCAGTGTTTCCCAACCCCGATCCTGTGGCCCCCCTAAGTTTTTACCAAACTTAGTTTTCTAATTTCTATATTGTTCCCAAAACACAGAAATAACACATCACTTGATTAGCCCAGGAGTCCAATTAAAAACAGAAGCTGGTTGGAACAAAAACCTACAGCCACAGTGGGACCACAGGACCAAGGTTGGGAAACACTGCTGTAGTGGAAAAGAAGATGGTGGCAAAACTGGATGTCATCATGAAAAATGACTACCTCCACTCCAGACAGCGCTGTCTTGGTACATTTTTAGTCATAGTTTCATTCCACCACCGTGTGCTAAGAAGCCCCTCTGGGGGTCTTTTCTGTCCATTGCTATCATGCAATTCAAAGCTTCCATCCCATGTACTTCTTAGGTTTTTTTTTATTTATCGGTTGATTGATTAGCTATATTATCTGTCCTGTAAGTCTGCATCCCTGGTTTTTATGTTTCTGCTGCTGTATGCATTTGAATTTCCTCTTGAGATTAATAAAGTTTATCTAATCTAATTAGTAAATAACCATTATTTAAGGACAGTTCTTTTGTTATATCAGACTCTCAAGGGAAAATAAGTCTGCTAATTCTGCTAAATATCCAGACTATGACCATTGCGCTGAATGTAAGAAATTTCTCCTTCATATTACCATTTGTTTTTATACATTTGTTATTGCATTTTTAACCATATTGATCTTTTTATATTCTTTTTTACTATTTCTCTCCTTCACAGCAACATAGCCTTTTTTAAAATAATACTTAAAAATGTAAAATACAGTATAAACATTCTCTCCATATACAACATTTTAAGTGTTCTATATGAAGTAACACTATAAAGTATAAAACTATGTGTTAAACTAACCCTGGAAAGTTTGCTTTGTTCACATTTCTTTCAACCCAAAACAATACAATTTCTTTAGACACTTTCCCAATTTTACTGCACTTCTCTCCTATATTTTCCAACATTTTCTTTGCTATCCCAAAGCAAACACCTCACAGGTCCATATTCTCTTCTCTGGTACATATTATGGTTACAGACAATCTCATTTGTTGCATATAAATATTGTGCATTGTGAACACTTAACCATTTTATCTCTTTGTGTTCCATCTTTAATTCATTATCGTTGACTTTAACCCATACAGGTATAATTTATTGATGACTAATTATAAATACCAAAATAATGTTTTCACTAACTTTTTGCAATTCTTTCAATCTGGTTATTTTGAGCTTCTCTCTCTACTGTATATATTTTGAACAATTAGCAATACTTCATGAGTATCAAAATCAGCAAGTCTGTTGATAGTTGGGTCATGTGATGTTAATTTTCATAGAGTCAATCCAAATAATTACCTAATCAAATCTAGTGGTTAGTTGCTGTGAACTTCACCAATATTTTTTGTGCAAATTTGGAAAGCCAAGGCCTCTTTTGTTCTAATCTCTCATAACTCTCATCATTATTTTTGACTCCTACAGATAAGAGAACTACTTTCTTATTGTATGACTTATTATATTCTTAGTAGGCAGAACCACGGCATTCATATGTAATGCCTCCATTTCTGTTATAGCTTTCCCTATATTTCTAATTTTCCATAGTTCTAGAGTTTTGTTTACTTTCTTCTCTAGTTTCCTCCTGTTTTCTTCCTTTATGTTTTAGTTTCTTTAGTGAACTTTTAGCAAATTCACTGTGCTTCATTTCAATCCTGCCTTTTATTTGTTCATCAGTGGTGAGATTTACATCTTTACTATAAATATTGCAGTAATTATATAATACCAGAAACGGTGTACTGCATGATAACGTGCAGTGAATACACTTGACTTGAGCATTCATAGTTTTCATCCTCTTTCTCTGCATGATTAGCATTCGTTTGCTCAGAGGTTGATGGACTTGCTGCTTCCTGAGCAGCTCTTCTGTACTCCACCCTAGCGGCCCGCTGCTTCTCTTCTTTCATTGACATCTATTCACGTTAAAACTGATTAAGTTAGTTTTTGTGTTGCAATTACTTAGTACGTTTTTCTTAATTTTTTACTTAAGCTGGCACTTAAGTGTTCAATCTGCCTCAAGAATGATTAAAGATATGAAGAGGTAGGGGAAGTGACGGCAAAGGTGGTAGGGATGAGAACGGTGCCCGTACACATGCGCCGCACGGCCACCCCGCTGCCGAGAGTCGATTCTACAATAAAATAAAATAAAAATAAAAAGAGGAATAACCCTGGAGGTCAATCAACACCATGAAAGCGGATAGTAGACATCACATAGTATATGTGTTCCAAATTTCAGGTCAATAGGTCAAGTGATTTGCGGGCTACAGGAGATTTAAAATCCTGGACAGACAAACGAACAGCCACGGTAGCATATTATATATAAAGATTTCATCTTTGGACACAGTTTAAATATTAAAGTGTTAAATACCAACTAGTAAGAAAGCATCTTCTCAATGGACCACATGTCTCCTTTGCTTACAAAATATCTGTTTGTTTTGGCCTATTATTCCTAGTATTCCTCTTTCATCTTGAAATGTACGCTTTGACATAAAACTTTCAGTCAGTCCTATTTAGACAAAAACTAAACCTTAATCCTGAATTTCTCTCAAACCATAGGTGTAATCTCTCATTTCCTGTGGACATCTGCAGTGTTTGAATGGTAAAATTTTGGTAAACCAAAACACACTCACGCAGGCACTTTGTTCCTAAGCAAATGACAAATCAACAAAAAGTAAAACATCAGTAAAAAACAAAACAAACAAAATATTAAAATCTCTGCACAGGTCCTTGTGGGTGCATAAAACCAACCTTTACAAGAAAATTTTAGAAATTAAATAAAGAATTTAGAAGTGTGAATTTCCAGACATAGGAATTCAGATACGTCAGCAGCTTTTCATGCTTCCTTCTGAAGAAAGCAAGTAACTTTACCTTCTGTAAATTTAGTCCATTTCCCTTTTTTACACACCCATTAATGTGTTCACATTGGACTCTCACTGACACCTAATATGGCAACTGGCACAAGCATCACACTTCCTTACTTAAGTCTAACACACAGACCGTCTCTGGCTAGCATCTCTGAGTGCTTGGGCCCTACCCTGGCAACATCAGGCAAAAGGCAGAAAGCAGAAAACAGAACAGGAAAAGGTGAAAATGCATCAATACAGTTGATACTTTTTTTTTAAATGTAAGAACAAAAAACAGCTCATGAAGGTTTGGGACACCAAAGTGACTCCCTTTTAAGTACAAGATTTTCAATCAAAAAGCAAAACAGAAAATAAATGGGAGTGGAATTCTTCCGACACAAGTCAAGGATTGACTACCTCAAGATGGCTGAGGAGCCTGTTTTAAGAGCTGGGAAGTAGAAGAGGCGGGTTCAGGAAGCTGGAAACTGGAAGTGATGTCAGCAGTGACAGGTCTGTCAATCATCCTTTCTGTAGAGGGAGATGGAGAAGAGGTATTAAATAACAGTGCCAACCCCTGGTTCAGAGAGAAAGTGCAGTCAGTCACCTAACCGCACATGTGTGACAGCAGTTTATGTACAAAAGTAAAATATTAAAAAAAAAAAAAATTTTAAACTTAAAAACATTTCCAATAATTCATCAAATGCATCTGTTAAATCCTTATTCCAGTACTTAGTGCTTAGTTTATCCTAAAAATGGTTTGTTTTGCACAAACTCACTCTCTCTCAGTTAACACTTGTTTACAAATATTATGTGTCATAACATGCATTTTTAAGGATGTGTAACTCAACATGGACACTGACAGTTTGTAACTGAACCCAGATTCTTTGAACTATAAAGCAGCAAAAATGACCACTGTGCCACTCTAATTTACCAAAGACAGACATGCATCTATTAGTAAATTAATACTTTTTGACAAATACAGATTGAGTTTGGAAAAGGTTAAGTATAAGTAAAGAAACATTTCCATAGTATGATAGTCTTCCGTTGTGTTTTTTGTGAACACATAACTAAAATAGGTAATATCTCAGGACACTCAAAATACATTTAGAGAAGCCAGTTCTTACAAAGCTCTTCTAATGTTTATGTAGCAGCTATTGGAAGTTGAACGTTCAGCCCAGTCTGATATTCAGGGCGCTCAGGTTCAGGTATTTATTAAGGATATCTCTACACTTTGCACCGTTTAGCTTTTCCTCAACGCCATCTAGTTTCCTAGTTCCTGCTGCTGAAAAACAACCCACAGCTTGATTCTTCCATCACCATGATTCACCATTTGAATGACAATATACAGGTGATGAGGCGGTGCCTGGTTTCCTTCAGATAGAAGGCTAAGTTTGGTTTCATCAGACCACAGAATCTTGTTTCTCATAGTCTGAGAGCCCTTTAGGTGCCTTTTGGAAACACCAAATGGGCTTCCATGTGTCTTACACTGAAGAGATGCTCTTGTCAGGCCACAATGTCATAAAGCCCAGATCAGTGGAGAGTTGCAGTGATAGTTGTCCTTCTAGAAGTTTCCTCCATCTCCACACAGGTTTTCTGGAGCTCAGCCAGCGTGACCATTCTTGGTCACCTCTCTTAGCATGGCCCTTCACCCAACATTACTCTGCTTGGCCAGGTGTTCCAGACTTCTACAATTTAAGCATTATGAAGTGACAGAAAAACGACCAAAAGACATCAAGAAGGTTTGGGGCAGCCACCCATTTAATCGATTACGGCTACAAAAGTTATCAAAAAACAGAGACATGCTCATTCAACTGAGTCCAAAACAGAACTGATCTCCAGGTAGCAAGATGGCAGCTTTAAAGGCCAGTAGCGGAAGTGATGTCATCCAGACCAGAACCAGAAGTGACGTCAGTGGCTGCCCCAGAGCCGGGTGGGATTTCCCTAGAATGGTCTGTAAAAGATCGAGAGGGAAAATTAGTGCACTCCGCCACCCCCTGGTCTGGCATGGAACTACCTGCATTTAAGCCCTTTAGCTGTCTCCTAAACACACGTGTGTGACAGAAGACAAATGTCTTGTTGGAAACCTTCAGCCTTCTCCAGATCTGTGCCTCGACACAATCCTGTCTCCAAGTTCTGCAGGTAATTCCTATAACCTCATGGGTTGGCTTTTGCTCTGATACACATTGTCGACTGTGGGACCATATATAAACAGGTGTGTCTCTTTCCTTATCATGGCCAATGAATTGAATTGACCAGAGGTGGACTCCAAACAAGGTGTCCACTTGTTCACATCAGTGGTGATCAATAGAGTGGGGTGTGCCTGAGAGAAATTTCAAATATCATAGCACAGGGTCTGAACACTAGTGTCATTGTGATATTTCCGCTTTTTATTTTTAATACATTTGCAAAAAAATCTGTAATCCTGTTCTTATTTTTTCATTCCGGGGTACTGAATGTTGCTTGATGTGGGGGGAAAATTAATTTAAATGATTTTAGTGCAGGGCTGCAACATAAAAAATATGGAAAAAGTGAAGGGTTCTAATACTTTTTGAATCCACTCTATTCACTTGGATCAATTTGGGATTGACGGGGGACATAATAGCTTGTATGCTACTCCTGGGGATTGTCCTCTAGGGGCACCAGATGTTTCTGTGTTCCCAGATCACTAAAGTGTAATAGTCGGCTCCAGGCAGGTTGTGGAGCTTACTTACACTGTATAAACGTCCAACAGCCTCCTCCATCAACTTGGGGAATTCTTGATACTATTACGATTGGTTGCTTTCCTGAGGAGTTCCTGGGATTTCTTGATGCCTATTCTGGTGTTTCTGCAGTTGAGGAATTTGATACAAATACTTATTTCATCATATCTTAATTTCTGATAAAGTTGAAGAAATATTGTATTGTCTTATCACACCACCATTTTGAAAATTGGTGGGTGGTGCAATTATAGTGAGTTTTGTGTTGACCGTTGCTGAGGTAACCTCCCAGAGTTCCCTAGGAGCTCACTCGTGTGACATCATCAGCACCACCCTTTTCAAGGTCATATCATGTGCTGTTTTGGTATCTGTGTTCGGATAAGTCTAAAAGACTGTTAGTGTACTTCTTGGTATTTTCTGAGTTTTCTGACTTATTTTCTGTCTTACAGTTCTGATTCTTCCCTCACATTTCTGGCTTGGTGAAAGATCAGCTTGTGTCTTTGGGATGTAACCTGTGCCATATTCCATTTTGGGTTTCATTTCATCTTCTGATCCATTTGGCTTCGGCAGAACCAATAGCTCTTAATATACTGTACTCTTATCAAATAATGCCTCTTGCTGCCAGTACTTACTGACACACCTTTGAAGGTGGTAATAAATTAGACCTCAGGAAAACTCAATTATTGCTTCCATAAAATCAAGTAAGGTCAGTGCATACTTGCTTATTATGAGCTGTTAAAACTAAAGATATTTTTTTGTGCAAGAAGTAATCATAAACTAACTTAAGTATTCAAAGGCATCAAACACGGATACAAAAACACAACTACTTGTTGAAGGAGAGCCATGTCAAAAAAGTATTAGTAGAAAGTGTAGAAACTTACTGGAAATGGCACAGGGAATTCCATTATAGGGAGACAGAAGCTGTTTGGTGGTAAATTTCATTTAAAAAATTGTACGGTTTTTCTTCATTGAAGAGACCCACACATATGTGGAATAAATTAAAACTAGTGTGGTGGAGAGTAGTAGTACTTTAGAGACCGTCAAAACTCAGCTAGGTAATATTTAAATTTAGGTGAATAGTGATTGGTGAGATCTGCTGGGGTCAATGGCCTGTTCTCATCTTAACTGTTCCCATGGTGTGTGTGTGTGTGTGTGCTGGGGATGGTGGTAGTGGTGGCTTTTGATATTTCATTACCCATACACTCTAACATTCAGTATACACTGTACAGCATATAATCTTTTACTCCTGAGCTCCATTCAGATTAGGGAAAGCAAAGCCATTTATATCAGTCATAAAAGAAAGATGAAAACAGACCAAGTCTCTTTGATGTTACATTACCTCCATAACAACCTAACCAATATTTATCTCCATGATTGCAGGTTGTAATTAGATCAGATAAACAAATTCTCTTCAGTCAGAAGGTGAATGATTTACAGAAGGAAACTGAAGGCTGGGATTAATCAGAGTTAATGTTTATTTATACTTTTGTAACCTTTGTAAGCAATCTTTTGCTTTCTGTAATGAATATTAATGTTACGTAATTAAAAATTCTGCAGCTTTTGACTATATTAAGTGCTTTGTGCCAACTGTTTTTTGCTAGTTTTACTGTTGAGAAATCATAAAGTGTGAGTTAAGTACCATGAAAAACTGCAATACAGTTATTTGTCTCGTTTCCATAGCTTAATGTTTATAGATTTGTGGAATACTAATCAAGGATGATCTTAAGATTTATGCTTGCTTAGGCGAAATGATGTTTCATTTACAGCAGGATTATATTTACTCTGTTTAAATAAACAACTGTATTAATAAAAACAAAAAATACAAAATGTTTCTTAAGTACTACTATAATGTTTGATATAAGTGCAGAATGGTAACAAATAATTCCATGGTTTATAATTTACATTTTATAAGAAATTAAGAACAAAAATGAAAACATCAAATTGCTTCAGCAGTGCCTATTGTATTGCAATGATTTGTTTAATCAATGTAGCATACCATAAAACTGTTAAAGAAAAGCTTTACAAATTATATTTTAAAATGATGATAATGTTTAACTTATTTCCATAAAAGACCCTAAGAAAGTTGAAGCTTAAGGTGAAAACAAGTGACTTAATTTGAAAAAGCATTCAGACATATATCTTCAAATGTATACTCTGTCAAGTTATTTGGATTTGCTGTTTTACCTGCCTGGGGTTCAAATCTTTTTTTTATGTCTTCTTGGTTATATTTGAATGTTTTTGTTAATATTGTGAATTATGTTAGAGATCTGCTATTACTTGTACATACTATTATGTATTTTATTAATTTGGGAAACTGTTTGGTTTCTTTGAGTATAAGCTGCCGTGTTATTTGCCTTGTGTTATGTGGATGATTCCCCGAGGGGCGGGGCCACCTGCCAATCACTGCCTTTCATACTATACTGTATACTCGGAGGGTCTCCCACTGTTCCTGGCAGTTCATTTCAAATGTGCTAGGGCATCAGTGAGTTTATGTGGGTTTTGCTCAGCTTGTGCTTTTTTAAATTACTAACTGTGCTACTCATCTAAGATGTGTTGAAATCTAAGTAATCAATGTAGACCTCAGTGTTAATGTTTGCAGTACACCATGCTTTGTATATGTCTCTGATGTACCATTTGGCTTGGAATTTGTAAAACCAGTGTTAATTTTAGTAATGTGCCATCTGTTGGAACGACAAATGCAATGCATTTTATTACTAAAAATGTCTGTGATTTGTCATATTTTGGAATGACAAAGACAGACACAGACACACAGACGCTCAAACCTTTAACTAAGGTGGAATAGATTTTTTTGACTATTGTGCTCTGTTTTTTTCTTTTTTTTTACTTTGACATTAGATTGTGTCTTGGGACTTGTTTGTCTTGGATTGCACTTGCTGGCAACTCATTTTTGCGTTGTGTGCTCAACAAAGCTTCATGTACTTACACAGCATTTTTGTGATAATAAATCTTTTATCTTATAAAAATTCTACCTGGCCCTTTTTGTATCCAGCCGGGGTTTTTGATGGGATTTCCCTCTCTAGTGAACATTTTTGGAAGAGCTTATGGATCTTACATGCATTGGGATTCGTAGTCATAACAGCTATTTTCAAAATCACTGAATAGTTAAAGCCAATTTTAGACTTCTAGAATTGCCTTATGCTGCCACATCAGGTTTTGGCCCTGGAATTCTGGAAGTAGGTTTTGAGATTGTATCTTTGCTTTTTTGTCTTTTAGCCTTCTTTCTTTACTGGGCTAATTGTAAAAATGTTGCCATTCAAGATGAACCCCTGTATTCTCTTCACAACATCCAAAGTACTTTTCTGACATTGTGTATCAGTTATGATATTGTGAATTGTTTGCTAGTCTTAAAAACCCAAACTCTTAATTTTACACAAGACTTCCTTTTGAGTTGGGATAGTTACACTGAAAAAATGGGTGTTACTTAAATTTGAGTTAATTTTCATCTTTGCCTTATGTAGCTTTTACTTTTCATTTGTTAGCACCAATGGTTGTCTTCTGAAGCTCTATTGAAACTAGTTTGTCCTAATTTACAATCTGTAAACTTCAGAGTAATGAAGGCCATTTTGGATTTCTGGCTTGTCCTCCTGTTCATGGAATAGACTAACGTCTGAACTCTAAATATGACTTGCTCAGATTATTTTGTAATTTTTATGAACTACCACTCTGTTTATGGGTAATGGTGAAGGGACACTGTGGTTGGTCGAAAATAAGAACTGAATGGCTGGCCTGACTGAAATTGCTGCTGTTCTGCTATGATTGCCATAGGAAAGGACCAAGTGTAACAGACATTTTACATTTTGTTTTAGTAATGATCAAATGAAGAACTTTCAAGGAGTATCCAAAAGTCTAGTTTAAAATCAAGCTGAGGTCGAAGCATGTTAGAGAACACTAAACCCAAAACAAAAAACACAAACCCAAAGTCATAAAACTAATACTGCTAATTCCTAAATTAACTCCTATTTTCAAGTATTTTAAGGTGTGTTAAAACTTAAGCAAAGTCAGATGCTGTTTCATAGGAGTGGTGGCATTTTGACATCCCATACCATGTGATTACTTTGTCACGTGGCTAACAATAGATGCAATCTGGTGGTGCCCATGAAAAACAATACACAAAATGGCAGAGCCCATTGACCTTAATAAAAGGACAAGTGTCTGTGCATCTGTGTGTTCATCTGATTGCTACATCTCTGTCATTCCAACAAATGGTGCATCACCTGTTGAAATAACAAATGCAATGCATTTTATTACTATATATAATACAAAATAAATTCCAATAAATGATGCACTGGAAATTGATTACTTAAATTTCAATCTGTCTTAGATGGGTAGCTTAGCTATTTAAACAAAAAGGTGATATGGTTGCTTCAAAATAAGTGCAGACAATAATGTTTGTCTACAAAAAAAATTTTTTTTTTCATTCTGGTCAAAAATGTAAGGTGTTTGGGGGTGCTGAACCCAAATCTGGCAGAATTGCTCTAAGTAATATAATTTAAAAATGTAAAACGTTAAATTTGTAATCATCTGTAATTATTTAGAATTTGCATGGTTAAAAGTTATACATGTAATTGTCTCTCTATTATAAAAAGAAATCCTTTCCCCTGTCCTGATAGTCTATGATACGTGATAATCTCGAAAGACATTTTAAAGACCCGCGAGACCACGGTGCATCTCGCGGGGACCGTAAACATGAGACGCACGGGTGTGGGCCAGAAATAAAAGACAGGTATTGCTTTTACAACGTCACGCGAGACCAGGCAGTGAGCCATCATTTAAAACAAATCAACAGACCTCTAATCTAGCAGTTGTTGGGTTGCTTTTGGCAGGCAAGCATCATGTGCTCAGAACTCTTAAAACAACAACATGCGACAGGCAGAAGAGGCAGCTAGCAAGCAGCAAAAAGACAGCAAACGATCTAAAGGCATATCCTTAGTGTACATTCAGCCGCAACACCCTTCACAACACGAGCAGTATTATACGTCTGGGAAGAAAGAGATGTAAACACGCGCGGGGCAGGAAATAAAGAAACAAGTATTGTTTTTACGAAAGTTTTTAAAGTAAAAGTGAAAATAATGCATATGTAACAATTCACAAGAAAATAACAATCTCTTTAAATTGTAGATTGCCTGCCTAAGGTAAAGTCATCCCTGATGAATGGGGACGTGGGAATGAGGGGTTCTTTCATCGGATTAGCGCTATTTCAAATGTGGAATGGCAAAATGGGGGAGGCAGCTTGATGAATGAGGTCTCCAGGACATAAAACAAATCCAAATCATATTGTGTGATATCGTCTAATATGAAATTCTACTCCATACTTCTAGAATTTTTATTTTTATACTGTATTGAGGATTTATTCTGTTCTATGTATTGTACTGTACGGCTCAGAATTAAAAGACAATGAGTAAAATGACAAACTAGAATTTCATAAAGACGTTTACAAATGTTGACGCTAAACACATGCAGAGCAGGTTAGAGACTATGAAACCAGTGAAATTAGAAGGGCTCAAAAAAAAAAAAACAAAAAAAAAAAATGGCGCTATACACGTTGCACCTTAACACTTAATTCTACTTTATTCACATAATTTTACTTATTTATTATGTTCTACTATACTGTTATCTTTCAATCTATGACTTTTTGTTAATTTAACTGATATTCTTCTAACTTTGCACAGTTTTTGATAAGCGGATCAGGATGCATTTCACTGTGTGTTGTCCTGTATAACTATGCATGTGACAAATAAAGAATCTTGAGAATTTCAAAAACGGAGTTTACCGTACATGCATTTATTGGTTACTTTGTTAGTGTATATATATTTATCTGTCTGCTTATTTAAAAAGCTAAAATTATCCCAGGAGTCAAAAACATTCTGTCTAGCCCTTGTACAAAAACCTAGACAAAAGCTGGGGTATCACCTTGGTAACCCCATGTACCTTTGGAACTGTGAGAGGAAAATAGCACGACTTTACAGACAAGAGTCCAATACAGAACTCTACTTACTTTTTTACTTTGTAAAAAAAAATTATTAACTGCTGATGATATAGATCGTTTTGTCTGTGCTGAAATTCCAAACAGAGAAATCTGTCCTGACCTCATTAAAAAGATTCAGCATATTGGAACTCGCGAGATTACAAATATTGTTTTTACAGAAGTTCTGAAATAAAAGTGAAACTAATGAAATAGCAACAATTCAAAGAAAAAAAAAATCTTAAAAGTGTGTATCCGGAAAACTAAACACGGGGGTTGGCGAGAGAAGCGAGCAGGGGGCGAAGCCCCCTAGTTTTCAATATAATTATTACTTACAAAAATAGCCACTTGGTAGTTTTTTTCCTCTTATAATTCTCTGAAAGCATTTCACAGTGGAAAGCCCTACAGACGTCTGCTAACATAGACTCAAGTTTACTTTCCACTGTAACGTTTCAATTACAGTTTATTTGTCCTTCTCCACTTTAACCCCATCTGGTAGTACACCAAACACAGCTGTTAATGGATTAGGAGGGATTGTGACACCAAGATTGTCTGAAAGGCATTAAAAGATTTTTGTCCACAATGATGTTAATTTGGTGCACACACATAACATGTGACTTAGTGAGGCTGGAGATTGATCTCAATGTTCATAGGTTGGATCTTGCCGTGGAAACATTTTGGACAATTTTAAACGAGACAGATGTGCTTGATAAAAAAATTTTAAGGTGAATAATTGAATTCTGTGCATGGCTGCCTTGCACTCCGTTTATGAAATGTTGAGTAAGAGATTCTTTTCCCACTGTACTTTGGGATCTTTAAAAGGAAAGTTCTTTAAAATGGTTTATATATTATAGAAATGTTGTCTGAGTCTTCAAGACTGATCAGTATCTCTTCTGGAATAGAAATAGGTGGGGTGAGGAAAATCCAGATGCACGAATCTGTACGTATGCAAACTTTCACGTTCTTCCACTACATAAATCCCGATCAGTGTGAAAAGTAACGCACGTGCATGCGCCTTCTGTCCCGCCCCAACTCCTCCCAGAATTATGCCTCTTTGAATATGCAAATCGATATAAATAGCCTTCTGTGAAAAGACAATGGGAAAAGCACGGGGAAAAATATAAGAATTTCAGCAAATACCAAGTGGAGGCAAAGGAAAAACATACTATTTGTTGGTTTAAACAGTGGTATAATCAACAAAAGAAAGTTGATCGAGTGACATAGTGTTGGAGAAACTCGAAAGCTCCAGTTCACAAAGTCGCACAGTGCCCGAAATAAAAAAGAAGTTGTCACATATCAAAGTTGGCGTGAAAAGGCGACTCGCAGCAGACAGTCTGAGTGTCATATAAAAGCTTATTAGGGTACAGAGAAAAAAAAATAGGCACACAGTGGGAAAAAAGCACGAAATGTCAACTTTTAATCTCAAAATTTCCACTTTAATCACGTAGTTTATTTTGTCATTAAAGTAGAACATCATAAACTTCATCTTAAAATCGTTTATTTTACTAGTTTCTCAAGTAGCACGTTAAATGCTTTGTTCTGTGTTTGATCTTCTATGTGCTCTATGTGCTTCCGTTCTTTCTCTTTCTCCGACAGGACACAGAATCCATTACATTCGTGATATTACAGCTCTCTGAATAATTAAAATACTGAGATGTATACGTGATATCTTTTTCATGATGATAGGAATGAAAGCATGTTAATAAACATGGGAACACTGTGGCGCAGTGATTCTTCATATCTCACGCAAGAGGCTTGCTGCACCATGCGCGACCTTCGATGAAATAATTTATTACAGAAGTACTGTCTCTTTCAAACGTACTAACCTCCAATTCCTGTCCTTACTTTTCTTTCTCCAAATACCCAATCGCCACACAATCAGCTCTGTAATAGAAGTTAAGCCATCTGTAAGCTTAGAACGCCGATTCTTCAAAACTTTTAAGGAACATTGAAATGTCTTCGTAGTACATGTTTAATTATTCTATCCGTCTATCCTTCCAGTGTTGCGTCAGCACCAGCAATAATACAGTGCAAGGCAGGAGCTATCCGTGAACTAGCTAGTGCTGCGCACCGTGTCCTCACATGTTTAATTATTAACAATACAGATTATTTAAATGAAGTTAAAGTTTTATCTGTATACTTTAAGCAACATATTTTGCTGCATTTCATCTTAAAAATGATATCGTCATCATACGCGCTTTATAAAGTGGCGCAGGTTGTGCAATATTATAACTGTAGTGCAAGTTTACAGTGGGGTAATTGTACTTATAAGTACAAACAGTTCTACAAGGAGCACTTGATGGACTGATTGAGTGCATTTATAGTTCTTGGGATCAAACTGTTTCTGAAATGCGAGGTCCGTACAGGAAAGGCTTTGACGCGTTTTGCCGTGGCTTGGGTAGTGTGTGCTTGAAACTGTATACCGATAATTCTCTTTCCGATCAGCTGCTGCTGTGATTCCCCACTCAGATACAGTGATATAAATACTCCGTGTGGTGCAGTGAGAGTAATATGGAAAAGGATAATCCGCTGTGGCAACCCTTAACGGGAGTGCAGTGAGTGAAACAATGCTAAAGCAGTTATGGTATTTGGAATACTATAGCTGTTCCCTGGACCATTATATTGCTACAGGTTAATTACAATCAGATGCATTACACTAATAAACAATATGCAGTTAATTTCAGTGTATTTATAAAGCCGCATCAGGAATGTGGGTCTAAGAAAGAAAGAGTAACCACACAGGAACAGTAGCACTGCTTTGATGCTGGGTGCCGCCAGTCTGCAAAACCGAGCGGAGAAATTGCCTACGCCAGGGTATGAGGTACCATGGAAATGTGCATGGCTTTATGCCAAGTTTAGGTTTTACACATCGCGATTTGAGTGTGGAAACGTTCGTATGCAACATTTCTGTGCGTACACACTGTTTATACATGTGGCCCCAGGGCTTTATAGCTTATACGTTTGCTGCACAATAATAAAATTGAAAATTAGGTAGAGCCTTCTGATTTAGATCGTTGCAGGGTCGAACTCTGGATACGTGGATGTTTTGAATCCCAATAAATGATGTTATGATTGAATCTAATTTCTTAAAAAAATATTTGTTGATGTATATGGGGATCTCTTGAAATAGAAACAGAGCATTAGGGAGAATGTTTATCTTGACAGTGTTAATTCTCCCTGCTAAAGTGAGATGGAGGGTAGACCATTTATGCACATGTTGTTTAAATTTTTCCATGCAAACATCAAAATTTTGTTGAAAAAGAGCTTTCATATTTACTTGTGATTTTTAACACTAGATATTTAAAGTGATCTGCAATGATAAAAAGGAAGGTGTCCAATTTAATGCTATTGGCTAGAGAATTCACTGGAAAAAAGCACACTTTTGTTCAAATTAATTTTGAGTACTGATATCTTTTGAAATTCTTCTAGTACAGTTAGGGCTGCAGGATAGTACTGTAGCATCTGCATATAGCGATATTTTCTGTTCAAGTCCTTCTATGAAAATCCCTTTTTTCTGTGATGCATGTCAAAAGTGAACAGCCAATGGCTCAATGGCGATTGCAAATAGCAGTGGTGACAAGGGGTATCTTTGTCTAGTATCACGTTCTAGTTTGAAGTAGTCTGAGATAGTGTTGTTAATACAAAGTGAAGCTTCTGGACTGGTATACAGTAGTTTGATCCATGCACGTATGTTAGGGCCAATCCCAAATTTATACAAAGTGGTGAATAGGTAATCTCATTCTATATGGTGAATATATTACATTAAATAGGCGGCAGAGACTGGAAGCCAAATGTCTACCTTTAATAAATCCGATTTGGAGTTGTGATATTAATGAAGGGAGCCCTTTCTCAATCCTTCTAGCTAGGAATTTGGAGAGTATCTTAACATCATTATTCAGAAGTGAGACTGGTCTATGTGATGCATATTGTAATAAGTCATTATTTTTCTTAGGGAAAAATGGTAATTAATGCTTGGCAAAAAGTTTGAGGTAGAATTTTATTATCTCTGGCTACTATAAAACTTGCCAATAAAAGGGGAGCTAATTTGATTGAGATTTTTTATAAAATTCAGCAGGGTAACCATCAGGACCTGGCGCTTTCCCACTCTGAAATGAGTTTATAACGTCTAGTAATTCTGATTATTCCAAGAGCAAAACTTAAAAGAAGTGGTGAGGCGGCCTTCTGCTGTTATGCACCTAAAATCTGGAATAGCCTGCCAGTAGGAATTCGCCAGGCTAATACAATGGAACACTTTAAAAAACTGCTGAAAACACATTACTTTAACATGGCCTTCTCATAACTTCACTGTAATTTAAATCCTGATACTCTGTATATCCAATTCATTATAATAACTATTCATGGTGGCGCTAAAATCTGTACTAACCCCTCCTCTCTCTTCTGTTTCCTTTTCCGGTGTCCTTTTGGTGGTGGCTTGCGCCACCACCATCTACTCAAAACACCATGATGTTCCAACAATGATGGATGGATTAAAAGCCAGAAGTCTGTATGACCATCTGCATCAAGTGCCTCTGTGAGAACCCTAACTACGAAGAGGACTATTTCATTTATGTTAGGTAGAATGCCCAGAGGGGACTGGGCGGTCTCGTGGCCTGGAACCCCTACAGATTTTATTTTTTTCTCCAGCTTTCTGGAGTTTTTTTTTTTTTTTTTCTGTCCACCCTGGCCATCGGAACTTACTCCTTTTCTATGTTAACTAATGTTGTCTTATTTTAATTTCTTACTTTGTCTTTTATTTTTCTTTTCTTCATTATGTAAAGCACTTTGAGCTACTTGTTGTATGAAAATGTGTTATGTAAATAAATGTTTTTGTTGTTGTTGTTGACAGTGTCAGAGGTTTATTCAGTTCCTTTGCACTGAGAGTATCTAGCTGTTAATAACAGGGGGTGAAGACACCAGCTGCAAGATGAGTATGTAGGGCATAGTGATGTGAGCTCCATGATCAGAGGGGCATGATTGGAGATAACAATAGTGTCATATTTGCAAGATTTGATCATGGGCAAGAAACTGTTGTCGACCCTGTAGCTGAAGACCTATCCAGGTCTGGATTTAAAACATGATTAAAGTCTCCGGCCGTTATAATTTTGTGAGTGTTCAAGTTAGGAATCGATGCAAATACATTTTGGACAAAGTCTCTATCATCCACATTGGGAGGGTAGATATTTATTAAAATTACTTTACAATTAAATAAATTACCCATCACCATTACACATCGCCCTTCAGGATCAGACGCTACATGAAATTGTTCTATGAATTAAGATTCCCACGTCTCTAGTTTTCTTTGTATAACTGGAGTGGAATATTTAGCCAGTCCAGTCTCTTTGCACCTGAAAGTGGTCCTTGCTGATTAAGTGAGTCTCCTGTAAAAATACTATCTTGACGTTTAGACCTGTTAGGTGAGAGAGTACTTTCTTCCTCTTTAATTGGTGATTGAGACCTCTAACATTCCAGTTCACAAAGTTTACTAGTCATAGAGAGATTGCCTCTGAACTTTTGTTGTCATTTTATAGTCTTAAACTAAGGTAGTACATTATTACATATGATAACT
This sequence comes from Erpetoichthys calabaricus, assembly GCF_900747795.2. NCBI lineage: Eukaryota > Metazoa > Chordata > Cladistia > Polypteriformes > Polypteridae > Erpetoichthys > Erpetoichthys calabaricus. The sequence goes on from NC_041397.2 coordinate 88,156,878, forward strand.
TTAACCTTAATTTCCAATATTGCTAGGATTTATGGCTATGAAGCCTATTGTTATATTGGCACTTACAATTGTGGGGATGAAAAGGATAGATCAGAAATAGCTTGCTCTCTTTCTCTCCTCCCCGAGACCCCCCAACCCCCAGTGAAGCTAGATCACACTTCACTAAGTCCGAGTCCTCTGACAAGCCTAGAGACAAAGCATGTCCAGAACAAAACAAGCCCCCAAGCAGTGGTGTAGAAGGACTAGAGTAGAGATATCTATTGGCAATACATTCCAAATATTTTAAACCTAGAAAATAATCTTGAAACAGGCTCGAAACAATAAACAAAGTTTTTTAGTGGGTGTGCGGATATGTAATATGGCTGCTTTATACATATATATATATATATATATATATATATACACAAAGAACAGGCAAGTCTCATTCTGGAGAAATGCAGACTTGTTAGGCTTGCATTTCCACCTTCTAGCGATTCCTTGTTTAGTGTGATTTTGATTCAGTGTCCTATAATAATTTATGTATAAAACTCTTTAAAATTAGAACTGTGAAATTGGTCTGTTCAGCTTAAGTATATCAGCTTTTTCTTGAAATTAGAAAGTATCTGGTAAACATATGAAAGTGACGATGATAAACTGTTACTTCTTCACTGTACTTTGCATGGTTTAAAACCGACGAGAAGAAACAGTCTCAAAAATAATGGAAATACTGTATGTGCTGTTAGCGTCTTCTAATTGTAGGAAAAGTGTAGAAGAAGGCAGAAAATTCCAGCTTGGTTGATGGCTGCCTGATTAGCCTGTACAAAAACCTGAAGCAAGTGTAGTCCACCACAACGGAGTTTATACTCCTGCAAATACAAAATTGCCAAATCTGTGAGGGCTGTGATCAATATGGAGATGATTTCTTCTTGATGTTAATGGTTTGGCCCAAAGTGTTTCTATTCTGTGCCCCTTGTATGGGTTCAGATTGACAAGGCTTAATAAAAATGTTATAAAAATCTCATACATTTCTAATTTTTTCACACTTATGCAGTATTAATATCATTTCTTAAGGAAATTAAAGGCTACTCAGCCTGCACTTCACAGATCATGAGAACTCACATGAGTATTCATTAAACAATATAAAAAGTATCCTTATTTTACTGTTTTGCATTCACTACAGTTCTTTCTTTATAGGCTTTTTTTGCTATTGGCATTTTTACAAAACATCAAATGATTCACTAATTAGTAACAGAGTCATGAGTCTTATTTGTTAATGTTAAAGCTGTGCTTTATTATGATCCTGTGTGCAAGGCAAAGCAGTGTGTCATAATCAGAAAGTCACCATCAGAATCAAATTAATATTATTTCATAATAGCGACAAGCTGGCACATTCATCTTGTCAGGGACTGCCAAATATTGTGGTAAACAGTTTATTTGATACCAGCCTAATGCCAAGTATCATTTTGCAAAGCTTTGTCCACTTCCTTTGAGCTTTGACACTCGTTTATTAACACTATAGAAGCTGACAAAATTAAACAACATCAAAAAGCAGCTCACAACTCTTTAATACAAATGTACATAGTAATTTGCTGAAGTCTGAGTAACATATTTCTTTCTTTCTAATGGGATCAGATCACCAAGTTATTCAGTTCTCACCATAGCTTAAATTTGTAAAAAGCGATTAATAAGTTATTCAGCCTTGACTATCATTTAAATATGCATAAACAAGAAAGTTTTCGTATGTGCCGTTTTTGTAGTTTTTATTTATTATTGACAAGAATATCATATAAATTATAAAGTGTTAGATGTCTGAAAAATATGTCCTACTCAAGGAAAAAATATACACTATATGGTTGAATGCATATGGAGACGTCTCCAAATTACTGAGTTTAGGAGTTTCACCTGCACCCATTGTTAACAAAAGTATATAATCAAGCACATAGCCAAGCAATCTCCGTTATCAAATGTTGGCAGTACAATGGGTCGTACTGCAGAGCTCAGCGACTTTAAAAATGCCTCAGTTATGGGATGCCACCTTTGCCATCATTCAGTATGTGCAATTTTAACTCTCCATAATCTGCTGTGGTCAACTGTAAGTAGTGCTGTTATTGTGAAAACATCAAGGAGCAACAACAGCTCATCCACAATGTGGCAGACCACACATACTCACAGAGTTGGGCCACCAAGTGCTGAAGCGCATAGCACTTAAAAATCGCCTAATCCTATATTTTAAAACTCAAAACAGAGTTCCAAACTGACTCTGGAAGCAACATCAGCACAAGAACTGTGCATCAGGAGTGTCATGAAATGGGTTTCCATGGCTGAGCAGCTGCACACAAGTCACTATGCACAATGCCTACTTGTCTGCTAGATTTGTGTGAACCACACCATCACTGGGCCATGGAAATCTGTTCTCAGGAGTAATGAAGCATACTTTACTATCTGGCAGTCAGATGGATGTATCTGGTTTTGGTGGATGCCAGGAGAGTGCTAGCCTTCCATGCATACTACCTACCATAAAGCTGGTGAAGGAAACAAAGTAGTGTGGGCATGTTAGTTAGGATTTGGGCTAGTCTCCATGGTTCCAGTTAAAGATACTGTTAATGTTACTGCATAAAAAGGGATTTTAGACAATTGTGTACTTCCAACTTGGTGGCAACAGTTTGGGAAAGGCCCTTTCTGTTCCTGCATGACTGTGCCCCTGTGCACAAAGCCAGGTCCATAAAGACATGATTTAATGAGCTTGGTGTGAAGGATCTTGAGTGACCAGCTAAGAGCCCTGACCTCACCATATTGAAAACTTTGGGATAAACTGGAATGCTGATGCAAGCCAGGACTTCTCATCCAACATCAGTACCTGACCTCACAAATGCTCTTTTAGCTGAATGGGCACACGCTTCCACAGACACACACAAATTTACGGAAAGTTTTCCCAGAAGAGTGGAAACCATTCCAGACATATTTCCATGGCTTTGGAATAGAATGTATACCAAGCTCATATAATGTAGGTGTGATGGTCAGGTGTCCACAAGCTTTTAAGTTTAGGAGTGAAACTACTGTACACATTGTCACATTTTACTTTGGTTACCCTAGTTAGACAATGATGAATCAAGAGTCCTCCATTTATTCACAGTGTTTTTGCTGTGCTCCCAAAGATTGTGACAGAAGGAGGCAGAAGCTGCAGGTTCAGAAAGCACTCTAAAGGGACCACAAGACACATTAGGAGCCTGGCCATCCCTAGGAAAGATAAAACTAACTACAAGGGACCTTCATTTCCACCATATGAGGAGAAATAAAAGGGAGAAGAGTTTTGCACTGACACCTGAAAGGAAGAGGAGCTGAGTTCAGCCGGCTTCTCAGGGCACTCTTCATAAAGATTTATAAACCAGAACTCTGTTTTATGAGCATTAAAGCTAAATTATTAGCGTGCTTGCAGTGTATGATTCCTAAATAAATGTAATTTCTATAATCAGTTATCAGTTTATTATATATCAACACCACTGTGCCAGACATCCACACAGCTTCAGATAGTCAAAGTTCAAAGCACAAGGCTATTCTTTACAAATAAGAAAAGTCAAGTAGCTCTAACTGACACACTGGAAATCACATTAGTGTACATGAGGGTCAAATGCACGGATGCTTCTCTGCAGGCAGTAAATATTCTAATAATGAACAAGATTACAACTTAGGGCAAGAAGGTCCACATTGTAGTAAGCACCGTAGCATGTAGCAAGCTTTGTTGTACAGGGCATGTGGTATGTGTTGATATCAGCTGGTTTGGTAGTGTGGGCTTGTTTTCATCCATACGCAATTTTAATTTTATTTGCAGCATTCCTTCATAAGAATTCATTATTGGGTTCCTACTAAGTAGTTGTGCAGTGCTTTTCTATGCCTAATTCCCTTCAATTTTTGCTGTTTTTCTTAGTTGTACTGGAATAACATTGAGAATATGTGTGACAGTGGCTTATGGAATTTTATATTTACTGTACTCTTGCAGGATGCAGCAACACAAGGCTAGACAGTAAGTTAAACAATCCATTGATGATCATGGCACTTAATTCATAAACTTGAAAAGAAAATAATAATAATAATGCATTTTATTTATATAGCACCTTTCTCATGCTCAAGGTGCTTAAAAAACAGAGAAAGAGTAAAAAGACACAGAGAAATGAGAAAATGCACTAGGAAAAGAATTCTAGACAAATCAGTTACATTGCACTCAAATCATCGACCATTGAAAGGGCAAAAGGGCAAAGCACGCATTCTAATGGAGGAAGTACATATCATTGAAAAGTGAAATGATTTTCAGTTAAACTTGGTAACTCATTTTGCAAAACAATTTGTAAAATAAGTAATATTTTGTTTCCAGTCAAATTAGTGCCATACTGCCATTGACACAAGAAGAAAGGCGTTTAGCTCCTGTCTGGAAATGCTTTCATCCATTAATTCTGCTCACACCTCTCTGTCATTTAAAATTTGAAAGGAGATCTCTATCGGAAAGGAAAAGAAAATCACTGTTAATTGTTCATATCCTCAGCTGGGATAAGGTGGTTGCTAGGTAATGAGAGGGATGTTTGGCAACAGCGACTTTCCACGTATTGAGCTTTCATGTGGGAAAATAAAGGAATGTGCATGATAGTGCAGTTTGGTGTGTCTTTGTATGGAAAATATACATGTCACATTTTTAAAAAAAAATATATTATACTCCTCAGTGGTGATGTGAATGAGAGGCATAAATAAAATTGATTTTCCCAGTGTGGTATGGATTACATGCTTTACACAGCTACACTGGTAAACAGAGAATTGTGAAAGAGGCTTTAGGGAGTGGTATCACTTGTTTTCCACCAAAAAAAAACGACTCCAAAAATACTCATTAGTAAATTAATGATTGACAGTTACTAAATCACCTGCAAAAATTAGTTTTAGCGTCAATTTTAAGAGACTATATGCAAATTGAAAATTTGCCTGTTTAGCATATCTGCATAGTTGTCTGCATTTATGCTAGAAAGTAAGAGAACAAAGTGTACGGTAAAAGATACAGTGACATAGGGAAGCAAACAGAAGATAAAAATAAGAAATAAAATAGCTAAGAAAGCCTACAATTATTTAAAAGTTAGTTTGCTTCAGATACAGTAACATAGCATCTATCACAAAGTCAGTATTAGAGATTACGTGGCTAAAGCATTTTCATATTAACAGTTCATACAGGCACTTAAAGATGGTTAGGAGTACAAATCAGCCACCATAATTATTTTAAACATAGTCTAAAATCTTAATTTAACAATGGTTAAACAGTTTTACCCAAACAAATTAAAAAAACAAGACAAACAATGGTTGTCTTGTTTGACATTAAGCTTGTCTGGAAGCCTGCTCCCAGGAGGCCTACATCGGCTAGAGGTGTCAGACATGTTCCCCCTTGTTTTTGAAAAGCATACAGTACACAGCAAAAGCGAGGCTCCTACAGTTATTTTAGTAAGGCAAAATTGGAGCAAATGCAGCAAAGTCTAAAAGAGACAAACTGGGACAAACATATAAATACGAAGATGGTCGTTGTTATAGTCATGCAAGGGGCTCACCTCTAGTTTATATTTCATGATTCTTTTGAATTGTGTTTCTTTTTGCTTAGCTAACACACTTAAGGCACTTGTTGCTTTAAGGTAAACACTGAATAATAATAGCAAGTGTTCTTTGTCTCAATTTATGTGATTGTCTTTTTACAATAAGTTGGTCTTTTTGACCATTTTCATTTGGTGGGCTTTTATTTTTTGCTTATTGAGTTTTGGATTGTGTTATTATTTGTTTTCTCTATTTATATATTTTTTCATTGTTTTTTAAATATTATTTTTCAAATATTGTTAATGTTTGTGTTGCCTTTATTATATATTTCTCTATTGACATTTTTTAAAATATTTGTTGTTGCTAATAATTATTCCTAAAGTTATATGCCTTGTGCAATATATATTGAGCCTGAGGGGGTGGGACCCCTGATGTGGCTGCTGGTTGAACACTCTCAGTGCCATTTAAGAGCCCAGCAGTTCATAAGATGGCTTCTGCAACATTAGTTCCACTTCTGTCTTTAGGTTCTTGCGTGGATTGTGATTTTTAAATATTATAATTGTTTTCTGATTTTCTGGTTTATATTCTTTTCCTTTTGTTACTATAGTTTTGTTATTGGATTATGGATTGGCTTTGTTTTACTTATGTTTGCCTTTTGGACATGACCTTTCTGCCTCCTCTTTGCTTTTGTATTGCTGTTGAATATTTTATTTTTTAAATAAATCCTAAAATATAAAGGACATTATTTTGTTATTTTAACCATGGGTTTTGCGGTTCTCCTCTTCCATTTTTAATTTTTTTCTGGAATTTGTTAAGGCTATGTGTTTTTGTTTGGCCAGTGCAGACATGAAGCCAGTTTTTTTAAGTTTGAGGTAAGGCTCATTTTGTTAACAGGTCTCATTAGTTCTTGAAGGTAAGGCCTCAATTTGGGTTTTGTGTGCTGTGCTGACACTTAAACATTTGTTGGCTTGTTCTTTTCTTTTATGGTATTGAACTTGTTTACTTTTGTTTTTCTCTTTTGTGCATTTTTTTTTTGGGCATCTAGCTTTTTAAAATTTAATAGTTTTCAACTTTTTAATCTTTTGGAATTTTTTAAAATCTATAGTTGTTTTTGGATTTTCTTCACTTAATTTAACAAATTAACTATTAGCTTTTGTTTGTGAGCAGTATGTTTTGGGGTAAAAGCAAAACACTCGATTCTTCTTTATGCCTTGTATTTGTTTTATTACATATTGTGTTAATTTTTAACCCAATTAGGTCAGGTGCTGCAATCATCCTTGGCTGCTCTAACTGAGGGCTATTTAAACCTCAGGCAGTGCACTTGTTTCCTGAACTGTTCTTTTGCTCCCTTTTCAGTTCCTTGTTGTAAGTTCAGCATATATTTTAAATGTTCAAAATAAACAAAAATACCTCTCAAAAGGGGGGAACTGCAAAACCTCTGGCTAAATGAGACAATGAGAATCAAAGTGTCTTTATAATTAAAGACTGTATTCAAATAGTCACAAAAGAAGCATGAGCAGATAGGAAAAAGGACAAAAATAACTCAAAAGAGGTTTTGCCTAAAAGAGACAAAACAAAGCCCACAATTCCGTATATGTCCAATAAGTCCAACAAGTTGTATGCCACAATAGAAGAGATGAATACACAACAAGAAATATAAAAAAGTAATATTGACGAAACTCCAACATCAATCAATGAAACGCTACTGGGACCTTCTCTCCAGCCTCAATATAAATGCAAAGGAAGATCCAGCAGCAGTGATGTCAGGGTAACCCAAGGAATGGTGGAACATTTACAGACACACATTACACTAATATGAAATAACAAACAATAATGCTGTAAGGGAGTGGCACATAAAAGGTAAAAAATTATGTAAGGCCTCTAAAAGTCCCGCAAAAAAAGGCCATTGCCACACCTAACCTGCCTAGAATAGATCTCACCTTAGGAAGCCTGACCTTCCAAGTCCACAGGCAGGCTTTAGGCCTGTTCAGGCCCCATTAATGGGGAGCAGGCTTTTAATGTCTCAAAATATATCAAAATGCTTCTGAAGGGAATGGAAAACATTAAAAACCATTATCTTGAGAATCAAGTCCAAAAAGAATCTTTATAAAAAAAAAGACTTTATTTATATTAACAAAAGATAAACAAAAAATGGCAAAAAAGCAAACTTAGCCAAAAGAACATGCCTACAAAGACAATCCAATGTGACCTAGTCCAAATAAAAAACAAGATCCAAGAACAAAAGCAATTATCCAAGAAGTAAGAACAATCAATTCTTACCCACAAAAAACAAGATACACAAGAGAACATAGAAGCATAATACATAGAAACTAAATAATACATAAACAGAACTATATCAACAAATACAAAATTACAACTGACTTTGTGACGGTTGTTCCCACCAATTAGTTACCCATAACGCCGTTGACTGTCGATAATGTGCAGTTCCCCTGCTCCGTTTTTCCTTCCACATAGTGCGTCCAGCTAAACCGCTATTATGCTTTTAACTGCAAGCTCTCTCTCTGTTAAACAGTAAACCTATGGTAAAGAAATACAGCTGCCCTGCAGAAACTCCCTCTTAAACAGTGTCAGCTTCCACTGTGCAGGCCTGCCATGCAACGTGCCTCTTGCATGAGGTTTAGAACATTTAAAAGACAGAGTCCTGGCCAACTTAATGGCTCACTGTCCTGTCCTGTCTCCCTCAGAGTGCATCTGCCCCAGTTGCTGCTTCCGAGCCGCTAAACCTGCTTGATGAAGAAGGCTTTGTGTTCTTTCAACCTGGACAAGGGAGCTGGACCACCAGGTTTGACAGATGCAACCAGTGTGCTTATCTGCTGAAGATAAACCCCATTTTAACCTGCCAGTTCAACAATAAATATCTTGTACCTCTGAAACCCGATCCCTTTTTCCAGTCTCCTGTGCAACCCTGCAACCCAAGCTTGACCACATATTGATAGTAATAAGATAGACATTTTTTCTATAGTTATGTCTGGTCACTATTCAAGGGTTGGATGTAGAGGTGGTCCACTCCTACAAGTACTTGGGGGTCCACATTAATGACAGGTTGGTTTGGTCTCAAAAGAAAGGGCCAGAGCAGACACTTCTTCCTTAGGAGGCTGTGTTCCTTTAATGTGGGAAGTGACATCCTTCACATCTTCTACAACTCTGTGATGGCCAGTGCAGGGTTGGTTAAGAGAAGTCCAATGAGTCAACAAGCTAAATAAAAGGGTAAGCTCAGAGATGCACTCTGGGCCCCCTGGAGATCATAGCGAAGGAGAAAATGAAAACAAAACTGAGTGCTATTATGAAGAAAGCTGCACATCCTCTCACTGACACACTAACACTGAGGACTTTTAGCCAAAAAATCGTTCAGCAGAAGTGTGCCAAGAAACACTGCTGGGACTTCTTTATACCAACAGCAATACGTCTTTATAATGCCTCACTAAGATTGTTGGACTTTTCTGACTTTAATTTTCTTGCTTTATACTTGTTCTGGTGTGTGTTCAGACCAAAATATGTATATGTATTTTACTTACTTACTTGCTTATTTACCTATTTATTTATTTAAAAAGCTTCAGTAAAAAGCCAAATTTCCCCTTGGGGACAAATAAAAATCTCTCTATCTAAATAAAAATGAAATTGTGTATGTGCTTTTATGTCAGAAGATATAAAGGTAAATTACAGCCTCACCTGTTACTATTGTTTGACAGATTTTTTATTCTTAGAGGTCTGAGTTTTATTTCTATAAATAAATGCAATCCAGTTCACAGGATTGAGAGTTTTTGCTCTTTTTAAAACTCCTTTTAATGTTGTGCCTCATTTTGAATGTATGATTTAGCTTAATTTGAAATGTTTGGTGTTAACTTAAAACAAAATGGAGTGCATGCTACGTTGTTACTCTTCTGCTACTTCTTTGCTGATAAATTTGGAGATTATAAAAAGCGAAAATATACAGTTGTTAGTTTATCAGATAATACTGTTTTAATAACCATAAACTCAAAAATCTTAGGTTTTTACTTTAAGTGTATTCTTTGAAAACTGTTTCCACTCCTGTACCATTTCAGTGCTCCCTCATTCATGTTGTGATTGTGTTCCTGTCACCCTTCTGCTTTTGCCTGTAAAAAATTCTTACTCAGTTATCTTCAGTTTAAGACTGTTGACCAGTCACCAGCATCGCTGTCTTTAAGGTACTTTTCCCCTTTTCACTCAGCAAGTACCTGGAAAAGCTCACTGCACATGTGCAAGGGTAAGCCCAAAAAGAGTCTCCCTTCATCTGGGAAGCTGGAATCTCCCAGTATTCTGGTGAACTGCAGCACACTACTTGTATTTAGAAGTGCTTCATTTAACACAGTACCTCATATACAGAATTTAGCTTTGTATCTGTTACATTCTACAGCATTAAAATGTCTTGTTATCTTTCAGAAATGTGCACCAGCCAAAGGCAGAGTTGGCACAGGGCCAGTATAAAGCATGGAAGTAACATCCTGATGACTTGCGTTGCCTAAGGGTTAACACTTTATGGGAAATCCAATTAAAAAGAGTGACACTGCCCAAGCAGATGTCAGGAGGTGGATAAGCCTCTTGGAGAAGAGACAAATAAAAGACCTTTACCTTTTGTGATAATCACTAAAACACTATACCAGGCCTATTCTCCACTGAGCTGTAACGCTGGGCAGGGAGCCATCAAAATTGCTTTTGGTAAAAACAATATGTAAATACGCTATCATTAAGTTGGAAAATTAGTAGTGGCTCCCTAGGCATCATGCTATGTTAAAATAGCATCGACTTAATAGAAAGCACCTGTTTTGAAGGAATTCATTATTAGTACTGGTCTGAGCAGCAGGAGATGATTAATTACATAAGTGATTGACATTATGCAATTAGTTAATTGGAGCTTAATTTAAGATGAGGGTTAGACAGTACTCATTGTCGTTTACCTTGGCAAGGGATGCAGAAGAACAAAACCATGGGCAGCTAAAGCAGTCT